>NC_133515.1:3936363-4239393 GCF_049354715.1 Callithrix jacchus
AGAAACGTGCTTGTCACCCTCTGATTCTGAACGCGGATTCAACTCTCTTAGTTCAGCAAACACCCAGCAGTTTAGTTATAAAGATACGTTCGTTTTGTGTTTTAAACGGAGATTTACAGCTATTTCTTGAATGCCTGGATTTGGCTGGGAAAATGCGTTTTCCGCTTCTTCACAGAAAGGGTTTAGAAACTCCTGGAAACACACATCCGTTTAACTCTGTAAGTTAAATGCACACATTGAAGACCGTTTTGTTAGGTAGCTTTGTTTGGGTTTTAGAAGCAGATATTTCTCAATACAGCGTTTGCTACCATTCATTCTGGTATATCAAAACGCAGCTCCTAGAACAAACGTGCTTGTCACTCTCTGATTCTGAACGCGGATTCAACTCCCTTAGTTAAGCAAACACCCAGCAGAGCAGTTGGAAAGATACGTTCGTTTTGTGTTTTAGACGGAGATTTCCAGCTATTTCTTGCATGCCTGGATTTGGCTGGGAAAATACGTTTTTCGCTTCTTCAAAGAAAGGGTTTACAAACTCCTGCAAACACACATGAGTTTAACTGCGTAAGTTGAATGCACACATTGAAGACCGTTCTGTTAGGTAGCTCCGTTTTGGTTTTAGAAGCAGATATTTCTCAATACAGCGTTGGCTCCAATTCACTCTGGTTTATCAAAACCCAGCTCCTAGAATAAACGTGCTTGTCACTCCCTGACTCTGAACGCAGAATCAACTCCCTTAGTTAAGCAAACACACAGCAGTACAGTTATAAAGATACGTTCGTTTTGTGTTTTAGACGGAGATTTACAGCTATTTCGTGGATGCCTGGATTTGGCTTGGAGATTGCGTTTTCCACTTCTTCACAGAAAGGGTTTAGAAACTCCTGCAAACACACATCAGTTTAACTTTGTAAGTTGAATGCACTCATTGAAGACCGTTCTGTTAGGTAGCTCCGTTTTGGTTTTAGAAGCAGATATTTCTCAATACAGCGTTTGCTCCCATTCAGTCTGGTATATCAAAACGCAGCTTCTAGAAGAAACGTGCTTGTCACTCTCTGATTCTGAACGCGGATTCAAATCCCTTAGTTAAGCAAACACCCAGCAGAGCAGTTTGAAAGATACGTTCGTTTTGTGCTTTAGGCGGAGATTTACAGCTATTCCTTTAATGCCTGGATTTGGCTGGTAAAATGCGTTTTCCGCTTCTTCTCAGAAAGGGTTTAGAAACTCCTGCAAACACACATCAGTTTAACTGTGTAAGTTGAATGCACACATTGAAGACCGTTCTGTTAGGTAGCTCCGTTTTGGTTGTAGAAGCAGGTATTTCTGAATACAGCGTTGGCTCCCTTTCACTCTGGAATGTCCAAACGCAGTTCCTAGAAGAAACGTGCTTCTCACTCTATGTATCTAACCGCAGATTCAGCTTCCTCAGTTGAGCGAACACACAGCAGAGCAGTCTGAAGACGCGGTCGTTTTTTGTTTCAGACGGACATTTACCGCTATTTCTTAAATGTTTGGATTTTGATGGAAAAATGTGTTTACTACTTCTTCAAAAAAGGGTTTACAAAGTGCTGGAAACCCACATCAGTTAAACTCGGTAACTTGAAATCACACATTGAAGACCGTTCTGTTTGGTAGCTTTGTTTTGGTTTTAGAAGCAGATATTTCTCAATACAGCGTTTACTGCTATTCACTCTGGAATATCCAAACGCACCTCCTAGAGGAAACGTGCTTCTCACTCTGTGTATCTAACCGCAGATTCAGCTCCCTGTGTTGAGCGAACACACAGCAGAGCAGTCTGAAAGACGAGGTCGTTTTCTGTTTCAGGCAAACATTTACAGCTATTTCTTAAAAGCTTGGATTTGGCTGGAAATATGCAATTTCTGCTTCTTCACAGAAGGGGTTTACAATCTGCTGCAAACACACATCAGTTTAACTCTGTAGGTTCAATGCACACATTGAAGACCTTTCTGTTAGGTAGTTCCGTTTTGGTTTTAGAAGAAGATATTTTTCAATACAGGGTTTGCTCCCATTCACTCTGGAATATCCAAACGCAGCTCCTAGAAAATAAGTGCTTCTCACTCTCTGTATCTAACTGTAGATTCAGCTATTTCAGTTGAGGGAACACACAGCAGAGCAGTCAGAAAGACGTGGTCGTTTTGGGTTTCAGACGGACATTTACAGCTATTTCTTAAATGCTTGGAGTTAGCTGGAAAAAGGGTTTACAAACTGCTGCAAACACACGAGTTTACCTCTGTAAGTTGAATGCACACATTGAAGACCTTTCTGTTAACTAGCTCCTTTTGGTTTTAGAAGCAGAACACACAGCAGAGCAGTCTGAAAGACGCGGTCGTTTTGTGTTTCAGACGGACATTTACAGCTATTTCTTAAATGCTTGAATTTGCCTGGAAAAATGCGATTTATGCTCTTTCACACACAGTTTACCTCTGCAAGTTGAATGCACACATTGAAGACTGTTCTGTTAGGTAGTTCCGTTTTGGTTTTAGAAGCAGATATTTCTCAATACAGCGTTTGCTCCCATTCATTCAGGAATATCCAAACGCAGCTCCTAGAGAAACGTGTTTCTCACTCTCTGTATCTATCCGCAGATTCAGCTCCCTCAATTGAGCCAACACACAGCAGATCAGTCTGAAATCCGCGGTCGTTTTGTGTTTCAGACGGACATCTACAGCTATTTCTTAAATGCTTGGATTTGGCTGGAAAAATGCGATTTCTTCTTCTTCACAGAAACGGTTTACAAACTGCTACAAACACACATCAGTTTATCTCTGTAAATTGAATGCAAACGTTGAAGACCGTTCTGTTAGGTAGCTCCCTTTTGGTTTTAGAGGCAGATATTTCTCAATACAGCGTTTGCTCCTATTCACTCTGGAATATGCAAACACAGCTCCTAGAAGAAACGTGCTTCTCTCTCTCTGTATCTAACCGCAGAGTCAGCTCCCTTAGTTGAGGGAACACACAGAAGAGCAGGCTGAAAGACCCGGTCGTTTTGTGTTTCAGACGGACATTTACAACTATTTCTTAAATGCTTCGACTAGGCTGGAAAAATGCGATTTCTGCTTCTTCAAAGAAAGGGTTTACAAACTGCTGCAAACACACTTCAATTTAACTCTGTAACTTGAATGCACACATTGAAGACCGTTTTGTAAGGTAGCTCCATTTTGGTTTTAGAAGCAGATATTTCTGAATACAGCGTTTGCTCCCATTCATTCTGGAATATCGAAACGCAGCAACTAGAAGAAACGTGCTTCTCAGTCTCTGTATCTACCCGCAGATTCAGCTTCCTCATTTGAGCGAATACACAGCAGAGTAGTCTGTAAGACGCGGTCGTTTTGTGTTTCAGACGGACATTTACAGCTATTTCTTAAATGCTTGGATTTGGGTGAAAAAATGCGATTTCTGGTTTTTCACAGAAAGTGATTACAAACTGATGCAAACACACGTCAGTTTAACTCTGTAAACTGAATGCGCATATTGAAGACTGTTCTGTTAGGTAGCTCCGTTTTGGTTTTGGAAGCAGTTTTTTCTCAATACAGCGATTGCTCCCATTAACTCTGGAATATTCAAACGCAGCTCCTAGAAGAAATGTGCTACTCACACTATGTAGGTAACCGCAGATCTAGCTCCCTCAGTTGAGCGATCACAGAGCAGAGCAGTCTGAAAGACGCGGTCATTTCGTGTTTCAGATGGACATTTACAGCTATTTTTTAAATGCTTGGAGTTAGCTTGAAAATGCGATTTATGCTCCTTCACAGAAAGGGTTTACAACCTGCTGCAAACACACGTCAGTTTACCTCTGCATGTTGAATGCACACATTGAAGACCGTTCTGGTAGGTAGCTCCTTTTGGTTTTAGAAGCAGATATTTCTCAATACAGCGTTTTCCCCCATTCACTCTGGAATATCTATACCCAGCTCCTAGAAGAAACGTGCTTCTCACTCCCTGTATGTTGTCGCAGATTCAGCTCCCTCAGTTGAGCGAACAAACTGCAGAGCATTCTGAGAGACGCGGTCGTTTTGTGTTTCAGACGGACATTTACAGCTATTTTTTAAATGCTTGTATTTGGGTGGAAAATGCGACTTATGCTCCTTCACAGAAAGGGTTTACAAACTGCTGGAAACACACATCAGTTTAGCTCTGTATGTTGAATGCACACATTGAAGACCGTTCTGTTAGTTAGCTCCGTTTTGGTTTTAGGAGCAGAAATTTCTCAATACAGCGATTGCTCCCATTCACTCTGGAATATACAGACGCAGCTCCTCGAAGAAATGTGCTTCTCACTCTCTGATTCTAACCACTGATTCAGCTATCTCAGTTGAGCGAACACACAGCAGAGCAGTCTGAAAGACGCGGTCGTTTTGTGTTTCAGACGGATATTTAAAGCTATTTCTTAAATGCTTGGATTTGGGTGGAAAAATGCGATTTCTGCTTACTCACAGAAAGATTTCAAAGATTTCAAACTGCTGCAAACACACATCAGTTTAACTCTGTTAGTTGAATGCACACATTGAAGACCGTTCTGATATGTAGCTTTGTTTTGGTTTTAGAAGTAGATATTTCTCAATACAGCGTTTGCTCCCATTCACTCTGGAATATCCAAAGCAGCTTTTAGAAGAAACGTGCTTCTCACTCTCTGTATCTAACCGCAGATTCAGCTCCCTCAGTTGAGCGAACACACAGCAGAGCAGTCTGAAATATGCGGTCGTTTTGTGTTTCTGACGGACATTTACAGCTATTTCTTAAATGCTTTGATTTGACTGAAAAATTGCGATTTCTGCTTCTTCACAGAAAGGGTTTACAAACTGATGCAAACATAAATAAGTTTAACTCTGTAAGTTGAATGCACACATTGAAGACCGTTCTGTTAGGTAGCTCCGGTTTGGTTTTAGAAGCAGATATTTCTCAATACAGCGTTTGCCCCATTCACTCTGAAATATCTATACCCAGCTCCTAGAAGAAACGTGCTTCTCCCTCTCTGTATCTAACTGCAGATTCAGCTTCCTTGGTTAAGCGAACACACAGCAGAGCAGTTAGAAAGACACGGTCGTTTTGTGTTTCAGACGGACATTTACAGCTATTTCTTAAATTCTTGGATTTGGCTGGAAAATGCGATTTCTGCTTCTTCACAGAAAGGGTTTACAAACTTCTGCAAACAAACATCAGTTTAACTCTGTAAGTTGAATGCACACATTGAAGACCGTTCTGTTAGGTAGCTCCGTTTTGATTTTAGAAGCAGATATTTCTCAATACAGCGTTGGCTCCCATTCACTCTGGAATATCCAAACGCAGCTCCTAGAAGAAATGTGCTACTCACTCTATGTAGCTATCCGCAGATCTAGCTCCCTCAGTTGATCGAACAAACAGCAGAGCAGTCTGAAAGGCGCGATGGTTTTGTGTTTCAGACGGACATTTACATCTATTTCTTAAATGCTTTGATTTGACTGGAAAAATGCGATTTCTGCTTCTTCACAGAAAGAGTTTACAAACTGATGCAAACACACATCAGTTTATCTCTGTAAGCTGAATGCACACATTGAAGACCGTTCTGTTAGGTAGCTCCGTTTTCGTTTTAGAAGCAGATGTTTCTCAATACAGCGTTTGCTCCCATTCACTCTGGAATATCCAAACGCAGCTCCTAGAAGAAACGTGCTTCTCACTCTCTGTATCTAACCGCAGATTCAGCTCCCTGAGTTGAGCGAACACATAGCAGAGCAGTCTGAAAGTCGCAGTCGTTTTCTGTTTCAGACGGACATTTACAGCTATTTCTTAAATGCTTGGAGTTAGCTTGAAAAATGCGATTTATGCTCCTTCACAGAAAGGCTTTACAAACTGCTGCAAACACACATCAGTTTACCTGTGTAAGTTGAATGCACACGTTGAAGACCGTTCCGTTAGGTAGCTAATTTTGGTTTTAGAAGCAGATATTTCTCAATACAGCGTTTGCCCCCATTCACTCTGGAATATCTATACCAAGCTCCTAGAAGAAACATGCTACTCACTCCCTGTATCTTGTCTCCGATTCAGCTCCCTCAGTTGATAGAACAAACTGCAGAGCATTCTGAAGGATGCGGTCGTTTTGTGTTTCAGACGGACATTTACAGCTATTTCTTAAATGCTTGGATTTGGGTGGAAAAATGCGATTTATGCTTCTTCACAGAAAAAGTTCACAAACTGCTGGAGACAGACATCAGTTTAGCTCTGTAAGTTGAATGCACACATTGAAGACCGTTCTGTTAGTTAGCTCCTTTTTGGTTTTAGAAGCAGAAATTTCTCAATACAGCGATTGCTTTCATTCACTCTGGAATATACAAACTCAGCTCCTCGAAGAAATGTGCTTCTCACTCTCTGTATCTAACCACAGATTCAGCTATCTCAGTTGAGCGAACACACAGTAGAGGAGTCTGAAAGACGCGGTCGTTTTGTGTTTCAGACGGATATTTACAGCTATTTCTTAAATGCTTGGATTTGGGTGAAAAAATGCGATTTCTGCTCATTCACAGAAAGAGATTACAAACTGCTGCAGCACACATCAGTTTACCTCCTTAAGTTGAATGCACACATTGAAGACCGTTCTGTTAGGTAGCTTTGTTTTGGTTTTAGAAGCAGATATTTCTCAATACAGAGTTTGCTCCTATTCACTCTGGAATATGCAAACACAGCTCCTCGAAAAAACGTGCTTCTCACTCTCTGTATCTAACCCGATTCAATTCTCTGAGTTGAGCGAACACACAGCAGATCAGTCTGAAATACACGATCGTTATTTGTTTCAGACGGACATTTACAGCTATTTCTTAAATGCTTGGATTTGGGTGGAAAATGCGATTTATGCTCCTTCACAGAAAGGGATTACAAACTGCTGCAAACTCACATCAGTTTAACTCTGTAAGTTGAATGCACACATTGAAGACCGTTTTGTTAGGTAGTTCCGTTTTGGTTTTAGAAGCAGATATTTCTCAATACAGAGTTTGCTCCTATTCACTCTGGAATATGCAAACACAGCTCCTAGGAAAAACGGGGTTGTCACTCTCTGTATCTAACCGCAGATTCAGCTCCCTTATTTGAGCGAAAACACAGCAGAGCAGTCTGAAAGACGAGGTCGTTTTGCGTTTCAGGCGGACATTTACCGCTATTTCTTAAATGCTTGGATTTGGGTGGAAAAATGCGATTTCTGCTTCTTCACAGAAAGGTTTTACAAACTGCTGCAAACACACATCAGTTTAACTCTGTAAGTTGAATGCACACATTGAAGACCATTCTGTTAGGTAGCTCCGTTTTAATTTTAGAAGCAGATATTTCTCAATACAGCGTTTGCTCCCATTCACTCTGTGATATCCATACCGAACTCCTCGAAGACCCGTGCTTCTCACTGTCTGTATCTAACCGCAGATTCAGCTCCCTGAGGTGAGTGAACACACAGCAGAACAGTCTGAAAGACGCGGTCGTTTTGTGTTTCAGACGGACATTTACAGCTATTTCTTAAATGCTTGGATTTGGGTGGAAAAATGCGATTCATGCTACTTCACAGAAAGGGATTACAAACTGCTGCAAACTCACATCAGTTTACCTCTGGAAGTTGAATGCACACATTGAAGACCGTTCTGTTAGGTAGCTCCCTTTTTGTTTTAGAAGCAGATATTTCTCAATACAGCGTTTGCTCCCATTCACTCTGGAATATACAAACGCAGCTCCTAGAAGTAATCTGCTTCTCACTCTCTGTATCGAACCGCAATTTCAGCTCCCTAAGTTGAGTGAACACCCATCAGAGCAGTCTGAAAGACACGGTCGTTTTGTGTTTCAGATGGACATTTACAGCAATTTTCTAAATGCTTGAATTTGGGTGGCAAAATGCGATTTATGCTTCTTCAAAGAAAGGGTTTACAAACTGCTGCAAACACACATCAGGTTAAGTCTGTAAGTTGAATGCACGCATTGAAGACCATTCTGTTAGGGTGCTCCGTTTTGGTTTTAGAAGCAGATATTTCTCAATACAGCGTTTGCTCCCATTCACTCTGTGATATTCATACCCAGCTCCTAGAAGATACGTGCTTCTCACTCTCTGTAATTGACCGCAGATTCAGCTCCCTCAGTTGAGCGAAAACACAGCAGAGCATTCTGAAAGACGTGGTCGTTTTTTTTTCAGACGGACCGTTACAGCTATTTCTTAAATGCTTGAATTTTTCTGAAAAAATGCGATTTCTGCTTCTTCACAGAAAGTGTTTACAAACTGCTGCAAACACACATCAGTTTAACTCTGTAAGTTGAATGCACACATTGAAGACCGTTCCTTTAGATAGATCCGTTTTGGTTTTAGAAGCAGATATTTCTGAATACAGCATTTGCTCCCATTAACTCTGGAATATGGAAACACAGCCACTAGAAGAAACGTGCTTCTCACTCTCTGTATCTAACTGCAGATTCAGCTCCCTCAGTTGAGCGAACACACAGCAGAGCAGTCTGAAAGACGTGGTCGTTTTTTGTTTCAGACGGACATTTACAGCTATTTCTTAAATGCTTGGATTTGTCTGGAAAAATGCGATTTCTGCTTCTTCACAGAAAGGGTTTACAAACTGCTGCAAACACACATCAGTTTAACTTTGTAAGTTGAATGCACACATTGAAGACCGTTCTGTTAGGTAGCACCGTTGTGGTTTTAGAAGAAGATATTTCTCAATACAGCGTTTGCTCCCATTCACTCTGGAATATCCAAATGCAGCTCCTAGAAGAAACGTGCTTCTCACTCTCTGTATCTAATGGCAGATTCAGCTCCCTGAGTTGAGCGAACACACAGCAGAGCAGTCTGAAAGACGCGGTCGTTTTTTGTTTCAGCGGACATTTACAGCTATTTATTAAATGCTTGGATTTGGGTGGAAAAATGCGATTTATGCTTTTTCACAGAAAAAGAAAACAAACTGCTGCAAACACACATCAGTTTAACTCTGTAAGTTGAATGCACACATTGAAGACCGTTCTGTTAGGTAGCTCCGTTTTGGTTTTCGAAGCAGATATTTCTCAATACAGAGTTTGTTCCTACTCATTCTGGAATATGCAAACACAGCTCCTAGAAAAAACGTGCTTCTCATTCTCTGTATCTAACCGCATATTCAGCTTCCTGAGTTGAGCGTACACACAGCAGAGCAGTCTGAGAGACGCGGTCGTTTTGTGTTGCAGACGGACATTTACAGCTATTTCATAAATGCTTGAATTTGGGTGAAAAAATGCGATTTATGCTTTTTCAAAGAAAGGGATTACAAACTGCTGCAAACACACATCAGTTTAACTCTGTAAGTTGAATGCACACATTTAAGACCATTCTGTTAGGTAGCTACGCTTTGGTTTTAGAAGCAGATATTTCTCAATACAGCGTTTGTTCCCATTCACTCTGGAATATAAAACGCAGCTCCAAATAAAACGTGCTTCTCACTATCTGTATCTAACAGCAGATTCAGCTCCCTGAGTTGAGCGAACACACAGCAGAACAGTCTGAAAGACGTGTTCGTTTTGTGTTTCAGACGGACATTTACAGCTATTTGTTCAATGCTGGAATTTGGGTGGAAAAATGAAATTTTTGCTTCTTCACAGAAACGGTTTACAAACTGCTGCAAACACACATCAGTTTACCTCTGTAAGTTGAATGCACACATTGAAGACCGTTCTGTTTGGTAGCTCCGTTTCGGTTATAGAAGGAGATATTTCTCAATACAGCGTTTGCTCCCATTCACTCTGGAATATCCAAACGCAGAAACTAGAAAAGACGTGCTTCTCACTCTCTGTATCTAAGCGCACATTCAACTCCCTCAGTTGAGCGAATACAAAGCAGAGCAGTCTGAAAGACGCGTTCGTTTTGTGTTTCAGACGGACATTTACAGCTATTTCTTCAATGCTTGGATTTGGGTGGAAAAATGCGATTTCTGCTTCTTCACAGAAAGGGTTTACAAACTGCTGCAAACACACATCAGTTTGAATATGTAAGTTGAATGCACACATTGAAGACCATTCTGTCAGGTAGCTCCATTTTGGTTTTAGAAGCAGAAATTTCTGAATGCAGCGTTTGCTCCCATTCACTCTGGAATATCCAAACGCAGCAACTAGAAGAAACGTGCTTCTCACTCTCTGTATCTATCCGCAGATTCAGCTCCCTCAGTTGAGCGAATACACAGCAGAGCAGTCTGAAGGAAGCGGTCGTTTTTTGCTTTAGACGAACATATACAGCTATTTCTTAAATGCTTGGAGTTGGCTGGAAAAATGCGATTTCTGCTCCTTCACAGAAGGGGATTACTAACTGCTGCAAACACACATCAGTTTAACTCTGTACGTTGAATGCACACATTGAAGACCGTTGTTTTAGGTAGCTCCGTTTTGGTGTTAGAAGCAGATATTTCTCAATACAGCATTTGCTCCCATTCACAGTGGAATATCGAAACGCAGCAACCTGAAGAAACATGCTTCTCACTCTCTGTATCTAACCGGAGATTTAGCTCCCTGAGTTGAGCGAACACACAGCAGAGCAGTCTAAAAGACGCGGTCGTTTTGTGTTTCACACGGACATTTACAGCTATGTACTAAATGCTTGAATTTGGGTGGAAAAATGCGATTTCTGCTTCTTCACAGAAAGGATTTACAAACTGCTGCAAAAACACATCAGTTTAACTCTGTAAGTTGAATGCAGAAATTAAAGACCGTTCCGTTACATAGCTCCATTTTCGTTTTGGAAGCAGATATTTCTCAATACAGCGTTCTCCCATTCACTCTGTGACATCCATTCCCAGCTCCTAGAAGAAACGTGCTTCTCACTCTCTGTATCTAACCGCAGATTCAGCTCCCTCAGTTGAGCGAAAACACAGTAGAGCAGTCTGAAAGACGGGGTCGTTTTGTGTTTCAGACGGACATTTACAGCTATTTCTTAAATGTTTGGATTTGGGAGGAAATATGCGATTTCTGCTTCTTCACAAAAGAAGTTTAAAAACTGCTGCAAACACACATCAGTTTAACTCTGTAAGTTGAATGCACACATTGAAGACCGTTCTGTTAGTTCCGTTTTGGTTTTAGAAGCAGATATTTCTCAATACAGCGTTTGCTTTCATTCACTCTGGAATACCCAAACGCAGCTCCTAGAAAAAACGTGCTTTTCACTCTCTTTATCTATCTGCAGATTTAGCGCCCTCAGTTGATCGAACACACAGCAGAGCAGTCTGAAAGACGCGGTCGTTTTGTGTTTCAGGCGGACATTTACCGCTATTTCTTAAATGATTGGATTTGGGTGGAAAAATGCGATTTCTGCTTCTTCACAGAAACTGTTTACAAACTGCTGCAAACACACATCAGTTTAACTCTGTAAGTTGAATGCACACATTGAAGATCTTTCTGTGTGGTAGCTCCGTTTCGGTTTTAGAAGGAGATATTTCTGAATACAGCGTTTGCTCCCAGTCACTCTGGAATATCGAAACGCAGCAAGTAGAAGAAACGTGCTTCTCACTCTCTGTATCTAACTGCAGATTCAGCTTTCTCAGTTGAGCGAACACACAGCAGATCAGTCTGAAAGACACGGTCGTTTTGTGTTTCAGACGGACATTTACAGCTATTTACTAAATGCTTGGATTTGTCTGGAAAATGCGATTTCTGCTTCTTCACAGAAAGGTTTACAAACTGCTGCAAACACACATCAGTTTAACTCTGTAAGTTGAATCCACAAATTGAAGACGGTTCTGTTAGGTACCTCCGTTTTCGTTTTGGAAGCAGATATTTCTCAATACAGCGTTCTCCCATTCACTCTGGAATATCCAAACGCAGCTCCTAGAAGAAACCTGCTTCTCACTCTCTGTATCTAACCGCAGATTCAGCTCCCTGACTTGAGCGAACACACAGCAGAGGAGTCTGACAGACGCGGTCGTTTTTTGTTTCAGACGGACAATTACAGCTATTTCTTAAATGCTTGGATTTGGGTGGGAAAATGCGATTATTGCTTCTTTACAGAAAGGGTTTACAAACTGCTCTAAACACCCATCAGTTTAACTCTGTAAGTTGAATGCACACATTGAAGGCCGTTCTGTTAGGTAGCTCCGTTTTGATTTTAGAAGCAGATATTTCTCAATACAGAGTTTGCTCCTATTCCCTCTGGAATATGCAAACACAGCTCCTAGAAAAAACGTGCCTCTCATTCTCTGTATCTAACCGCGGATTCAGCTCCCTTAGTTGAGCGAAAACACAGCAGAGCCGTCTGAAAGATGCGGTCGTTTTGTGTTTCAGACGGACATTTACAGCTATTTCTCAAATGCTTCGATTTGGCTGGAAGAATGCGATCTCTGCTTCTTCAAAAAAAGGGTTTACAAACTGCTGCAAACACACATCAGTTTAACTCTGTAAGTTGAATGCACACATTTAAGACCGTTTCGTTACGTAGCGCCTCTTTTGGTGTTAGAAGCAGATATTTCTCAATACAGCGCTTGCTCGCAATCACTCTGGAATATACAAACGCAGCTCCTAGAAGAAACGTGCTTCTCACTCTCTGTATCTAACCGCAGATTCAGCTCCCTCAGTTGAGCGAACACACAGTAGAGCAGTCTGAAAGACGGGGTCGTTTTTTGTTTCAGACGGACATTTACAGCTATTTTTTAAATGCTTGGATTTGGGAGGAAAAATGCGATTTCTGCTTCTTCACAGAAGGGGTTTACAAACTGCTATAAAAACAGATCAGTTTACCTCGGTCAGTTGAATGCACACATTGAAGACCGTTCTGTTTGGTAGCTCCGTTTCGGTTATACGAGGAGATATTTCTCAATACAGCGTTTCCTCCCATTCACTCTGGAATATACAAAGGCATCTCCTAGAAGAAACGTGCTTGTCACTTTCTGAATCTAACCACACATTCAGCTCCCTCAGTTGAGCGAATATACAGCAGATGCGTCTGAAAGACCCGGTCGTTTTGTGTTTCAATCGGACATTTACAGCTATTTCTTAAATGCTTTGATTTGGGTGGAAAAATGCGATTTCTGCTTCTTCACAGAAATGGTTTACAAACTGCCTCAAAGACACATCAGTTTAACTCTGTAAGTTGAATACACACATTGAGGACCGTTCTGTTAGGTAGCTCCGTTTTGGTTTTAGAAGAAGATATTTCTCAATACAGAGTTTGCTCCTATTCACTCTGCAATATGCAAACAGAGCTTTTAGATAAAACGTGCCTCTCATTCTCTGTATCTAACTGCAGATTCAGCTCCCTGAGTTGAGCGAACACACAGCAGAGCAGTCTGAAGACGCGTTCGTTTTGTGTTTCAGACGGACATTTACAGCTATTTATTAAATGCTGGAATTTGGGTGGAAAATTGAAATTTCTGCTTCTTCACAGAGAGGGTTTACAAACTGCTGCAAACACACATCAGTTTACCTCTGTAAGTTGAATGTACACATTGAAGACCGTTGTGTTTGGTAGCTCCATTTCGGTTATAGAAGGAGATATTTCTCAATACAGCGTTTGCTCCCATTCACTCTGGAATATCCAAACGCAGCAACTAGAAGAAACGTGCTTCTCACTCTCTGTATCTAAGCGCACATTCAACTCCCTCAGTTGAGCGAATACAAATCACAGCAGTCTGAAAGACGTGTTCGTTTCGTGTTCCAGACGGAAATTTACAGTTATTTCTTAAATGCTTGGATTTGTGTGGAAAAATGCGATTTCTGCTTCTTCACAGAAAGGGTTTACAAACTGCTGCAAAAACATCACTTTAGCTATGTAAGTTGAATGCACACATTGAAGACCGTTCCTCTAGATAGATCCGTTTTGGTTTTAGAAGCAGATATTTCCGAATACAGCGTTTACTCCCATTAACTCTGGAATATGGAAAGGCAGCAACTAGAAGAAACGTGCTTCTCACTCTCTGTATCTAAATGCAGATTCAGCTCCCTCATTTGAGCGAACACACAGCAGAGCAGTCTGAAAGACGCGGTCGTTTTTTGTTTCAGACGGACATTTACAGCTATTTCTTAAATTCTTGGATTTGTCTGGAAAAATGCGATTTCTGCTTCTTCACAGAAAGGGTTTACAAACTGCTGCAAAAACATCACTTTAGCTATGTAAGTTGAATGCACACATTGAAGACCGTTCCTTTAGATAGATCCGTTTTGGTTTTAGAAGCAGATATTTCCGAATACAGCGTTTACTCCCATTAACTCTGGAATATGGAAAGGCAGCAACTAGAAGAAACGTGCTTCTCACTCTCTGTATCTAAATGCAGATTCAGCTCCCTCATTTGAGCGAACACACAGCAGAGCAGTCTGAAAGACGCGGTCGTTTTGTGTTTCAGACGGACATATTCAGCTATTTCTTAAATGCTTGTATTTGGCTGGAAAAATGCCATTTCTGCTTCTTCACAGAAAGATTTTACAAACAGCTGCAAACACACATCAGTTTAACTCTGTAAGTTGAATACACACATTGACGACCGTTCTGTTAGGAAGCTTTGATTTGGTTTTAGAAGCAGATATTTCTCAATACAGCGTTTGCTCCCATTCACTCTGTAGTATCCAAACGCAGCTCCTAGAAAAAACGTGCTTCTCACTCTCCGTATCTAACAGCAGATTCAGCTCCCTCAGTTTAGCGAAGACAGAGAAGAGCAGTCTGAAAGACACGGTCTTTTTTTGATTCAGACGGACATTTACAGCTATTTCTTAAATGCTTGAATTTGGGTGGAAAAATTCGATTTATTCTTTCTCACAGAAAGGGATTGCAAACTGCTGCAAACACATATCAGTTTAACTCTGTAAGTTGAATGCACACATTGAAGACCGTTCCGTTGCGTAGCGCCTCTTTTGGTGTTAGAAGCAGATATTTCTCAATACAGCATTTTCTCCCATTCACTCTGTGACATCCATTCCCAGCTCCTAGAAGAAACGTGCTTCTCACTCTCTGTATCTAACCGCAGATTCAGCTCCCTCAGTTGAGCGAACACACAGCAGAGCATTCTGAAAGACGCGGTCGTTTTTTTGTTTCAGACGGACATATACAGCTATTTCTTAAATGCTTGGATTTGGGTCAAAAAATGCCATTTCTGCTTCTTCACAGAAAGGGTTTACAAACTGCTGCAAACACACATCAGTTTAACCCTGTAAGTTGAATGCACACATTGAAGACCGTTCTGTTAGGTAGCTCCGTTTTGGTTTTAGAAGCAGATATTTCTCAATACAGCGTTTGCTCCCATTAACTCTGGAATATCCAAACGCAGCTCCTAGAAGAAAGGTGCTTCTGACTCTCTGTATCTAACAGCAGATTCAGCTTACTCAGTTTAGCGAACACACAGCAGAGCAGTCTGAAAGACGCGGTAGTTTTGTGTTTCATGCGGGCATTTATAGCGATTTCTTAAATGCTTGGATTTGGCTGCAAACATGCGATTTCTGCTTCTTCACAGAAAGGGTTTACAAACTGCTGCAAACACACATCAGTTTACCTCTGTAAGTTGAATGCACAGAATGAAGACCGTTCTGTTAGGTAGCTCCGTTTTGGTTTTAGAATCAGATATTTCTCAATACAGCCTTTGCTCCTATTCACTCTGGAATATCCAAACGCAGCTCTTAGAAGAAACGTGCTTCTCACTCTCTGTATCTATCCGCAGATTCCGCTTTCTCAGTTGAGCGAACACACAGCAGAGCAGTCTGAAAGACGTGGCCGTTTTTTGTTTCAGACGGACTTTTAATGCTATTTCTTAAATGCTTGGATTTGGCTGGAAAAATGCGATTTCTGCTGCTTCACAGAAAGGGTTTACAAACTGCTGCAAACACACATCAGTTTAACTCTGTAAGTTAAATGCACACATTGAAGACGGTTTTGTTAGGTAGCTCCGTTTTGGTTTCAGAAGCAGATATTTCTCAATACAGCGTTTGCTCCCATTCCCTCTATAATATCCAAACGCAGCTCCTAGAAGAAACGTGCTTCTCACTCTCTGTATCTAACCGCAGATTTAGCTCCCGGATTTTAGCGAACACACAGCACAGCAGTCTGAAAGATGCGGTCGCTTTGTGTTTTAGACGGACATTTTCAGTTATTTTTTAAATGCTTGGATTTGGAAAGCAAAATGCGATTTCTACTTCTTCACAGAAAGGGTTTAAAATCTGCTGCAAACACGCATCATTTTAACTCTGTAAGTTGAATGTTCACATTGAAGACTGTTCTGTTCAGTAGCTTCGTTTTGGTTTTAGAAGCAGATATTTCTCAATACAAAGTTTGCTGCCATTCACTGTGGAATATCCAAACGCAGCTCCTAAAAGAAATGTGCTTCTCACTCTCTGTATCTAACCGCAGATTCAACTTCCTGAGTTGAGTGAACACACAGCAGAGCAGTCTGAATGACTCAGATGTTTGTGTTTCAGACGAAAATTTACAGCTATTTCTTAAATGATTGTATTTGGTGGAAAAACGTGATTTCTGCTTCATCACAGAAATTGTTTACAAACTGCTGCAAACACACATGAGTTTAACTCTGTAAGTTGAATGCACACATTGAAGACCGTTCTGTTAGATAGCTCCGTTTTGGTTTTAGAAGCAGATATTACTCAATACCGCATTTGCTTCCATTCACTCTGGAATATCCAAACGCAGCTCCTGGAAGAAACGTCCTTCTCACTCTCTGTATGTAACCGAAGGTTTCACTGTCTGAGTTGAGCGAACACACAGCAGAGCAGTCTGAAAGACGCGGTCGTTTTCTGTTTCAGTCAGAGATTAACAGCTATTTCTTCAATGCTTGTATTTCACTGAAGAAATGGGATTTCTGCTTCTTCACAGAAAATGTTTACAAACTACTGCAAACACACATCAGTTTAAATCTGTAAGTTGAATGCTCACATATAAGACCGTTCTGTTAGGTAGCTTCGTTTTGGTTTTAGGAGCCGATATTTCTCAGTTCAGCGTTTCTCCAATTCACTCTGGAATATTTAAACGCAACTTTTAGAATAACCCTGCTTCTCACTCTCTATATCTATTCAGCTCCCTGAGTTGAGCGAACACACAGCAGAGCAGTGTGAAAGACGCGGTCGTTTTGTGTTTCAGACGGACATTTACAGCTATTTCTTAACTGATTGGATTTGGCTGGAAAAACGCGATTTCTGCTTCTTCACAGAAAGTGTTTACGAACTGCTGCAAACACACATCAGTTGAACTCTGTAAGTTGAATGCACACATTGAAGACCGTTCTGTTACATAGCTCCGTTTTGGTTTTAGAAGCAGATATTTCTCAATACAGCGTTTCTCCCATTCACTCTGTGCTATCCATACCCAGCTCCTAGAAGAAATGTGCTTCTCACTCTCTGTATCTAACCGCAGATTCAGCTCCCTCAGTTGAGCGAATACACAGCAGAGTATTCTGAAAGCCGCGGTCGTTTTTTGTTTCAAACAAACATTTACAGCTATTTCTTAAATGCTTGGATTTGGGTGGAAAAAAGCGATTTCTGCTTCTTCACAGAAAGGGTTTACAAACTACTGCAAACACACATAAGTTTAACTCTCTAAATTGAATGTACACATTGAAGACCGTTCTGTTAGGTAGCTCCGTTTCTGTTTTAGAAGCAGACAGTTCTCAATACAGCATTTGCTCCCATTCACTCTGGAATATCCAAACGGAGATCCTAAAAGAAACATGCTTCTCACTCTCTGTATCTAACCTCAAAATCAGCTCCTTGAGTTTAGCGAACACACAGTAGAGCAGTCTGAAAGATGTGGTCGTTTTGTGTCTCAGACAATGATTTGCAGCTGGTTTTTAATTGCTTGGATTTGGGTGGAAATCTGCGATTTCTGCTTCTTCACTGAAAGGGTTTACAAACTGCTACAAACACACATCAATTTAACTCTGTAAGTTGAATGCACAAATTGAAGATCGTTCTGTTAGGTAGCTCTGTTTTGGTTTTAGAAGCGGATATTTCTCAATACAGCGTTTGCTCCCTTTCACTCTGGAATATCCAAACGCAGCTCCTAAAAGAAACGTGCTTCTCACTCTCTGTATCTAACTGCAGATTTCGCTGTCTGTGTTGAGCGAACGCACAGCACAGCAATCTGAAAGACGCGGTCGTTTTGTGTTTCAGAAAGAGATTAACAGCTATTTCTTAAATGCTTGGATTTCGGTAATAAAATGTGATTTCTTCTTCCGCACAGAAAATGTTTACAAACTACTGCATACACACATAAGTTTAACTCTGTAAGTTGAATGTACACGTTGAAGATTGTTGTGTTAGGTAGCTGCTTTTATTTTAGAAGGAGAAAGTTCTCAATACAACGTTTGCTCTTATTCACTCTGGAATATCCAAACGCAGCTCCTAGAAGAAATGTGCCTCTCACTCTCCGTATCTAACCGCAGATTCAGCTTCCTGAGTAGGGCGAACACAGAACAGAGCAGCCTGAAAGACGTGGTCGTTTTTTGTTTCAGACGGGGATTTACAGCTATTTCTTAAATGCTTGGATTTGGGTGAAAAAATGCGATTTCTGCTTCTTCACAGAAAGGGTTTACAAACTGCTGCAAACACACATCAGTTTAACTATGTAAGTTGAATGCACACATTGAAGACCGTTCTGCTAGGTATCTCCGTTTTGGTTTAAGAAGCAGAATATTCTCAATACAGCGTTTGCTCCCATTCACTCTGGAATATCCAAACGCAGCTCCTAGAAGAAATGTGCTTCTCACTCTGTATCTAACTGCAGATTCATCTTCTTGAGTATTGCGATCACAGAACAGAGCAGTCTGAATGACGTGGTCGTTTTTGTTTCAGACGGGGATTTACAGCTATTTCTTAAATGCTTGGATTTGGGTGAAAATATGCGATTTCTTTTTTTTTTTTTTTTTTGAGACGGAGTTTCGCTTTTGTTACCCAGGCTGGAGTGCAATGGCGCAATCTCGGCTCACCGCAACCTCCGCCCCCTGGGTTCAGGCAATTCTCCTGCCTCAGCCTCCTGAGTAGCTGGGATTACAGGCACGCACCACCGTGCCCAGCTAATTTTTTGTAATTTTTAGTAGAGACGGGGTTTCACCATGTTGACCAGGATGGTCTCGATCTGTTGACCTCGTGATCCACCCGCCTCGGCCTCCCAAAGTGCTGGGATTACAGGCTTGAGTCACCGCGCCCGGCCCGCGATTTCTTTTTCTTCACAGAAAGGTTTTACAAGCTGCTTCAAACACACATCAGTTTTACTCTGTAAGTTGAATGCTCACATTGAAGACCGTTCTGCTTGGTATCTCCGTTTTGGTTTAAGAAGCAGATATTTCTCAATACGCGTTTTTTTCTCTTTCACACTGGAATATCTAATCGCAGCTTTTAGAAGAAACGTGCTTCTCACTGTCTTTAACTGAAGATTCAACTTTCTCAGTTAAGCGAACACACAGCAGAGCAGTGTGAAAGACACGGTCTTGTTGTGTTTCAGACGGAGATTTACAGCTGTTTTCTAAATTCTTGGGTTTGGTTGGAAAAATGTGATTTCTGTTTGTTCACAGAAAGGGTTTACGAGCTATTTCAAACACACATCAGTTCAACTTGGCACGTTGAATGCACAAATTGAAGACCGTTTTGTTTTGTATCTCCGTGTTGGTCTTAGAAGCAGAATTTCTCAATACAGCGTTTCCTGTTATTCACTCTGGAATATTCAAACGCAGTTCCTAGAAGAAACGTGCTTCTCATTGTCTGTATCTAACCACACATTCAACTCCCTGAGTTGAGCAAACACACAGCAGAGCACTCTGAAAGACAGGGTCGTTTTGTGTATCAGATCAAGATTTACAGCTGTCTCTTAAATGCTCTGATTTGGGTGGAAAAATGCGATTTTTGCTTCTTCACAGAAAACGTTTACAAACTACTGCAAACACACGTCAGTTGAACTATGTAATTTGAATGCACACGTTGAAGCCCTTTCTGTTATGTAGCTCCATTTTGATTTTAGAAGCAGATATTTCTCAATACAGCGTTTACTCCCATTCTCTCTGGAATATTGAAACGCAGCTCCTAGAATAAACGTGCTTCTCACTTTCTGTGAAATTGCACTGCATTGCCTTTCCTCGAATCGCCTATTCTGATATTTTCTTCTTTTCTTCTTTAAAATTGCCTTGATTGAAATTTTCTTGTACAGCCTGTTCTGCAATTGCCTTGCTTGCAATTACCAGACGTTGCCTAATCTCGAGTTCCCTGGAATTGTTGTGCCTCGCATTTTTTTTTTGGAATTTCCTGGAAATTTTTTACTGGAATTTTCTTGCCTGGAATTGCCTTTAGTTGCGTTCTTTGTAATTGCCTTACCTGAAATTTTTATTATTGAAATTGTCTAAAATTTCCTATTTTGGAATTTCATTTTCTGTAATTGCCTGGAATTGTTTTGCCTAAAATTGTGTTCTTTGGATTTGTTTTGCCTTGAATTTTCTGCTGTTGCCTTTCCTGAATTTAGTTTATTAGGACATGCATGGCATAACCTATCCAGGGATTGTGTTTTCTCGAGTTGCCCAGCAATTTATTGCCTGGAATTGCCTTGCCTCAAACTGGCTGGATTTGCCTTGGCTGGAGTTGCTTGGAAATGACTTGCCTTAAATTTTCTTGCCTGGAATTGTCTGGAATTTTTTTACATCGAATCTCTTTTCCTGGAATTGCCTGAAATTGCCATGCCTGGAATTGCCAGCAATTGCATTATCTGGAATTGCTTTGCCTTGGATTGCCTAAAATACCCGTTTTTGGATTTGCATTGCATATAATTGCCTGAAATTGCCTTGCCTGGAATTGCCTTGTTTTGAGTTGTGTTGCCTTATATTGACTTGCCGAAAGTATTCTGAAATTGCCTTAGCTGGAATTGCGTTACCTGGACTTGCCTGAAATTGCTCCCTGGAATTGCCTTACCAGGAATTGCCTTGCGTGGAACTGCCTGGGACTTCCTTGACTAGAATTGCCTTGCATCAAATTGCTTGTAATTGACTTGTTTAGAATTTCCTTGCCTGGAATTGCCTGGAATGGCATTGCCAAATATTGCCTTGTCTGAATTTGCATGGAATTGTATTTCCTGGAATTGTCGTGCCTGGAATTGCTTTGCCCAGAGTTGCCTAAATTCGTTTTTACTGCAATTGCCTTGGCTGAATTTGCCTTGAATTGCCTTCCCTGGACTTGCCTCACCTGGAGTTGACAGGAATTATTTTTACTTGTCTTTCCTGGAATTTCCTTGTTTAAAATTACCTTTCCTTGAATTGCATGAAATTTTTTCACCTGAAATTATTTAGCCTGGAACTTCCTGGAATTGCCTTTTCTGGAATAGCTTGAAGTTGCCTTCCTTTCAGTTGCCTGAAATTACTTGCTTTGTTTATACTTGCCTTGCTGAAATTGCCTTTCCTGGAATTGCCTGGAATTGTCTTACCTGGAAGTGCTTTGCATAGAAATGCCTGGAATTGCCTTGCCTAAAACTGCTTTTCCTGGAATTGCCTGGATTGGCCTTGCCAAAATTTTTTTTGCCTGGAATTGCCTATCTTGGAGTT
Source organism: Callithrix jacchus (assembly GCF_049354715.1). NCBI lineage: Eukaryota > Metazoa > Chordata > Mammalia > Primates > Cebidae > Callithrix > Callithrix jacchus. The sequence goes on from NC_133515.1 coordinate 3,957,843, forward strand.
GACTGGGATTGCCTTACTTGGAATAATTTTGACTTGAATTGCTTGGAACTGCCTTGCCTAAAATTACCTTGCCTCGAATTACCTGAAATCTTACCAATACCAGGCAAATTGTTTTTCCTGGTATTGCCCGGAATTGCCCTGCCTGGAATGGCCTGAAATTGCTATTTTTATAATTGCCTTGTTGGAATTGCCTTCCCTGGTATTGCTCTACCTGAAGTGCTTTGCCTATAAATTTCTGGAATTGCCTTGCCTGAAACTGCCTTGCCTGAGGTTGCCTGGATTTGCTTTGCCAGGAATTGCCTTGCCTGGAATTGCCTGAAATTGCCTTGCCTGGTATTGCCTTGCCTGTAATCTTCTGGAGTTGCCTTGCCTGGAATTGCCTGAAATTGCCTTTCCTGGAATGGCCTTACCTATCCTTGCCTATTCTGAAATTGATTTGCTTGGAAGTGTGTGGCCTGGAATTACGTTGCCTAGACTTGCCTTGCTGAAATTCCATTGCCTGGAATTGCCTGAACTCAAATTACTCGTCTTGGATTTGCCTGGTATGTCCTTGCCTGGAATTGTCTTGGCAAATATTGCCTTTCCTGAAATTTCCTAGAATTGCCTAGACAAAACTTGTCTTGTCGGGAATTGCCTTGCCTTCATTTGCTGTGCCAAAATTTTCTTTTCTGCAATTGGCTGAAATTGTTTTTCGTGGAATTGCCTTCTTTGGAATTGAGTTGCCTGTAATTGCCTTGTCTGCCTTCCATTCTTTTGAAATGCGTTGCCTGGATTTGTCTTGCCTGAAATCGCCTGGAATTGTCTTGCCTGTAATTGCCTTGCCAGGAGGTGCACTCAATTACCTGGTATTACCTTGCCTGTAATACCCTTGCCTGAAAACAGTTTCCTGGAATTGCCTTGCCTGGAATAATGTGGAGATGCCATTTGAGGAATAGCATTGCCTGGAATTTTCTTGACTGGAATTGCCTTTCCTGGAATTGCCATGTTCTGAATTGCCTTAAATGTTTTTACCTGGGATTGCGTTGTCTGTAATTGTCTAGAGTTGTTTTGCATTGAATTGCCTTGCCTGAAATTTTCTCGAATTGCCTTGCCTGGAATTGTTTTGCCTGGATTTGCCTTGCTTGGAATTGCCTTGCCTGGAATTGCCTAAAGTTGCATTGCCTGGATTTGCCTGCTTGAAATTCCATGAAATAGCCTCTTCTTGAATTGCCTTGTCAGAAATTTCCTGGAATTGCCTTGTCTGAAATTTTCTTATTTCTTTGTTTAAAATTGCTGGGATCGAAATTGCCTGGAAAAGCCTTGCCTGAAATTGCCTTGCTTGGAATTGCCTGAAGTTGCCTTGGCTGGAGTTTCCTGGAATTGCCCAGCCGGGATTTTCCTTACCTGAAATTTCCTGGAAATTTTTCGACTCGAATTTTCTTGCCTGGAATTGCCTGTAGTTGCATTGTCTGTAATTGCCTTACCTGAAATTGCCTTTCCTAAAGTTGCATAGTATTTTATTTTTCGGAATTTCATTTCCTTTAATTGCCTGGGATTGTTTTGCCTAAAATTGTGTTTCCTGGATTTGCCTTGCCTGGAATTGCCTGCTGTTGACTTTCCAGAAATTTTTTTATTTGGACATGCGTGGAATGACCTAGGCAGGAATTGTGTTTCCTGGAATTGCCCAGAACTTCCTTGCCTGTAATTGTCTTGCCTCGAACTGGCTGGAATTGCCTTGGCTGGAGTTGCTTGGAAATGCCTTGCCTAAAATTTCCTTGCCTGGAATTGTCTGGAATTTTTTTACATCGAATCTCTTTGCCTGGAATTGACTGAAATTGCCTTGCCTGGAATTGCCTGCTGTTGACTTTCCAGAAATTTTTTTATTTGGACATGCGTGGAATGACCTAGGCAGGAATTGTGTTTCCTGGAATTGCCCAGAACTTCCTTGCCTGTAATTGTCTTGCCTCGAACTGGCTGGAATTGCCTTGGCTGGAGTTGCTTGGAAATGCCTTGCCTAAAATTTCCTTGCCTGGAATTGTCTGGAATTTTTTTACATCGAATCTCTTTGCCTGGAATTGACTGAAATTGCCTTGCCTGGAATAGCCTGAAATTGCCTTGCCTGGAATTGCCTGCAATTGCCTTATCTGGAATTGCTTTGCCTTGTATTGCCTAAAATACCCGTTCCTGGAATTGCATTGCATGTAATTGCCTGAAATTGTTTTGCCTTGAATTGCCTTGCCTGGAATTGGGTTGCCTGATATTGCCTTGCCGAATATTTCCTGAAATTGCCTTGCCTGGAATTGCATTACATGGACTTGCCTGGAATTGCTTGCCTGGAATTGCCTTACCAAGAATTGCCTTGCATGGAGTTGCCTGGGACTTCCTTGACTGGAATTGCCTTGCATCAAATTGCTTGTAATTGACTTGTTTAGAATTCCCTTGCCTGCAATTGCCTGGAATGGCATTGCCTGAAATTGCTTTGCCTGAATTTGCATGGAATTGCCTTGCCTGGAATTGCCTGGATTTGTTTTGCCTGCAATTGCCTTGCCTGAATTTACCTTGAATTGTTTTCCCTGGAATTGCCTTGCCTGGAGTTGACTGAAATTGCCTTACCTGGAATTATTTTTACTCGTCTTGCCTGGAACTGTTTTGACTAAAATTACCTTACCTCGAATTGCCTGGAGTTTCCTCACCTGAAATTATTTTGCCTGGAATTGCCTTTCCTGGTGTAGCCTGAAATTGCATTGTCTGCAATTGCCTGGAATTGCCTTATTTATAATTGCCTTGCTGAAATTGCCTTTCTTGGAATTGCCTGGAATTGCCTTACCTGGAAGTGACTTGCATAGAAATGCATGGAATTGCCTTGCCTAAAACTGATTTTCCTGGAATTGCCTGGATTTGCCTTGCCAGGAATTGCCTTACCTGGAATTGCCTGTCTTGGAGTTGACTGGCATTGCCTTTCCTGGAATTATTTTGACTTAAATTGCTTGGAATTGCCTTCCAAAAATTACCTTGCCTGGGATTGCCTGGAATTTTCTAACCAATACCAGGCAAATTGTTTTGTTTTGTATCCCCCGGAATTGCCTTGCCTGGAATTGCCTTCTATATAATTGCCTTGCTGGAATTGCCTTTCCTGGAATTGCCTTTCCTGGAATTGCCTGAAATTGCTCTACCTGAAAGTGCCTTGCCTAAAAATTGCTGGAATTGCCTTGCCTGAAACTGCCTTGCCTAAAGTTGCCTGGATTTGCCTTGCCAGGAACTGTCTTGCCTATAATTTTTTGGAGTGGCCTTGCCTGGAACTGCTTTGCCTGGAATTGCCTGAAATTGCCTTGCCTGGAATGGTTTTACCTATCCTTGCCTTTTCTGAAATTGCTTTGCTTGGAAGTTTGTGGCCTGGAATTGCCTTATTTAGACTTGCCTTGCTGAAGTTTCATTGCCTGGAATTGCCTGGACTAAAATTACTCATCTTGGATTTGCCTGGTATGTTTTTGCCTGGAATTGTCTTGCCAATGAATGACTTTCGTGAAATTGCCTGGAATTGCCTAGCCAAAACGTGCCTTGTCAGAAATTGCCTCGCCTGCTGTTGCCTTGCCAGTAATTTTTTTTTCTGAAATTGACTGAAATTCCCTTTCATGGAATTACCTTCCCTGGAATTCACTCGCCTGAAATTGCCTTGCCTGCCTTCCTTTCTTTTGAAATGCATTGCCTAAAATTGACTTGGCTGAAATCGCCTGGAATTGTCTTGCCTGTAATTGCCTTGCCAGGAGGTGCACAGAGATACCTGGAATAACCTTGACTATAATTGCCTTGCTTGGAAACTTTTACCTGGAATTGCATTGCCTGTAATAATGTTGAGATGCCTTTTAGGAATTGAATCGCCTGGAATTGTTTGTAATTGCCTTTCCTGAAATGGCCTTCCCTGGAATTGCCTAAAGATGCATTGCCTGGAATTGCCTTGTCTGAAATTGCCTTGCCTGAAATTGCCTGGGATTGCCTTGCCTCGAATTGCCTTGCCTGAAATTTTTTGGAGTTTTTTTTTAAATTTTTATTGCTATTCAGGTTTTGCAGTACATGTGCAGAACATGCAAGACTGTTGTATATGTACACACATTGCAGTGGGTTTTGTTTTATTCTCCACTTCACCCACATTTGGCATTTCTCCTTAGGCTATCCCTCCCCAGCTTCTTCCCCCTGGCTTTCCCCTTTCCCTCTAAATAGAACATAGTGTTTAGTGCTCCCCTCGCTGTGTCCATGTGTTCTCATTTTTCATCACACGACTATGTGTGAGAATATGCGGTATTTTATTTTCTGTTCTTGTGTCAGTTTGCTGAGAATGATGTTCTCCAGATTCATCCATGTCCCTACAAACGACATGAACTCATCCTTTCTGATTGCTGCATAACATTCCATGGTGTATATGTGCCACATTTTCCCAATCCATTCTATCATCAATGGGCATTTTGGTTGATTCCAGGTCTTTGCTATTGTAAACAGTGCTGCAATGAACATTCGTGTACATGTGTCCTAATAGTAAAACGATTAATAGTCCTTTGGGTATAAACCCAGTAATGGGGTTGCTGGGTCAAATGGAATTTCTATTTCTAAGGCCTTGAGGAATCGCCACACTGTCTTCCACAATGGTTGAACTAATTTACACTCCCACAAACAGTGTAAAAGTGATCATTTTTCTCCACATCCTCTCCAACATCTGTTGTCTCCAGATTTTTTAATGATCGCCATTCTAACTGGTGTGAGATGGTGTCTCAATGTGGTTTTGATATGCATCTCTCTGATGACCAGTGATGAGCATTTTTTTTGAGACAGAGTTTCACTCTTGTTACCCAGACTAAAGTGCAATGGCGCAATCTCGGCTCACCACAACCTCTGCCTCCTGGGATCAGGCAATTCTCCTGCCTCAGCTCCCGAGCAGCTGGGATTACAGGCACGTGCGACCATGCCCAGCTACTTTTTTGTATTTTTAGTAAAGACGGGGTTTCACCATGTTGACCAGGATGGTCTCGATCTCTTCACCTCGTGATCCACCCGCCTCGGCCTCCCAAAGTGCCGGGATTACAGTCATGAGCCACCACGCCCAGTTTTTTTCATATGATTGTTGGCCTCATAGATGTCTTCCTTTGTAAAGTGTCTGTTCATATCCTTTGCCAAATTTTGAATGGGCTTGCTTGTTTTTTTCCTGCAAATCTGTTTGTGTTCTTTGTAAATTTTGGAGTTTTTTGTTTAAAATTGCCTTGATTGAAATTGCCTGGAAAAGCCTTCCATGAAATTGCCTTGCCTGGAATATGCTGATATTTTTTGCCTGGATTTGCAATGCCTGTAATTGCATGGAATTGCCTTGACTGGATTTATTCTGCATAGAATTGCGTTGCCAAAAATTGCCTTGCCTGGAATTGTTATACCAAAAATCGCCTTGCCTGGAATTGCTTGGGACTTCCTTGACTAAAATTACTTTGCCTCAAATTGCCTGGAATTGCCGGGAATGGCCTTGCTTAAAATTACCTTTTCTGAGTTTGCCAGAAATTTCCTGGAATGAAATTGCCTTGCCTGAAATTGCCTTGACCTGCTTTGCCTAAAGTAGCCTTGCCTGGAATTGCCTGGCCTGTAATTATCTAAAATTTCTTGCCAGGAATTCCCTTGCCTGAAATTCCGTGGAATTGCCTGGAATTTGTTTTCCTGAAATCGCCTTGTTTGGAATTGTTGTGCCTGGAAATCTTTTTGCCTAAAATTGCCTTTCCTAAAATAACGTGGAGTAGCATCGCCTGGAATTATTTTGACTGGAATTGTTTGGATTTGCCTTGCCTGGAATTGCCTGAAATTACCTTGCCAAGAATCGCCTTGCCTTGTATTTCCTGAAGTTTACATGATTAAAATTTCCTTTATTAAAATGGCCTTGAATCGCCTTGCCTTTTATTTCCTGAAGTTTCCATGATTAAAATTTCCTTTATTAAAATGGCCTTGAATAGCCTTGCCTGAAATTTTCATGCTTGGAATTGCCTGAAATTTTATTGGCTCGAATTGCCTTGGCTGGAGTTGCCTGGAATTGCCCTGCCTGGAGTTTCCTTACCTGGAATTTCCTGGAAATTTTTCAACTCAAATTTCCTTGCCTGGAATTGCCTGTAGTTGCGTTGTGTGTAAATGCGTTACCTAAAATTGCCTTTTCTGAAATTGTGTAAAATTATTTTTTTTGGAATTTCATTTCCTGTAATTGCCTGGAATTGTTTTGCCTAACATTGTGTTTCCTTGGATTTGCCTTTCCTGGAATTGCCTGCTGTTGACTTTTCAGAAATGTTTTTATTTGGACATGCGTGGAATAACCTAGCCAGGAATTATGTTTTCTGGCATTGCCTGGAACTTCCTTGCCTGGAATTGTCTTGCCTCGAACTGGCTGGAATTGCCTTGGCTGGAGTTGTTTGGAAATGCCTTGCCTAAAATTTTCTTGCCTCTAATTGTCTGGAATTTCCTTACATCGAATCTCTTTGCCTGAAATTGCCTGAAATTGCCTTGCCTCGAATTGGCTTGCAAGGAATAGCCTGGAATTGCCATGCCTGGAATTGCCTGCAAATGCCTTTTCTGGAATTGCTTTGCTTTGGATTACCAAAAATACCCGTTTTTGGATTTCCATTGAATATAATTGTCTAAAATTGCCTTTCCTGAAATTGCCTTGCCTTGAATTGGGTTGCCTGATATTGCCTTGCTGAAAGTTTCCTGAAATTGCCTTGCCTGGAATTGCATTACCTAGACTTGTCTGGAATTGCTTGACTGGAATTGCCTTACCAGTAATTGCCTTGCATGGAATTGCCTGGGACTTTCTTTACTGGAATTGCCTTGCATCATATTGATTGTAATTGACTTGATTAGAATTTTCTTGCCTGGAATTGACTGGAATGGCATTGCCAGAAATTGCTTTGCCTGAATTTGCATGAAGTTGCCTTGCCTGGAATTGCCTGTATTGGTTTAGCCGGCAATTGTCTTACCTGAATTTGCCTTGAATTGCCTTCCCTGGAATTGCCTTCCCTGGAATTGCCTTGCCTGGGTTTTACAGAAATTGTTTTACGTGGAATTATTTTTACTTGTCTTGCCTGGAATTGCCTTACCTAAAATTACCTTACCTCGAATTGCCGGAAATTTCCTCACCTGAAGTTAATTTGCCTGGAATTGCCCGGAGTTGCCTTTTCTGGAATAGCCTGCAATTGCCTTGCCTGCAATTGCCTGAAATTACTTGCCTTGTTTATACTTGCCTTGCTGAAATTGCATTTCCTGGACTTGCCTGGAATTGCCTTACCTGGACGTGCCTTGCTTAGAAATGCTTGGAATTGCCTCTTCTAATATTGCTTTTCCTGGAATTGCCTGGATTTGCCTTGCCAGGAATTGCCTGTCCTGGAGCTGACTGGAATTGCCTTACATGGAATTATTTTGACTTAATTGCTTGGAAATGCCTTGCCTAAAATTACCTTGCCTCGAATTACCTGAAATTTTCTTACCAATACCAGGCAAATTGTTTTGCCTGGTATTGCCCAGAATTGCCTTGCCTGGAATTGCCTTTCATATAGTTGCCGTGCTGGAATTGCCTTTTCTGGAATTTTCTGGAATTGATCTACCATAAAGTGCCTTGCCTAGAAATTCCTGGAATTGCCTTGCCTGAACCTGCCTTGCCTGAGGTTGCCTGGATTTGCCGTGCCTGGATTTGCCGTGCCTGGAATTGCCTTGCCTGGAATTGCCTGAAATTGCCTTGCCTGGAATGGCCTTACCTATCCTTGCCTTTTCTGAAATTGCTTTGCTTGGAAGTGTGTGGCCTGGAATTGTTCTGCCTAGACTTGCCTTGCTAAAATTCCATTGCCTGGAACTGCCTGGACTCAAATCACTCTTCTTGGATTTGCCTGGTATGTCCTTGCCTGGATTTGCCTTGCCAAAGGTTGCCTTTCCTGAAATTGCCTGGAATTTCCTAGCCAAAATTTGCCTTGCCGGAAATTGCCTTGCCTGCAGTTGCCTTGCCAGGAAATTTTTTTCTGCTATTGACTGAAATTGCCTTTTATAGAATTGCCTTCCCTGGAGTTGACTTGCCTGAAATTGTCTTGCCTGCATTGCTTTCTTTTGAAATGCATTGCCTGGATTTGACTTGCCTGAAATTGCCTGGAATTGTGTTGTATGTAATTGACTTGCCAGGAGTTGCACAGAGATACCTGGAATTACCTTGCCTATAATAGCCTTGCCTGGAAACTTTTTCCTGAAACTGCCTTACCTAGAAAATGTGTAGATGCCTTATTAGGAATTGCATTGCCTGGAATTGTTTGTAATTGCCTTGCCTGAAAAGGCCTTTCCTGGAATTGCCTAAAGATGCATTTCCTGGAATCACCTTTCCTGGAATTTCCTAAAATTGCCTTGTCTGGAATCGCCTTGCCTGACATATTTTGGAGTTTCTTTGTTTAAAATATTTTTGATTGAAATTGCCTGGAAAAGGCTTTCCTGACATTTCCTTGGCTGCAATATCTTAATGTATTTCAAATGGAATTGCATTGCCTGAAATGGTCTGGCCTGAATTTTTTCTGCATAGAATTGTGCTGCCAGAAATTGCGTTGCCTGGAATTGCCATATCGGAAATTGCGTTGCCTGGAATTGCTTGAAACTTCCTTGACTAAAATTACTTTGCCTAGAATTTCCTGGAATTGCCGGGAATGGCCTTGCCTGGAATTACCTTTTCTGAGTTTGCCTCGAATTGCCTTGCCTGAAATGGCCTTCCCTGGAATTGCCTAAAGATGCATTGCCTGAAATTGCTTTGCCTGAAATTCCCTGAAATTGTTTTTCCTGGAAGTGCCTTGCCTGAAATTGCCTGGGATTGCCTTGCCTCGAATTGCTTTGCCTGAAATTTTGTGGAGTTTTAAAAAAAAAATTTTATTGCATTTCAGGTTTTGGGGTACATGTGCAGAACATGCAAGACAGTTGCATAGGTACACACATCGCAGTGTGATTTGCTTCCTTTCTCCCCTTCACCCACATTTGGCATTTCTGCCCAGGCTATCCCTCCCCAGCTCCCCCGACCGCTGGCCCTCCCCTTTACCCCCCAGTAGACCCCAGTGTCTAGTACTCCCCTCGCTGTGTCCATGTGTTCTCATTTTTCATCACCCGCCTATGAGTAAGAATATGCGGTATTTTATTTTCTGTTCTTGTGTCAGTTTGCTGAGAATGATGTTCTCCAGATTCATCCATGTCCATACAAACGACACAGACTCATCATTTCTGATTGCTGCATAATATTCCATGGTGTATATTTGGCACATTTCCCCAATCCATTCTATCATCAATGGGCTTTTTGGTTGATTCCAGGTCTTTGCTATTGTAAACAGTGCTGCAATGAACATTCGTGTGCATGTGTCTTTATAGTAAAACGATTTATAGTTCTTTGGATATATACCCAATAATGGGATTGCTGGGTCAAATGGAATTTCTATTTCTAAGGCCCTGAGGAATCGCCACACTGTCTTTCACAATGGTTGAACTAATTTACACTCCCACCAACAGTGTAATATTGTTCCTATTTCTCCACATCCTCTCCAGCATCTGTTGTCTCCAGATTTTTTAATGATCGCCATTCTAACTGGTGTGAGATGGTATCTCAATGTGGTTTTGATTTGCATCTCTCTGATGACCAGTGATGATGAGCATTTTTTTTGTGTGAGACAGAGTTTCGCTCTTGTTACCCAGGTTGGAGTTCAATGGCGCGATCTTGGCTTACCGCAACCTCCGCCTCCTGGGATCAGGCAATTCTCCTGCCTCAGCCTCCTGAGCAGCTGGGATTACAGGCATGCGCGACCATGCCCAGCTAATTTTTTGTAGTTTTAGTAGAGACAAAGTTGCACCATGTTGACCAGGATGGTCTTGATCTCTTCACCTCGTGATTCACCCACCTCAGCCTCCCAAAGTGCTGGGGTTACAGGCATGAGCCACCGCGCCCAGGCTTTTTCATATGATTGTTGGCCTCATATATGTCTTCCTTTGTAAAGTGTCTGTTCATATCCTTTGCCCAATTTTGAATAGACTTGCTTGTTTTTCCCGGTAAATCTGTTTGTGTTCTTTGTTAATTTTGGAGTTTTTTTGTTTAAAATTACCTTGATTGAAATTGCCTGGAAAAGCCTTCCCTAAAATTGCCTTGCCTGGAATATGCTGATATTTTTTGCCTGGATTTTCAATGCCTGGAATTGCCTGGAATTGCCTTGCCTGGATTTATTCTGCATAGAATTGTGTTGCCAGAAATTGCATTGCCTGGAATTGCCATACCGGAAATTGCCTTGCCTGGAATTGCTTGGGACTTTCTTGACTAAAATTACTTTGCCTCGAATTGCCTGGAATTACCGGGAATGGCCTTGGATGGAATTACCTTTCCTCAGTTTGCCTGGAATTTCCTCGAATGGAATTGCCTTGCCTGGAATTGCCTTGACTTGCTTTGCCTAAAGTTGCCTTCCCTGGAATTGCCTGGCCTTTAATTACCTGAAATATCTTGCCGGATATTGGCTTGCCTGAAATTGCTTGGAATTGCCTCGAATTTCCTTGCCTGAAATCGCCTTGCCTGGAATTGTTGTGTCTGGAAATGTTTTGCCTGAAATTGCCTTCCCTAAAATAACGTGGAGTAGCATTGCCTGGAATTTTTTTGCCTGGAATTGTTTGGATTTGACTTGCCTGGAATTGCATGAAATTGCCTTGCATAGAATCGCCTTGCCTTGTATTTCCTAAAGTTTTCTTGTTTAAAATTTTCTTGATTAAAATGGCCTCGAAAAGCCTTGCCTGAAATTTCCTTGCTTAAAATTGCCTGAAGTTGTGTTGGCTCGAATTGCCTTGGCTGGAGTTCCTGGGAATTGCCCTGCCCTAAATTTTCCTGCCTGTCATTGCCTAAAAGGTTCTTGATTCTAGTTCCCTTGCCAGGAATTGCCTGGAGTTATTTTATCTGGAATTGTCTTGCCTGTTATAGCCTGGAATTCCCTTGACTGGAATTGCCTGAAATTGCCTTGTTTGGAATTGCCTGAAATTCCGTTACCTGGGATTGCTTTGCCTGTAGTTGTCTGGAGTTGTTTTGCATTAAATTTCCTTGCCTGGAGTATGCTGGAATTGCCTTGCCTGGAATTGTTTTGCCTGGATTTGCCTTTCCTGGATTTTCCTTGCCTAGAAATACGAAAAGTTGCATTGCCTGGATTTGCCTGCCTGAAATTTCATGAAATAGCCTCTTCTGGAATTGCCTTGTTTGAAATAGCCTGGAAACGCCTTGCCTGAAATTTATTTGTTTTCTTGTTTAAAATTGCCTTGATTGAAATTGCCTGGAAAAGCCTTGCCTGAAATTGCCTTGATTGGAATTGCCTGAAGTTGCATTGGCTGGAGTTGCCTGGACTTGCCCTGCCTGGAGTTTCCTTACCTGGAGTTTCCTGGAAGTGTTTCGACTCAAATTTCCTTGCCTGGGATTTTTTGTAGTTGCGTTGTCTGTAATTGCTTTTCCTGAAGTTGCCTAATAATATTTTTCCGGAATTCCCTATCCTATAATTTCCTGGAATTGTTTGGCCTAACATTGTGTTTCCTGGATTTGCCTTGCCTGAAGTTGCCTGATGCTGACTTTCCAGCAATTTTTCTATTTGGACATCCGTGAAATGACCTTGCCAGGAAGTGTGTTCTCTGGAATTGCTAGTAACTTCCATGCCTGGAATTGCCTTGCCTCGAACTGGCTGCAATTGCCTTGGCTGAAGCTGCTTGGAAAGGCCTTGCCAAAAATGTCTTGCCTAGAATTATCTGAAATTTCCTTATATCGAATCTCCTTGCCTGGAATATCCTGGAATTGCCTTGTCTGAAATCGCCTTAAATTGCCTTGCCTGGGATGGCCCTGCCTGGAATTTTTTTGTTTCCTTGTTTAAAATTGCCTTGATTGAAATTGCCTGGAAAAGCCTGTTCTGAAATTGTCTTGATTGGAATTGCCTGAAGGTGCCTTGGCTGGAGTTGACTGAAATTGCCTTTCCTGAAAATGACTGGAATTGCCTTGCTTGGAATTGCCTGGAATGTCCTTACCTGGGATTGCATTGCCTGTAATTGTCTGTAGTTGCTTTGCATTGAATTGCCTTGCCTGGAGTATCCTGGAATTGCCTTGCCTGGAATTGTTTTGCCTGGATTTGCCTTGCCTGGAATTGTCTTGCCTGGTATTGCCTAAAGTTGCATCGCTTGGATTTGCCTACCTGAAATTCCATGAAATAGCCTCTTCTGGAATTGCCTTGTCTGAAATTGCCTTGCATTGCCTTGCCTTGAATTTCCTTGTTTCCTTGTTTAAAATTGCCTAGATTAAAATTGCCTGGAAAAGCCTTGCCTGAAATTGCATTGCTTGGAATTGCCTAAAGTTGCCTTGGCTGGAGTTGCCTGGAATTGCCCTGCCTGGAGTTTCCTTACCTGAAATTTTCTGGAAATTTTTCGACTGGAATTTCCTTGCTTGGAATTGCCTGTAGTTGCGTTGCCCATAATTGCCTTTCGTGAAATTGCCTTTTCTGAAATTGCCTAAAATTTCCTTTTTTGGAATTTCATTTTCTGTAATTGCCTGGAATTGTTTTGCCTAAAATTGTGTTTCCAGGATTTGCCTTGCCTGGAATTGCCTGCTGTTGACTTTCCAGTATTTTTTTTATTTTTACATGCCTGGAATGACCAAGCCAGGAATTGTGTTTTCTGGTATTGCCCCAAATTCCTTGCCGTGAATTGTCTTGCGTTGGACTGGCTAAAATTGCCTTGGCTGGAGTAGCTCAGAAATGCCTTGCCTAAAATTTCCTTGCCAGGAATTGTCTGGAATTTCCTTATATCGAATCTCTTTGCCTGGAATTGCCTGAAATTTATTTGCCTGGAATTGCCTGCAATTGCCTTGTCTGGAATTGCTTTGCCTTAAATTGCCTAAAATAACCATTCCTGGAATTGCATTGCATGTAATTGCCTGAAATTGCCTTGCCTTGTATTGTGTTGCCTAATATTGAATTGCCGAAAATTTTCTGAAATTGCCTTGCCTGGAATTGCATTACCTGGACTTGCCTGGAATTGCTTGCCTGGAATTGCCTTACCAGGAATTTCCTTGCATGGAATTGCCTGGGACTTCCTTGACTAGAATTGCCTTGCATCACATTGCTTGTAATTTACTTGTTTAGAATTCCCTTGCCTGGAATTTTCTGGAATGGCATTGCCAGAAATTGCCTTGCCTGAATTTGCATGGAACTGCCTTGACTGGAATTTCCTTCCCTGGAATTGCCTGGATTTGTTTTGCCTGCAATTGCCTTAGCTGAATTTGCCTTGAATTGCCTTCCCTGGGATTGCCGTTCCTGGAGTTGGATAAAATTGCCTTACCTGGAATTATTTTTACTTGTCTTGCCTGGAATTGCCTTGCGTAAAATTATCTTACGTCAAATTGCCTGGAAGTTTCTCACCTAAAATTATTTTGCCTGGAATTGCCCAGAATTGACTTTCCTGGAATAGCCTGAAATTGCCTTGCCTGAAATTGCCTTTTTTACAATTGCCTTGCTGAAATTGCTTTCCTTGAATTGCCTGAAATTGCCTTACCTGGAAGTGCCTTGCTTAGAAATGCCTGAAATTGCCTTGCCTAAAACTGCTTTTCCTGGAATTGCCTGGATTTGCTTTGCCAGGAATTACCTTGCCTGGAATTGCCTGTCCTGGAATTGACTGGAATTGCCTTACCTGGAATTATTTTGACTTGAATTGCTTGGAATTGCCTTGCCTAAAGTTACTTTGCCTCGAATTGCCTAAAATTTTTTTTTACCTGAAATTGTTTTGCCTGGTATTGCCCGGAATTGCCTTTCCTGGAATTGCCTGGAATTGTCTTCTATATAATTGCCTTGCTGGAATTGCCTTTCCTGGAATTGCCTGAAATTGTCTTGCCTGAAATGGCCTTACCTATCCTTGCCTTTTCTGAAATTGCTTTGCTTGGAAGTGTGTGGCTTGGAATTGCCTTGCCTAGACTTGCCTTGCTGAAATTCCATTGCCTGGAATTGCCCGGACTCAAATTACTTGTCTTGGATTTGCCTGGCATGTCCTTCTCTGGAGTTGCCTTCCAAAGATTGCCTTTCCTGAAATTGCCTGGAACTGCCTAGGCAAATTTTGCCTTGTCGGGAATTGCCTTGCCTGCAGTTGCCTTGCCAGGAATTTTCTTTTCTGCAATTGACTCAAATTGCCTTTCATGGAATTGCCTTCCCTGGAATTAACTTGCCTGAAATTGCCTTTCCTGACTTCCTTTCTTTTGAAATGCGTTGCCTGGATTTGACTTGCCTGAAATCATCTGGAATTGTCTTGCCTGTAATTGCCTTGCCAGGAGTTGCACAGAGATACCTGGAATTACCTTCTCAATAATAGCCTTGCCTGGAAATTTATTCCTGAAATTGCCTTGCCTGGAATAATGTGGCGATTACATTTTTGGAATTGCATTGCCTGAAATTGTTTGTAATTGCCTTGCCTGAAACCGCCATTTCTAAAATTGCGTAAAGATGCAATGCCTGGAATTGCTATGTATAAAATTTTCAAAAATTGCCTTGCCTAGGATCGCCTGGCCTTGTATTTTCTAAAGTTTCCTTGTTTAAAATTGCTTGATTATAATTTTCTTGTAAAGCCTTGCCTGAAATATCCTTGCTTGGAATTGCCTGAAGTTGTATTGGCTCGAATTGCCTTGACTTGTTGCCTGGAATTGTTCTGCCTGGAATTTTTTTGCCTGCTATTGCCTGAAATGTTTTTGATTCTACTTTTCTTGCCAGGAATTCCCTGGAGTTTCCTTATCTGGAGTTGTCTTACCTGTTATACCCTGGAATTTTTTTTGACTAAAATTGCCTATCCTGGAATTGCCTGGAATTGTTTTGTTTGGAATTGCCTGAAATTTCCTTACCTGGGATTGCATTGCCTGTAATTGTCTGGAGGTGCTTTGCATTGAATTGCCTTGCCTGCAGTATCCTGGAATTGCCTTGCCTGGAATTGTTTTGCCTGGATTTGCCTTGCTTGGAATTGCCTTGCCTGGAATTGCCTTGCCTTGAATTTTCTGGATTTGTTTTACCTGCAATTGCCTTGCCTTAATTTTCCTTGAATTGTTTTCCCTGGAATTGCCTTGTCTGGAGTTGACAGAAATTGCCTTAGCTGAATTTATTTTTACTTGTCTTGCCTGGAATTGCCTTGCCTAAAATTACTCTACCTCGAATTGCCTGGAATTTCTTCTCTTGAAATTATTTTTCCTGGAATTACCCGGAATTGCTTTTCCTGGAATAGCCTGAAATTGCCTTGCCTGCAATTGCCTGGAATTGCCTTCTTTATAATTGCCTTGATAAAATTGCCTTTCTTGGAATTGCCTAAAAATGCCTTGCCTGGAATTGCCTGAAATTGCCTTGCCTGGAATGGTCTTACCTATCCTTGCCTTTTCTGAAATTGCTTTTCTTGGAAGTGTGTGGCCTGCAATTGCCTTGCCTAGACTTGCCTTGCTGAAATTCCATTGCCTGGAATTGCCTGGACTCAAATTACTCGTCTTGGATTTGCCTGGTATGTCCTTGCCTGGAATTGCCTTGCCAAAGATTGCTTTTCCTGAAATTGCCTGGAATTGCCTAGCTAAAACTTGTTTTGTCAGGAATTGCATTGCTTCCAGTTGCCTTGCCAGAAATTTTCTTTTCTGCAATTGACTGAAATTGCCTCTCATGGCATTTCCTTCCCTGGAATTCATTCGCCTAAAATTGCCATGACTGCCTTCGTTTCTTTAGAAATGCGTTGCCTGGATTCGACTTGCTGGTAATCGTTTAAAATTTTCTTGCATGTAATTGCCTTGCCAGGATTTGCACAGTAATACCTGGAATTACCTTTAGTATAATAGCCTTGCCTGGAAATTTTTTTACGAAATTGTATTGCCTGGAATAATATGAAGATGCCTATCTTGGAATTGCATTGCCTGGAATTGTTTGTAATTTTTTTGCTTGAAATGGCCTTTCCTGGATTTGCCGATAGATGCATTGCCTGGAATTGCCTTGCCTGGAATTGCCTGAAATTGCCTAGCCTAGAACCGCCTTGCCTTGTATTTCCTAAAGTTTTTTGTTTAAAATTGCCTAGATTAAAATGGCCGTGAAAAGTCTTGCCTGAAATTTTCTTCCTTGGAATTGCCTGAAGTTGTATTGGCATGAATTGCTTTTGCTGAAGTTGCCTGGAATAGCCCTGCCTGGATTTTTCTTGCCTGTTATTGCCTAAAATGTTCTTGATTCTTGTTCCCTTGCCAGAAGTTGCCTGGAGTTGTTTTATCTGGAATTGCCTTGCCTGTTATTGCCTGGAATTTACTTGACTAGAATTGCCTGGAATTGCCTTGTTTGGAATTGCCTAAATTTGTCTTACCTGGGATTGCGTTGCCTGTAATTGTCTGGAGTTGCTTTGCATTGAATTGCTTTGCCTGGAGTATCCTGGAATTGCCTTGCCTGGAATTGTTTTTCCTGGATTTGCCTTGCCTGGAATTCCCTTGCCTGGAATTGCCTAAAGTTGCATTGCCTAGATTTGCCTGCCTAAAATTCCATGAAATAGCCTCTTCTGCAATTGCCTTGTCTGAAATTGCCTTCAATTGCCTTTCCTGGGATCGCCCTGCCTGGAATTTTCTTGTTTCCTTGTTTAAAATTGCCTTGATTGAAATTGCCTGGAAAAGCCTTGTCTGAAATTGCCTTGCTTGGAATTACCTGGAATTGCCTTCTTTATAACTGCCTTGCTGAAATTGCCTTTCCTGGAATTGCCTGGAATTGCCTTACCTGAAAGTGTCTTGCCTAGAAATTGCTGGAATTGCGTTGCCTGAAACTGTTTTGCCTGAAGTTACCTGGATTTGCCTTGCCAGAAATTGTCTTGCCTGGAATTGTTTGAAATTGCCTTGACTGGAATTGACTTGCCTATAATTTTCTGGAGTTGCCTTGCCTGAAATTGCCTTGCCTGGAATGGCCTTACCTATCCTTGCCTTTCCTGAAATTGCTTTGCTTGGAAGTGTGTGGCCTGGAATTGCCTTGCCTAGACTTGTCTTGCTGAAATTCCATTGCCTGGAATTGCCTGGACTCAAATTACACGTCTTGGATTTGCCTGGTATGTCCTTGCCTGAAATTGCCTTGCCAAAAATTGCCTTTTCTGAAATTGCCTGGAATTACCTAGCCAAAACTTGCCTTTTCAGGAATTGCCTTGCCTGCAGTTGCCTTGCCAGAAATTTTCTTTTCTGCAATTGACTGAAGTTGCCTTTCATCGAATTGCCTTCCCTGTAGGTGACTTGCCTGAAATTGCCTTGCCTGCCTTCCTTTCTTTTGAAATGCGTTTCCTGGATTTGACTTGCCTGAAATCGCCTGGAATTGTCTTGCCTGTAATTGCCTTGCCAGGCGTTGCAAAGAGATACCTGGAATTAACTTGCCTATATTAGCCTTGCCTGGAAACTGTTTCCTGGAATTGCCTTGCCTGGAATAATGTAGAGATGCATTTTTAGAAATTGCATTGCCTGGAATTGTTTGTAATTGCCTTTCTACAATGTCATTCCCTGGAATTGCCTAAAGATGCATTGCCTGGAGTTGCCTTGCCTGGAATTTCCTGAAATTGCCTTGCCTGGCATTGTCTTGCCTGAAACTGCCTGGGATTGCCTTGCCTGGAATTGCTTGCCTGAAATTATTTCGAGTATTTTTATTTAATATTGCCTTGATTGAAATTGCCTGGAAAAGCCTTCCCTGAAATTGCCTTGACTGGAATATCCTGATATATTTTGCCTGGAATTACATTGCCTGGAATTGCCTGGCCTGGATAATTTCCGCATAAAATTGTGTTGCCGGTAATTGCCTTGCCTGGAATTGCCATACGGAAAATTGCCTTTCCTGAAATTGCTTGGTACTTCCTTGACTAAAATTACTTTGCCTCGAATTACCTGGACTTGCCTTGTCTGGAATTGCCAGGAATGGCCTTGCCTGGAACTACCTTTCCTGAGTGTGCCTATAATTGCCTCGAATGGAATGGCCTTGCCGGGAATTGCCCTGACTTGCTTTGCCTAAAGTTGCCTTGCCTGGAATTGCCTGGCCAGTAATTACCTGAAATTTCTCGCCGGGAATTGCCTTGCCTGAAATTGTTTGGAATTTCCTGGAATATCCTTGCCTGCAATCATCTTGCCTGAAATTGTTTTGCCTGGAAGATTTTTGCCTGAAATTGCCTTGCCTAAAATAACGTGAAGTAGCATTGCCTGTAATTGTTTTGCCTGGAATTGTTTGGATTTGCCTTGCCTGGAATTGCCTGAAATTGCCTTGCCTAGAATCGCCTTGCCTTGTATTTCCTAAAGTTTCTTTGTTTAAAATTGCCTTGATTAAAATAATCTTGAAAAGCCTTGCCTGAAATTTCCTTGCTTGGAATTGCCTGAAGTTGTATTGGCTCGAATTGCCTTGGCTGGAGTTGCCTGGAATTGCCCTGCCTGGAAATTCCTTGCCTGTTATTGCCTGAAATGTTCTTGATTCTAGTTCCCTTGCCAGGAATTCCTGGAGTTGCCTTATCTGGAATTGCCTTGCCAGTTATTGCCTGGTATATCTTTGACTGGAATTGCCTTTCCTGGTATTGCCTTGTTTGGAATTACCTGTAATGTCTTTACCTGGAATTGCGTTGCCTGTAATTGTCTGAAGTTGCTTTGCATTGAATAGCCTTGCCTGGAGTATCCTGGAATTGCCTTGCCTGGAATTGTTATTCCTGGATTTGCCTTGCCTGGAATTGCCTTGCCTGACATTTCCTAAGGTTGCATTGACTGGATTTGCCTTCCTGAAATTCCAAGAAATAGCCTCTTTCAGCATTGCCTTGTCTGAAATTGCCTGGCCTGGATTTTTTCTGCATAGAATTGTGTTGCCGGAAATTGCCTTGCCTGGAATTGCCATACCGGAAATTGCTTTGCCTGTAATTGCTTGGGACTTTCTTGACTAAAATTACTTTGCCTCGAATTGCCTGGAGTTGCTTTGCCTTCAATTGCTGGGAATGGCCTTGCATGGAACTACCTTTCCTGAGTGTGCCTGGAATTTCCTCAAATAAATTTGCCTTGCCTGGAATTGCCTTGACTTGCTTTGCCTAAAGTTGCCTTGCCTGGAATTGCCTAGCCTTTAATTATCTGAAATTTCTTGCCAGGAATTGCCTTGCCTGAAATTGCTTGGAATTTTCCAAAATTCCTCTGCCTGAAATCGCATTGCCTGGAATTGTATTGCTTCGAAATTTTTTGCCTGAAATTGCCTTGCCTAAAATAACGTGTAGTAGCATTGCCTGGAATTGTTTTGTCCGGAATTGTTTGGATTTGCCTTGCCTGGAACTGCCTGAAATTGCCTTGACTAGAATCGCCTTGCCTTGTATTTCCTAAAGTTTCTTTGTTTAAAATTGCCTTGATTAAAATGATCTTGAAAAGCCTTGCCTGAAATTTCCTTGCTTGGAATTGCCTGAAGTGGTATTGGCTCGAATTGCCTTGGCTGGAGTTGCCTGGAATTGCCCTGGTTAAAATTTTCTTGCCTGTTATTGCCTGAAATGTTCTTGATTCTAGTTCCCTTGCCAGGAATTCCTGGAGTTGCCTTATCTGGAATTTCCTTGCCTTTTATTGCCTGGAATTTCCTTGACTGGAATTGCCTTTCCTGGAATTGCCTTGTTTGGAATTAGCTGAAATTTTCTTACCTGGGATTGCATTGCCTGTAATTCTCTGGAGTTGCTTTGCATTGAATTGCCTTGCCGGGAGTATCCTTTAATTGCCTTGCCTGGAATTTTTATTCCTGGATTTGCCTTGTCTGGAATTGCCTTGCCTGAAATTCCCTGGGATTGCCTTGCCTGAAATTGCCTTGCCTGAAATTTTTTGGAGTTTTTCTTGTTTAAAATTGCCTTGATTGAAATTGCCAGTAAAAGCCTTCCCTGAAATTGCCTTGCCGAAAGTATCCTAATATATTTGCTTGGAATTACATTGCCTGAAATTGCCTGGAATTGCCTGGCCTGGATTTTTTCTGCAAAGAATTGTGTTGCCAGAAATTGCCTTGCCTGGAAGTGCCATACCGAAAATTGCCTTGCCTGGAATTGTATGGGACTTCCTTGACTAAAATTACTTTGCCTCGAATTGCCTGGACTTGCCTTGCCTGGAATTGCCGGGAATGGCCTTGCCTGCAAACACCATTCCTGAGTGTGCCTGGAATTGCCTCGAATTGAATTGCCTTGCCTGTAATTGCCTTGACTTGCTTTGCCTAAAGTTGCCTTGCCTGGAATTGCCTGGCCTGTAATTACCTGAAATTTCTTGCCGGGAATTGCCGTGCCTGAAATTGCTTGGAATTGCCTGGAATTTCCTTGCCTGAAATCGCCTTGCCTGGGATTATTGTGCCTGGAAATTTTTTGCCTGAAATTGCCTTCCCTAAAATAACGTGGAGTAGCATTGCCTGGAATTGTTTAGATTTGCCTTGCCTGGAATTGCCTGAAATTGCCTTGCCTAGAATCGCCTTGCCTTGTATTTCCTATAGTTTTCTTGTTTAAAATTGCCTTGATTAAAATGGCCTTGAAAAGCCTTACCTGAAATTTTCTAGCTTGGAATTGCCTGAAATTCTATTGGCTGGTGTTGCCTGGAATTGCCCTGCCTGGAATTTTCTTGCCTGTTATTGCCTGAAATGTTCTTGATTCTTGTTCCCTTGCCAGGAATTGCCTGGAGTTGCCTTATCTGAAATTGTCTTGCCTGTTATTGCCTGGAATTTCCTTGACTGGAATTGCCTTTCCTGGAATTGCCTTGTTTGTAATAGCCTGAAATTTTTTTACCTGGGATTGCGTTGCCTGTAATTGTGTGGCGTTGCTTTGCCTTGCCTGGAATTGTTTTGCCTGGATTTGACTTGCCTGGGATTGCCAGAGTTGCATTGCCTGAATTTGCCTGCCTGAAATTTTATGAAATAGCCTCTTCTGGAATTGCCTAGTTTGAAATTGCCTTGAATTACCTTGCCTGGAATTGCCTTGCCTGGAATTTCCTTGTTTCCTTGTTTAAAATTGCCTTGATTGAAATTGCCTTGAAAAGCCTTGTTTGAAATTGCCTTGCTTGGAATTGCCGAAAGTCGCCTTGGCTGGAGTTGCCTGGAATTGTCCTGCCTGGATTTTCCTTACCTGGAATTTCCTGGAAGCTTTTCGACTCGAATTTCTTTGCCTGGAATTGCCTGTGTAGTTGCCTTACCTGAAATTGCCTTTCCTGAAATTGCATATAATTTCCTTTTCTAAATTTCATTTCCTGTAATTGCCTGTAATTGTTTTGCCTAGTGTTGTATTTCCTGGATTTGCCTAGCCTGGAATTGCCTGCTGTTGACATTCCAGAAATTTTTGTATTTGGACATGCGTGGAATGACCTAGCCAGGAATTGTGTTTTCTGGAATTGCCCAGAACTTACTTTCCTGGAATTGTCTTGCCTCGAACTGGCTGGAATTGCCTTGGCTGGAGTTGCTTGGAAATGCCTTGCCTAAAATTTATTTGCCTGGAATTGTCTGGAATTTCTTTACATCAAGTATCTTTGAATGGAATTGCCTGAAATTGCCTTGCCTGGAATTGTCTTGCCTGGAATAGCCAGGAAGTGCCTCGCCTGGAATTGCCTGCAATTGCCTTGTCTAGAATTGCTTTGCCTTGCATTGCCTAAAATACCCGTTCCTGGAATTGCATTGAATGTAATTGCCTAAAATTGCCTTGTCTGAAATTGCCTTGCCTTGAATTGGGTTGCCTGCTAGTGTCTTGCCGATAATTTTTAGAAATTGCCTTGCCTGGAATTGCATTACCTGGACTTGCCTGGAATTGCTTGCCTGGAATTGCTTTACAAGAAATTGCCTTGCATCAAATTGCTTGTAATTGACTTGTTTAGAATTCCATTGCCTGGAATCGCCTGGAATGGCATTGCCAGAAATTGCCTTGCCTGAATTTGCATGGAATTGCCTTGCCTGGAATAGTCTTGACTGGAATTGCCTGGATTTGTTTTGCCTGCCATTGTCTTACCTGAATTTGCTTTGAATTGCCTTCCCTGGAGTTGCCTTTCCTGGAGTTGACTGAAATTGCCTTACCTGAAATTATTTTTACTTGTCTTGCCTGGAATTGCCTTGCCTAAAATTACTCTACCTCAAATTGCCTGGAATTTCCTCACCTGAAATTATTTTGCCTGGAATTGCCCAGAATTGCCTTTCCTGGAATTGCCTGAAATTGCCTTGCCTGCATTTGCCTGGAATTGCCTTCTGTATAATTGCCTTGCTGAAATTGCCTTTCCTGGAATTTTCTGAAATTGCCTTACCTGAAAGTGCCTTGCTTAGAAATGCCTGAAATTGCCTTGCCTAAAACTGCTTTTCCTGGAATTGCCTGGATTTTCCTTGCCAGGAATTGCCTCGCCTGGAATTGCCTGCCCTGGAGTTGACTGGAATTGCCTTACCTGAAATTATTTTGATGTGAATTGCTTGGAATTGCCTTGCCTCGAATTGCCTGGAATTTTCTTACCTGAAATTGTTTTGCCTGATATTGCCCGGAATTGCCTTTCCTGGAATTGCCTGGAATTGCCTTCTATATAATTGCCTTACTTGAATTGCCTTGCCTGAAATTGCCTGGAATTGCTCTACCTGAAAGTGCCTCCTAGAAATTCCTGGAATTGCCTTTCCTAAAACTGCCTTGCCTGAGGTTGCCTGGATTTGCCTTGCCAGGAATTGCCTTGTCTGGAATTGCCTGAAATTGCCTTGCCTGTAATTGCCTTGCCTATAATTTTTTGGAGTTGTGTTTCCTGGAATTGCCTGAAATTGCTTGCCTGGAATGACCTTACCTATCCTTGCCTTTTCTGAAATTGCTTTGCTTGGAAGTGTGTGGCCTGAAATTGCCTTTCTTAGACTTCCCTTGCTGAAATTTCATTGCCTGGAATTGCCTGGACTCAAATCACTCGTCTTGGCTTTGCGTGGTATGTTCTTGCCTAAAATTTCCTTGCCAAAGATTGCCTTTCCTGTAATATTCTCGAATTGCCTAGCCAAAATTTGCCTTGTCGGGAATTGCCATGCCTGCAGTTGCCTTGAGAGAATTTTTCTTTTCTGCAATTGACTAAAATTGCCTTTCATGGAATTGCCTTCCCCGTAGTTGACTTGACTGAAATTGCCTTTTTTTCTTTTTTTTTTTTTTAATTTTTTATTGGATTATAGGTTTTGGGGTACATGAGCAGAGCATGCAAGACAGTTGCGTAGGTACACACATGGCAGTGTGCTTTGCTTTTCTTCTCCCCTTCACCCACATTTGGCATTTCTCCCCAGGCTATCCCTCCCCACCTCCCCCTCCCACTGGCCCTCCCCTTTTCCCCCCAATAGACCCCAGTGTTTAGTACTCCCCTTTCTGTGTCCATGTGTTCTCATTTTTCATCACCCGCCTATGAGTGAGAATATGCGGTGTTTCATTTTCTGCTCTTGTGTCAGTTTGCTGAGGATGATGTTTTCCAGATTCATCCATGTCCCTACAAACGATACGAACTCATCATTTCTGATTGCTGCATAATATTCCATGGTGTATATGTGCCACATTTTCCCAATCCAGTCTATTATCAATGGGCATTTGGGTTGATTCCAGGTCTTTGCTATTGTAAACAGTGCTGCAATGAACATTCGTGTACATGTGTCCTTATAGTGGAACGATTTATAGTCTTTTGGATATATACCCAGTAATGGGATTGCTGGGTCAAATGGAATTTCTATTTCTAAGGCCTTGAGGAATCGCCACACTGTCTTCCACAATGGTTGAACTAATTTACACTCCCACCAACAGTGTAAAAGTGTTCCTTTTTCTCCACATCCTCTCCAGCATCTGTTGTCTCCAGATTTTTTAATGATAGCCATTCTAACTGGCGTGAGATGGTATCTCAATGTGGTTTTGATTTGCATCTCTCTGATGACCAGTGACGATGAGCATTTTTTCATATGATTGTTGGCCTCATATATGTCTTCTTTCGTAAAGTATCTGTTCATATCCTTTGCCCACTTTTGAATGGGCTTGTTTGTTTTTTTCCTGTAAATCTGTTTGAGTTCTTTGTAAATTCTGGATATCAGCCCTTTGTCAGATGGGTAGAATGCGAAAATTTTTTCCCATTCTGTTGGTTGCCGATCCACTCTAGTGACTGTTTCTTTTGCCGTGCAGAAGCTGTGGAGTTAGATTAGGTCCCATTTGTCTATTTTGGCTTTTGTTGCCAATGCTCTTGGTGTTTTGTTCATGAAGTCCTTGCCTACTCCTATGTCCTGGATAGTTTTGCCTAAATTTCCTTCTAGGGTTTTTATGGTGCCAGGTCTTATGTTTAAGTCTTTAATCCATCTGGAGTTAATTTTAGTGTAAGGTGTCAGGAATGGGTCCAGTTTCTGCTTTCTGCACATGGCTAGCCAGTTTTCCCAACACCATTTGTTAAACATGGAATCCTTGCCCCATTGCTTGTTTTTGTCAGGTTTATCAAAGATTGTATAGTTGTATGTATGTTGTGTTGCCTCCGGTGCCTCTGTTTTGTTCCATTGGTCTATATCTCTGTTTTGGTACCAGTACCATGCTGTTTTGATTACTGTAGCCTTGTAGTATAGTTTGAAATCCGGTAGTGTGATGTCCCCCGCTGTGTTCTTTTTGCTTAGAATTGACTTGGCTATGCGGGCTCTCTTTTGGTTCCGTATGAAGTTCATGGTGGTTTTTTCCAGTTCTGTGAAGAAAGTCAGTGGTAGCTTGATGGGGATAGCGTTGATTCTGTAAATTACTTTGGGCAGTATAGCCATTTTCACGATATTAATTCTTCCTAAGCATGAACATGGAATGTTTCTCCATCTGTTTGTGTCCTCTCTGATTTCGTTGAGCAGTGGTTTGTAGTTCTCCTTGAAGAGGTCTCTTACATTCCTTGTGAGTTGTATTCCAAGGTATTTTATTCTTTTTGTAGCAATTGCGAATGGCAGTTCGCTCTTGATTTGGCTTTCTTTAAGTCTGTTATTGGTGTAGACGAATGCTTGTGATTTTTGCACATTGATTTTATATCCTGAGACTTTGCTGAAGTTGCTTATCAGTTTCAGGAGTTTTTGGGCTGAGGTAATGGGGTCTTCTAGGTATACTATCATGTCGTCTGCAAATAGAGACAATTTGGCTTCCACCTTTCCTATTTGAATACCCTTTATTTCTTTTTCTTGCCTGATTGCTCTGGCTAGAACTTCCAGTACTATATTGAATAGGAGTGGTGAAAGAGGGCATCCTTGTCTAGTGCCAGATTTCAAAGGGAATGCTTTCAGTTTTTGCCCATTTAGTATGATATTGGCTGTTGGTTTGTCATAAATAGCTTTTATTACTTTGAGATACGTTCCATTGATACCGAGTTTATTGAGGGTTTTTAGCATAAAGGGCTGTTGAATTTTGTCAAATGCCTTCTCTGCATCAATTGAGATAATCATGTGGTTTTTGTTTTTGGTTCTGTTTATGTGGTGAATTACATTTATAGACTTGAGTATGTTGAACCAGCCTTGCATCCCCGGGATGAATCCTACTTGATCATGATGAATAAGTTTTTTGATTTGCTGTTGCAATCGGCTTACCAATATTTTATTGAAGATTTTTGCATCTATGTTCCTCATGGATATTGGCCTGAAGTTTTCTTTTCTTGTTGGGTCTCTGCCGGCTTTTGGTATCAGGATGATGTTGGCCTCATAAAATGATTTGGGAAGTATTCCCTCTTTTTGGATTGTTTGAAGTAGTTTTAGAAGAAATGGTGCCAGCTCCTCCTTGTGTGTCTGGTAGAATTCGGCTGTGAACCCGTCTGGACCTAGGCTTTTTTTGTGTGGTAGGCTCTTAATTGCTGCCTCAACTTCAGACCTTGTTATTGGTCTATTCATAGTTTCAGCTTCCTCCTGGTTTAGGCTTGGGAGGACACAGGAATTCAGGAATTTATCCATTTCTTCCAGGTTTACTAGTTTATGCGCATAGAGTTGTTTGTAATATTCTCTGATGATGGTTTGAATTTCTGTGGAATCTGTGGTGATTTCCCCTTTATCATTTTTTTGTTGCATCTATTTGGTTGTTCTCTCTTTTATTTTTAATCAATCTGGCTAGTGGTCTGTCTATTTTGTTGATCTTTTCAAAAAACCAGCTCTTGGATTTATTGATTTTTTGAAGGGTTTTTCGTGTCTCAATCTCCTTCAGCTCAGCTCTGATCTTAGTTATTTCTTGTCTTCTGCTGGGTATTGAGTTTTTTTGATCTTGGTCCTCTAGCTCTTTCAATTTTGACGATAGGGTGTCAATTTTGGATCTCTCCATTCTCCTCATATGGGCACTTATTGCTATATACTTTCCTCTAGAGACTGCTTTAAATGTGTCCCAGAGGTTCTGGCACGTTGTGTCTTCGTTCTCATTGGTTTCGAAGAACTTCTTTATTTCTGCCTTCATTTCATTGTTTACCCAGTCAACATTCAAGAGCCAGTTGTTCAGTTTCCATGAAGCTGTGCGGTTCTGGGTCTGTTTCTGAATTCTGAGTTCTAACTTGATTGCACTATGGTCTGAGAGGCTGTTTGTAATGATTTCAGTTGTTTTGCATTTGTTGAGCAGTGCTTTACTTCCAATTATGTGGTCAATTTTAGAGTAGGTGTGATGCGGTGCTGAGAAGAATGTGTATTCTGTGGATTTGGGGTGGAGAGTTCTGTAAATGTCTGTCAGGTTTGCTTGCTCCAGGTCTGAGTTCAAGCCCTGGATATCCTTGTTGATTTTTTGTCTGGTAGATCTGTCTAGTATTGACAGTGGAGTGTTAAAGTCTCCCACTATTATTGTGTGGGAGTCTAAGTCCTTTTGTAAGTCCTTAAGAACTTGCCTTATGTATCTGGGTGCTCCTGCATTGGGTCCATATATGTTTAGGATCGTTAGCT
Source organism: Callithrix jacchus (assembly GCF_049354715.1). NCBI lineage: Eukaryota > Metazoa > Chordata > Mammalia > Primates > Cebidae > Callithrix > Callithrix jacchus. Next base: position 3,984,710 of record NC_133515.1, read on the forward strand.
CTTCTTGTTGTATCGATCCTTTTACCATTATGTAATGGCCTTCTTTGTCTCTTTTGATCTTTGTTGCTTTAAAGTCTATTTTATCAGAGATGAGAATTGCAACTCCTGCTTTTTTTTGCTTTCCATTTGCTTGGTAAATCTTCCTCCATCCCTTTATTTTGAGCCTTTGTGTATCCTTGCAGGTGAGATGGGTTTCCTGGATACAGCACACTGATGGGTTTTGGATTTTTATCCAATTTGCCAGTCTGTGTCTTTTGATTGGTGCATTTAGTCCGTTTACATTTAGGGTTAATATTGTTATGTGTGAATTTGATACTGCCATTTTGATGCTAAGTGTCTGTTTTGCCTGTTAGTTTTTGTAGATTCTTCATTATGTTGATGCTCTTTAGCATTCAGTGTGATTTTGGAATGGCTGGTACTGGTTGATCCTTTCTATGTGTAGTGCCTCTTTTAGGAGGTCTTGTAAAGCAGGCCTGGTGGTGACAAAATCTCTGAGTACTTGCTTGTTCGCAAAGGATTTTATTTTTCCTTCACTTTTGAAGCTCAGTTTGGCTGGATATGAAATTCTGGGTTGAAAGTTTTTTTCTTTAAGAATGTTGAATATTGGCCCCCACTCTCTTCTGGCTCGTAGTGTTTCTGTCGAGAGATCTGCTGTGAGTCTGATGGGCTTCCCTTTGTGGGTGACCCGACCTTTCTCTCTGGCTGCCCTTAGTATTCTCTCGTTTATTTCAACCCTATTGAATCTGACGATTATTTGCCTTGGGGTTGCTCTTATTGTGGAATATCTTTGTGGTGTTCTCTGAATTTCCTGCAATTGAGTGTTGGCCTGTCTTGCTAGGTGGGGGAAATTTTCCTGGATGATGTCCTGAAGAGTATTTTCCAGCTTGGATTCATTCTCTTCGTCCCCTTCTGGTACACCTATCAAACGTAGGTTAGGTCTTTCACATAGTCCCACATTTCTTGGAGACTTTGTTCATTCCTTTTTGCGTTTTTTTCTCTAATCTTGGTTTCTCGTTTTATTTCATTGAGTTGGTCTTCGACTTCAGATATTCTTTCTTCTGCTTGGTCAATTCGGCTATTGAAACTTGTGCATGCTTCGTGAAGTTCTCGTATTGTGTTTCTCAACTCCTTTAATTCATTCATATTCCTCTCTAAGTTATCCATTCTTGTTATCATTTCCTCGAATCTTTTTTCAAATCTTTTTTCAAGGTTCTTAGTTTCTTTGCCATGATTTAATACATGATCTTTTAGCTCACCAAAGTTTCTCATTATCCATCTACTGAAGTCTAATTCCGTCATTTCGTCACAGTCATTCTCCGTCCAGCTTTGTTCCCTTGCTGGTGAGGAGTTTTGGTCCTTTCTAGGAGGCGAGGTGTTCTGGTTTCGGGTGTTTTCCTCCTTTTTGCGCTATAAACCACTGTTCAACGAAATAAGAGAGGACACAAACAGGTGGAGAAACATTCCATGTTCATGGTTAGAAAGAATTAATATCGTGAAAATGGGTATACTGCCCAAAGTAATTTACAGAATCAATGCTATCCCTATCAAGCTACCATTGACTTTATTCACAGGACTGGAAAAAACCACCATGAAGTTCACATGGAACCAAAAGAGAGCCCGCATAGCCAAGTTCTAAGCAAAAAGAACACAGCAAGGGGCATCACACTACCGGATTTCAAACTATACTACAAGGCTACAGTAATCAAAACAGCATGGTACTGGTACCAAAACAGAGATATAGACCAATGGAACAAAACAGAGCCATCGGAGGCAACACAACTTATCTACAACCATACAATCTTTGATAAATTAGACAAAAACAAGCAATGGGGAGAGGATTCCCTGTTTAATAAATGGTGTTGGGAAAACTGGCTAGCCATATGCAGAAAGCAGAAACTGGACCCCTTCCTGACACCTTACACTAAAATTAACTCCAGATGGATTAAAGACTTAAATATAAGACCCGGCACCATAAAAACCCTAGAAGGAAATCTAGGCAAAACCATCCAGGACATAGGAGTAGGCAAGGACTTCATTAACAAAACACCAAAAGCATTGGCAGCAAAAGCCAAAATAGACAAATGGGACCTCATGGAACTCCACAGCTTCTGCACGGCAAAAGAAACAGTCACTAGAGTGAATCGGCAACCAACAGAATAGGAAAAAGTTTTTGCAGTTTACCCATCTGACAAAGGGCTGATATCCAGAATTTACAAAGAACTCAAACAGATTTACAGGAAAAAAACAAACAAGCCCATTCAAAAATGGGCAAAGGATATAAACAGACACTTTACAAAAGAAGACATATATGAGGCCAACAATCATGAAAAAATGCTCATCATCACTGGTCATTAGAGAGATGCAAATCAAAACCACATTGAGCTACCACCTCACGCCAATTAGAATGGCGATTATTTAAAAATCTGGAGACAACGGATGCTGGAGAGGATGTGGAGAAATAGGAACACTTATACACTGTTGGTGGGAGTGTAAATTAGTTCAGCCATTGTGGAAGACAGTGTGGCGATTCCTCAAGGCCTTAGAAATAAAAATTCCATTTGACCCAGCAATCCCATTACTGGGTATATATCCAAAGGACTATAAATCTTTCTGCTATAAGGACACATGCACACGAATGTTCATTGCAGCACTGTTTACAATAGCAAAGACCTGGAATCAACCCAACTGCACATTGATAATAGACTGGATTGGGAAAATGTGGCACATATACACCATGGAATATTATGCAGCAATCAGAAATGATGAGTTCGTGTCCTCTGTAGGGACATGGATGAAACTGGAGAACAGCATTCTCAGCAAACTGACACCAGAACAGAAAATGAAATACTGCATATTCTCACTCATAGGCGGGTGATGAAAAATGAGAACACATGGACACAGGGAGGGGAGTACTAAACACTGGGGTCTATTGGAGAGAAAAGGGGAAGGCCAGCGGGGAGGGAGTTGGGGAGGGATAGCCTGGGGAGAAATGCCAAATGTGGGTGAAGGGGAGAAGGGAAGCAAAACACACTGCGATGTGTGTACCTATGCAACTGTCTTGCATGTTCTGCACATGTACCTCAAATCGTAAAATGAAATTAAAAATTTAAAAAAAGTTTTTAAAAAGCCCTTTATCATTTGCGTTTCTGTTGCTATATAATAGGTATAAAAATGGAAAATAAATTTGAATTCCCAAGTTAAAAAAAAAGAAATAGCTGTGAATCTCCATTTAAAACACAAAACAAACGTATCTTTCAAACCGCTCTACTGTATTTTCCTTCAAGTAAGAGAATTGAATTTATGTTTACAATCACATACTTAGAAGAACGTTTCGTCTAGGAGCTGAGTTTTGACATTCTAGAGTGAATGGGAGTATATGCTGTATTGAAAAATATTTAATTCTAAAACGAAAACGGAGCTATTAAACAGAATGGTCTTCAATGTGTGTATTCAACTTACAGAGTTAAACTGATGTGTGTTTACAGCAGTTTTTAAACACTTTCTGTGAAGAATCAGAAAACGGATATTTCCTGCCAAATCCAAGCATTTAAGAAATAGCTGTGAAACTGCCTCTAAAACACAAAACAAACATAACTTTCAAACTGCTCTGCTGTATGTTCGTTCAACTAAGAGAGTTAAATCTACATTTAGATTCAGCGAGTCAGAAGCATGATTCATCTAGGAGGTGCGTTTTGATATTCCAGAGGGAATGAGCCTACACCCTGTATTGAGTAATATCTGGTTCTAAAACGAAAACGGAGCTACCTAAAAGAATGGTCTTCAATGTGTGAATTCAACTTACAAAGTAAAACTGATGTGTGTTTGCTGCAGTCGGTAAACCCTTACTGTAAAGAATCAGAAAACGGATATTTACAGCCGAATACAAGCATTAAAGAAATAGCTGTGAAACTGCGTCTAAAACACAAAACAAACGTGTCTTTCAAAACTGCACTGCTGTATCTTCGTTCAACTAAAAGAGTTGAATCTGTATTTAGATTCAGAGAGTAAGAAACATGTTTGGTCTAGGAGTGGCATTTTGATATTCCAGAGTGAATGAAACTACACGCTGTATTGAAAAATACTGGGTTCTAAACCAAAAACGGAGATACCTAACAGAATGGTCTTCAATGTGTGTATTCAACTTACCGAGGTAAACTTATGTGTGTCTGCAGCAGTTTGTAAACTCTTTCTATAAAGAATCAGAAAACGGATATTTCCAGCCAAAACCAAGCATTTAAGAAATAGATGTGTAACTGCGTCAAAAACACAAACAAATGTGTTTTTCAAACTGCACTGTTGTATGTTCTTTGAACTAAGAGAGTTGAATCTATGTTTAGATTCAGAGAGGTAGAAGCATGTTTCGTCCAAGAGCTGCGTTTTGATATTCCACAGTGAATGGGAATACACGCTGTATTGAGAAATATCTGGTTCTGAAACCAAAACAGATCTAGATACCCGAATGGTCTTGAACGTGTGCATTCAATTTACAGAGTTAAACTGATGTGTGCTTGCAGCAGATTGTAAACTCTTTCTGTAAAGAATTAGAAAACAAATATTTCCAGCCTAATCGGAGCATTTCAGAAATAGCTGTGAAACTGCGTCTAGAACACAAAACAAATGTAACCTTCACTGCTTTGCTGTATGTTCATTCAACAAAGAGAGTTGAATCTGTGTTTAGATTCAGAAAGTTAGAAGTATGTTTCATCTTGGAGCTGCGTTTTGATGTTCCAGAGTGAATGAGGGTACACCCTGTATTGAGAAACATCTGCTTCTAAAACGAAAAAGGAGCTACCTAACAGAATGGTCTACAATGTGTGCATTCAACTTACAGAGTTAAACTGATGTGTGTTTGCAGCAGTTTGTAAACCTTTACATTAAAGAATCAGACAACTGATATATCCAGCCAAATTTAACCATTAAACAAATAGCTGTTAAACTGCGTCTGAAACACAAAACTAATGTATATTTCAAACGGCTCTGCTGTATGTTCATTCAACTAAGATAGTTCAATCTATGTTTAAATTCAGGGAGTTAGAAGCACGTTTCGTCTAGGAGCTGCGTTTTCATATTCCAGAGTCAACAGAATTACACGCTCTATTGAGAAACATCTGGTTCTAAAATGAAAACAGAGCTACATAACAGAATGGTCTTCAATGTGTGCATTCATTTTACAAAGTTCAACTAATGTGTGTTTGCAACAGTTTGAAAACCTTTCTCAAAAAATTAGAAAACAGATATTTTCAGACAAATCCAAGCATTTCAGAAATAGCTGTGAAACTGCGTCTAAAACACAAAAAACGTATCTTTCAAACTGCTCTGCTATATGTTCATTCAACTAACAGAGTTTAATCTACGTTTAGATTCAGAGAGTTAGAAGAACGTTTTGTCTAGAAGCTAGGTTTTGATATTTCAGAGTGAATAGGAGTGCACGCTGTATTGAGAAACATCTGATTTTAAAACGAGAACAAAGCTACCTAACAGAATGGTCTTAAATTTTTGCATTCAACTTACAGAGCTAAACTGATGTGTGCTTGCAGCAGTTTGTAAATCATTTCTGAAACGAATCAGAAAATAAATATTTGCAGACAAATTCAAGCGTTTAAGAAATAGCTGTGAAACTGCATCTGAAACACAAAACAAATGTATCTTTCAAACTGCTATGCTGTATGTTCCCTCAAGTAAGAGAGTTGAATTTATGTTTAGATTCAGAGAGTTAGAAACACGTTTCATCTAGGAGCTGGGTTTTGATATTCCAGAGTGAATGGAAGTACACGCTGAATTGAGAAATATCTGGTTCTAAAAGGAAAATGGAACTACCTAACAGAATGCACTTCAATGTGTGCATTCAATGTGCAGGGTTAAACTTACTGTGTCTGCAGCAGTTTGTAAATGCTTTTTGTCAAGAATCAGAAAACGGATATTTCCAGCCAAATCGAAGCATTTAACAAAATAGCTGTGAAACATCGTCTAAAACACAAAACAAACGTATCTTTTAAACTGCTCTGCTGTATTTTCTTTCAACTAAGAGAGTTAGATCTATGTTTAGATTTAGAGAGTTAGAAGCACTTTTCGTCTAGGGGCTGCATTTTGATATTATACAGTAAATGGGAATACACGTTGTATTGAGAAATATCTGTTTCTAAAACGAAAACGGAGCTACCTAAAAGAATGATCTACAATGTGTGCATTCAACTTATAAAGATAAACTGATATCTGTTTGCAGCAGTTTGTAAACTTTTATTGTAAACAATGAGAAAACAAATATTTAAAGCCAAATTCAAGCATTTAAGAAATAGCTGTGAAACTGCTTCTAAAACGTAAACAAACGTATTTTTAAAACTGCTCTGCTGTATATTCATTCGACTAAGAGAGTTGAATCTGTGTTTAGATTCAGAGAGATAGAAGCACGTTTCATCCAAGGGCTGCGTTTTGATGATCCACAGTGAATGGAAATACACGCTGTATTGAGAAATATCTGGATCTAAAACAATAACATAGCTACCTAACCAAATGGCCTTTAATGTGTGTATTCAACGTACAGAGTTAAACTGATGCATGTATGCAACAGTTTTTAAACCCCGTCTGTAGAGAATTAAAAAACAGATATTTTCAGACAAATACAAGCATTTAAGAAATAGCTGTGAAACTGCGTCTGAAACAAAAAACAAACGTATCTTTGAAACTGCTCCGCTGTATGATCATTCAACTAAGAGAGTTGAATCTATGTTTAGACTCAGAGAGTTAGAAGAACGTTTCATCTAGGAGGTGCATTTTGAAATTTCAGAGTGAATGAAAGTACACGTTGTATTGAGAAATATCTGGTACTAAAACGAAAACGGAGCTACCTAACAGAATGGTATTCAATGTGTGCATTTAACTTACAGAGTTAATATAATGTGTGTTTGCAGCAGTTTATAAACCCTCTCTGTAAAGAATCAGGAAACGGATATTTCCAGCCGAATTCTAGCATTAAAAAAAATTGATTTGAACCTGCGTCTAAAACAAAAAACAAACGTATCTTTCAAACTGCTTTGCTGTATGTTTGTTCAACTAAAAGTGTTGAATCTATCTTTAGATTCAGAGAGTAACAAGCACATTTTGTCTAGGAGCTGCGTTTTGATAGTCCAGAGTAAATGGGACTACATGCTGTATTGAGAAATATCTGATTCTAAAAAGGAAAAGGAGCTACCTAACAGAATGGCCTTCAGTGTGTGCATTCAACTCACAAAGATAAACTGATGTTTGTTAACATCGGTTTTTAAACCCTTTCTGTGAAGAATCAGGAAACGGATTCTTTGCCAAATCCAAGCATTTAAGAAATAGCTGTGAAACTGCATCTAAAACACAAAACAAATGTATCTTTCACGCTGCTGTGTTGTATGTTCGTTCAACTAACAGAGTTGAATCTATGTTTTGATTCAGAGTTAGAACCACGTTTCATCTAAAAGCTGCGTTTCGATATTCCACAGTGAATGGGAATACACGCTGTATTGAGAAATACCTGGTTCTAAAATGAAAACGGAGATACCTAACAGAATGATCTTCAATGTGTGCATTCAACTTAGAGAGTTAAAAGTATTTTGTTTGCAGCAGTTTATAAACCCTTTTTGGTTAAGATTCAGAAAACAAATATTTGTAGCCAAATCCAACCATTTAAGAAATAGCTGTGAAACTGTGTCTAAAACACGAAACAAACGTATCTTTCAAACTGCTCTGCTGTATGTTCCTTCAAGTAAAAGAGTTCAATTTATGTTTAGATTCAGAAAGATAGAAACACGCTTCGTCTAGGAGCAGCGTTTTGATATCCCAGAGTGAATGGAAATACACGCTGAATTGAGAAATATCTGGTTCTAAAACGAAAACGGAGCTACCTAACAGAATGGACTTCAATGTGTGCATTCAGCTTACAGGGTGAAACATATATGGGCCTGCAGCAGTTTCTAAACTCTTTCTGTAAAAATCAGAAAATGGATATTTACAGCCAAATTGAAGCTTTTTAAAAATAGCTGTGAAACTGCATCTGAAACACAAAACAAACACGGAGGTACCTAACAGAATGGTGTTCAATGTGTGCGTTCAACTTACAGAATTAAAATGATGTGTGTTTGCAGCAGTTTATAAACCCTTTTCTGTTAAGAATCAGAAAACGGATATTTGAGCCAGTCCAAGCATTTAAGAAATAGCTGTGAAACTGCATCTAAAACAGAAAACAAACGTATCTTTCAAACTGCTCTGCTGTATGTGCCTTAAAGTAAAAGAGTTGAATTTATGTTTAGATTCAGAGAGTTAGTAACACGTTTCGTCTAGACGCAGCATTTTGATTTTCCAGAGTGAATGGGAGTACACGCTGTATTGAGAAATATCTAGTTCTAAAACGAAAATGGAGCTACCTAACAGAATGATCTTCAATGTGTGCATTCAACTTACAGATTTAAACTTATGTGTGTCTGCAGCAGTTTGTAAACTTTTTCTTTATAGAATCAGAAAAGGGATATGTTCAGCCAAATCCAAACATTAAAGAAATAGCTGTGAAACTGCATCTAAAACACAAAACAAACGTATCGTTCAAACTGCTCTGCTGTATATTCGCTCAACTAAGAGAGTTGGATCTATGTTTCGTTTCAGAAAGTTAGAAGCACGTTTCGTCTAGGAGCTGCGTTTTGATGTTCCAGAGTGAATGGGTGTACATTCTGTATTGAGAAATATCTGCTTATAAAATGAAAACGGAGCTACCTAAAAAAATTGTCTTCAATGTGTGCATTCAACTTACAGAGTTAAACTGATGTGTGTTTGCAGCAGTTTGTAAACTTTTACATTAAAGAATCAGACAACGGATATTTCCAGCCAAATTTAAGCATTAAACAAATAGCTGTGAAAGTGGGTCTAAAACACAAAACAAACGTATCTTTCAAACTGCTCTGCTTTATGTTCCTCCAACTAAAAGAGTTGAATCTATGTTTAGATTCAGAGAGCTAAAAGCACGTTTCGTCTAGGAGCCGCGTTTTGATATTCCAGAATGAATGGAAATACACGCTGTATTGAGAAAACAAGAATGATCTTCAAAGTGTGCATTCAACTTACAGAGCTAAACTTACGTGTGTCTCCAGCAGTTTTTACACCCTTACCATAAGAAACCAGACAACGGATCTCTCCAGCCAAATCCAGGTATGTAAAAAATAGCTGTGAAACTGCTTCTAAAACACACAAAAAACATATCTTTCAAACTGCTCAGCTGTATGTTCGTTCAACTAAGAGAGTTGAATCTATGATTAGATTCAGAGAGTTAGAAGCACGTTTCGTCTAAGAGCTGCGTTTTGATATTCCACAGTGAATGGGAATACACGCTGCATTGAGAAATATCTGCTTCTAAAACGGAAACGAAGCTACCTACAAGAATGGTCTTCAATGTGTCAATTCACCTAACAAAGCTAAGCTTATGTGTGTCTGCAGCAGTTTTAAAACTTTTTTTGTAAAGAATCAGAAAACGGATATTTCCAGACAAATCCAGGTATTTAAAAAAAAAAAAAAGCTGTGAACCTGCGTCTAAAACACAAAACAAACGTATCTTTCAAACTGCTCTGCTGTATGTTGCGTTCAACTAAGAGCGTTGAATCAATGTTTAAATTTAGAGAGTTAGAAGCACGTTTTGTCTAGGAACTTCGTTTTGATATTCCACAGTGAATGGGAATACATGCTGTTTTGAGAAATATCTGCTTCTAAAACAAAAACGGAGCTACCTAACAGAATGGCCTTCAATGTGTGCATTCAACTTACAGAATTAAACTGCTGTGTGTTTGCAGCAGTTTGTAAACCCTTTCTGTAAAGAATCAGAAAACGGACATATTCAGCCAAATCCAAGTATTTAAGAAATAGCAGTTAAACTTTGCATCTAAAACACAAAACAAACGTATCTTTCAAATTGCTCTGCTATATGTTTGTTTAACTAAGATAGTTGAATTTATGTTTAGATTCAGAAAGTGAGAACCACTTTTCCTCTAAAAGTTGCGTTTTGATATTTTACAGTAAATGGGATTACATGCTGTATTGAGAAATATCTGTCCCTAAAACGAAAACGGAGGTTCCTAACAGAATGGTCTTCAATGTGTGCATTCAACTTATGGAGTTAAAATGATGTGTGTTTGCAGCAGTTTATAAACCCTTTTCTGTAAAGAATCAGAAAACGGATATTTGTAGCCAAATGCAAGCATTTAAGAAATAGCTGTGGAAGTGCGTCTAAAACACACAAACAAATCTATCTTTCTAACTGCTCTGCTGTATGTTCCTTCAAGTAAGGGAGTTAAATTTATGTTTAGATTCCAAAAGTTGGAAACACATTTCATCTAGGAGCAGCGTTTTGATATTCCAGAGTGAATGGGAGTACACGCTGTATTGAGAAATATCTGGTTCTAAAACGAAAACGAAGCTACCTAACAAAATGGTCTTTAATGTGTGCATTTAACTTACAGAGTTAAACTTATGTGTGTCTGCAGAAGTTTGTAAACTCTTTCTGTAAAGAATCATAAAACGGATATTTCCAGCCAAATCCAAGCATGTAAAGAATAGCTGTGAAACTGCATCTAAAACACAAAACGATCGTTTCCTTCAAATTCCTCTGCCGTATATTCGTTCAACTAAGAGAGTTGAATCTATGTAAGGATTCACAGAGTAAGAAACATGTTTCATATAAGACCAGCCTTTTAATATTCCAGATGAATAGAAATACACGCTGTATTGAGAAAAATCAGGTTTTAAGATGAAAACTGATGGACCTAACAGAATGGTGTTCAATGTGGGCATTCAACTTACAGAGTTAAAATGATGTGTGTTTGCAGCAGTTTATAAACCCTTTTCTGTGAAGAATCAGAAAACGGATATTTGTAGCCAAATCCAAGCATTTTAAGAAATAGCTTTGAAACTGCATCTAAAACAAGAAAGAAACGTATCTTTCAATTTGCTCTGCTGTATGTTCCTTCAAGTAATAGAGTTGAATTTATGTCTAGATTCAGAGAGTTAGAACCACGTTTCATCTAGAAACTGCGTTTTGATATTTCAGAGTGAATGGGAGTACATGCTGTATTGAGAAATATCTGGTTCTAAAACGAAAATGGAGCTACCTATCAAAATGGTCTTCAATTTGTGCATTTAACTTAGAGTTAAACTGACATTTTTTTGCAGCAGTTTCTAAACTCTTTCTGTAAAGAATCAGAAAACAAATATTTCCAGCCAAATCCAAGCATTAAAAAAATTGCTGTGAAACTGCGTGTACAACAAAAAACAGACGTATTTTTCAAATTGCTCTGCTGTTTGTTCGTTCGACTAAGAGAGTTGAATCTACGTTTACATTAAGAGAGCTAGAAGCAAGTTTCGTCTAGGACGTGCATTTTGATATTCCACAGTGAATTGGAATACACGCTTTATTGAGAAATATCTGGTTCTAAAGCGAAAATGGAGGTACCTAACAGAATGGTCTTCCATGTGTGCATTCAACTCACAGAAGTAAACTGATTTTTGCTAACAGCAGTTTTTAAGCCCTTTCTGTGAAGAATCAGGAAACGAATATTTCACGCCAAATCCAAGCATTGAAGAAATAGCTGTAAAACAGGGTCTAAAACATAAAACAAACGTATCTTTCAAACTGCTCTGCTGTATGGTTTTTCAAGTAAGAGAGTTGAATTTATGTTTAGATTCAGAGAGTTAGAAACACGTTTTGTATAGGAGCGGTGTTTTGATATTTCAGAGTAAATGGGAGTACACGCTTTATTGTGAAATACGTGGTTCTAAAAAAGAAAAGGAGCTATTTAACAGTACCGTCTGCAATGTGTGCCTTCAACTTACATAGTTGACCAGTTGTGTGTTTACAGCCGTTTTTAAACCCTTTCTGTGAAGAATAAGAAAACGGATATTTCCAGCCAAATCCAGACAGTTAAAAAATAGCTGTGAAACTCCATCTAAAACACACAAAAAACCTATCTTTTACACTGCTCTGCTGTATGTTCGTTCAATTAAGGAAGTTGAATCGAGGTTTATCTTCAGAGAGTTAGAAGCACGTTTTGTATAGAAGCTGCTTTTAGAAATTCTAGAATGAATGAGAGTACATCCTGTATTTAGAAATATCCGGTTCAAAAACGAAAACGGACCTACCTACCAGAACGGTCTTCAATATGTGCATTCAACCTACAAGTTTAAATGATTTAGAAAACGAATATTTGTAGCCAAATCCAAGCATTTAAGAAATAGCTGTGAATCTGCGTCTAAAACACAAAACAAACGTATCTTTCAAACTGCTCTGATGTATTTTCCTTCAAATAAAAGAGTTGAATTTATGTTTAGATTCAGAGAGTTAGAAACACGTTTCATCTAAGAGCGGTGTTTTGATATTCAAGAGTGAATGGGATTACACACTGAATTGAGAAATATCTCGTTCTAAAATGAACACGGAGCTACCTAACAGAATGATCCTTAATGTGTGCATTCAACTTACAAAGTTAAACTTATGTGTGTCTGCAGCAGTATGTAAAAATAAGAAAAGGGATGTTTTCTGCCGAATTTAAGCATTAAAAAATTAGCTGTGAAACTGCGTCTAAAACATAAAACAAACGTATCTTTCTAACTGCTTTGCTGAATGTAAATTCAACTAAATGAGTTGAATCTATGTTTAGATTCAGAGCGTTAGAAACACGTTTCATCTAGAAACTACGTCTTGGTATTCCACAGTGAATGGGAGTACACACTGTATTGAGAAATATCTGGTTCTAAAATGAAAATGGAGCTATTTAACAGAATGGTCTTCCATGTGTGCATTCAACTTACAGAGTTACACTTATGTGTGTCAGCAGCAGTTTGCAAATTCTTTCTATATAGAATCAGAAAAAAGATATTTTCAGCCAAATCCAAGAATTAAACAAATAGCTGTAAAACTGCATCTAAAACACACAAAAAATGTATCTTTAAAACTGCTTTGCTGTATGTCCGTTCATCTAAGAGAGTTGAATCTATGTTTAGATTCAGAGAGTTAGAAACATGTTTCGTCTAGGAACTGCGTTTTGATATTCCAGAATAAATAAAAGTACACGCTGTATGAGAAATATCTGATTCTAAAATGAAAACGGAGCTACCTAACAGAATGGTCTTCCATGTGTGCATTCAACTTACAAAGTGAAACTGATGTGTGTTCCCAGCAGTTTGTAAATTATTTCTGAAAAGAATCAGACAACAAATATTTCCAGCCAAATGCAAGCATTTAAGAAATAGCTGTGAAACTGCGTCTAAAACACAAAACAAACGTATCCTTCAAACTGCTCTGTTGTATGTTGTTTCAACAAACAGAGTTGAATCTGTGTTAAGATTCAGAGAGGTAGAAGCACTTTTCGTCTAGGAGCTGCGTTTTGATATTCCACAGTGAATGGGAATACACGCCGTATTGAGAAATATCTCACTCTAAACGGAAATGGAGCTATCTAACAGAATGGTCTTCAACGTGTGTATTCAACTTACAGAGTTAAGCTAATGTGTGTTGGCAGCAGTTTATAAACCCTTTCTGTAAAGAATCAGAAAACGGATATTTCTAGCCAAATCCAAGCATTTAAGAAATACCTGCGAAACTGCGTCTAAATCACTAAACAAACGTATACTACAAGCTGCTATGCTGTATGTTCGTTCAACTAAGAGAGTTGAATCTATGTTTAGTTTCAGAGAGTTAGAAGGATGTTTCATTTGAAAGCTGCGTTTTGATATTTTACAGTGAATGGGAATACACGCTGTATTGAGAAATATCTGGTTCAAAAACGAAAACGGAGGTACATAACAGAATGGTCTTCTATGTCTGCATTAAATTACAGAGTTAAACTGATGTGTGTTTGCTGCAGTTTATAAACCCCTTTCTGTAAAGTATCAGAAAACGGATATTTGTACCCAAATCCAAGCATTTAAAAAATAGCTGCGAAACTGCGTCTAAAACACAAAACAAACGTATTTTTAAAACTTCTCTGCTGTATGTTAGTTCAACTAAGGGAGTTGAATCTATGTTTAGATTCAGAGAGTTAGAAACACATTTCGTCTAGGAACTGCGTTTTGATATTCCAGAATACATGAGAGTACACGTTGTATGAGAAATATCTGGTTCTAAAATGAAAACAAAGCTACTTAACAGAATGGCCTACCATGTGTGCATTTAACTTACAAAGTTAAACTGATGTGTGTTTGCAGCAGTTTGTACACCCTTTTGTAAAAAATCAGAACGAATATTTCCAGCCAAACGCAAGCATTTAACAAATAGCTGTGAAACTGCATCTAAACCACAAAACAAACGTATATTTGAAACTGCTCTCCTATATGTTCTTTCATCTAAGATAGTTGGATCTGTGTTAAGATTCATAGAGTTAGAAACACGTTTCGTCTAGATGTGGCGTTTTAATATTCCAGATGAATAGGAGAATACGCTGTATTGAGAAACATCTGGTCCTAAAACAAAAACGAAGCTATGTAACAGGATGGTCTTCAATGCGTCCATTCAACTTACAGAGTTAATGTGATGTCTGTTTGCAACAGTTTGTGAACACTTTTTGTAAAAAATCAGAAAACACATATTTTCAGCCAAATCCAAGCATTTAAAAAATAGCTGTAAATCTCCATCTAAAACACACAACAAATGTATCTTACAAACTGCTCTGCTGTATATTCCTTCAAGTAAGAGAGTTGAATTTATGTTTAGATTCAGACATTTAGAAACGCTGTTAGTCTAAGAGCGGTGTTTTGATATTCCAGAGTGAATAAAAGTACACGGTGTATTAAAAATATTTGCTTCTAAAACAAAAATGGAGCTACCTAACAGAATGGTCTTCAATGTGTGCATTCAAGTTACTTACAAAAGTAAACTGATGTGTGTTTGCATTAGTTTGGAAACTCTTTCTGTGAAGAACAGAAAACGGATTTTTCCAGCCGAATTAAAGCATTTAAGAAATAGTTGTAAATCTTTGTCTAAAAAACAAAACAAACGTATCTTTCAAACTGCTCTGCTGTGTGTTCATTCAACTAAGGGAGTTGAATCTGTGTTTACATTCAGAGAGTGAGAAGTTCGTTTCTTCTAGGAGCCGGGTTTTGAATTATAGAGCAAATGAAAGTCAACGCTGTACTGAGAAATATCAGCTTCGAAAACCAAAACGGAGTTACCTACCACAATAGTCTTCAGTGTGTGCATTAAACTTACAAAGATAAACTGATGTGTGTTTGCAGTAGTTTGTAAATTTTTCTGTGAAGAAGCAAAAAACGGATTTTTCCAGCAAAATTCAGGTATGTAAGAAATAGCTGTAAATCTCCATCTAAAACAAAAAACAAGCACATCCTTCTAACTACTCTGCTTTGAATTCATTCAGCAAAGAGAGTTGTCGCGGTGTGTAGATGCAGCGAGTTAGAAACGCGTTTTTTTCTGGGAGCTGGGTTTAGATGTTCCCGAGTGAATGGGAGTACATGCTGTATTGAGAAATATCTGGTTCTAAAAAAAAAAAAAAAAACGGAGCTACCTAACAGAACAGTCTTCAACGTGTGCATTCACCTTACAAAGGTAAACTGATTTGTGTTTGCAGTAGTTTTTAAACTCTTTCTGTGAAGAAGCAGAAAACAAATATTTCCAACCAATTCAATACATTTAAGAAAGAGCTAGAAATTTCCGTCTTAAACACAAAACAAACAAATCATTCAATCTTCTGTGCTGTGTGTTTGTTCATCTAAGGGAGTTGAATCTGTGTTTAAGTTCAGAGAGTGAGAAGCACGTTTCTTCTAGGAGCTGCGTTTTTGATATTCCAGAGTTAATGGTATAAATCGCTGTATTGAAAAATCTCTGCTTCTAAAACCAAAATGGAGCTACCTAAAAGAAGAGTCTTCAATGTGTGCATTCTACTTACAAAGATAAACTAATGTGTGTTTGCAGTAGTTTGTAAACCCTTTCTGTGAAGAAGCAGAAAATGAATGTTTCCAGCGCAATTCAAACTTTTAACAAATAGCAGTAAATATTTGTATAAAACACAAAACTAACATATCCTTCCAAATACTCTGCTGTGGGTTCGTTCATTTTAAAGAGTTGAAGCAGTGATTAGATTCAGCAATTTAGAAATGCGTTTGTTCTGGGAGATGTGTTTGGATATTCCCGAGTGAATGAACGCACATGCTGTATTGAGAAATATCTGGTTAAAAATAGAAAGAAATGAAGCTACTTAACAGAATGGTCTTCAATGTGTGCATTCAACTTACAGAATTAAACGGACGTGTGTTTGCAGTAGTTTGTAATCTCTTTCTGTGAAGAAGCAGAAAACGGATATTTCCAGGCTAATCCAAGCATTTAAGAAAGAGTGGCCAATCTCCGTTTAGAACACAAAACAAACGTATGCTTCTAATTACTCTGCGGTGGGTTGGTTCACCTAAGAGAGTTTAAGCGGTGTTAAGATTCAGCGAGGTAGAGACGTGTTTGTTCTGGGAGCTGCGTTTGGATATTCCCGAGTGAATGAACGTAGATGCTCTAATGAGAAATATTCGTTTCTAAAAGGAAAATGAAGCTACTTAACAGAATGGTCTTCTATGTGTGTATTCAACAAACAGACTTAAACTGATGGTTTTTATTCAGTAGTTTCTAAAGTGTTTGTGTGAAGAAGCAGAAAAAAAAGGTTTTCAGCCAAAACCAAGCATTTAATAAAAAGCGGAAAATATTTCTCCAAAACACAAAACAAACGTATCCGTCAAACTACTCTGCTGTGGGATCATTCACCTAAGAGAGTTGAAGCGGTGTTGAGATTCAGCGAAGTAAAAACGCATTAGTTCTAGAAGCTGCGTTTGGATATTCCCGAGTGAATCAATGTAGATGCTCTAATGAGAAGTATCTTGTTCTAAAATGAAAACGATGCTACCTATCAGAACTGACTTCAATGTGTGCATTCAACTTACACAGTTAAACAGATATGTGTTTGCAGTAGTTTGTAAACCCTTTTGGTGAAGAAACTAAAAACAGATGTTTCCAGCCAAATCCAAGCATTTAACAAATAGCTGTAAATCTCCGTCTAGAACACAAAACAAACATATCTTTCAAACTACTCTTCTGGTTGTTCGATCAACTAAAACAGTTTAATCTGTGTTTAGATTCAGAAAGTTTGAAGCCCGCTTCTTCTGGGAGCTGGGTTTTGATATTCCAGAGTGAAAGGCAGTAAATGCTCTATTGAGAAATATCTGCTCCTAAACCCAAAACGGAGCTACCTAATAGAATGGTATTCAATGTGTGCATTCAACTTACAGAGTTAAACTGATGTGGGTTTGCAATAGATTGGAAACCATTTATGTGAAGAAGCAGAAAACGGATGTTTCCAGCCAAATCCAAGCATTTAACAAATATTGGTAAATCTGTGTATAAAACACAAAACAAATGTATCCTTCAAACTACTCTGCGTGGGTTCGTTCAGGTAAAAGAGTTGAAGCATTGTTTAAATTCAGCGAGTTACAAACGCGTTTGTTCTGAAAGCTACATTTGGATATTTTCTAGTGAATGAACGCACAATCTGTATTGAGAAATATCAGGTAAAAAAAAAAACGATGCTACCTAACAGAATGGTCTTCAATGTGTACATTCACCTTACAGAGTTAAGTTGATGTATCTTTACAATAGTTTGTAAACTCTTTCTCTGGAGAAGAAAAAACGGATTTTTCCAGGCTTACTCAAGCATTTAAGTAATAGCAGTAAATCTCTGTCTTAAAAGACAAAAAAAAATGTATATTTCTAACTACTTTGCTGTGGGTTCGTTCACCTAAGAGAGTTGAAGCAGTGTTTAGATTTAGCGAGTTAGAAACACGTTTGTTCTGGGAGCTGCATTTGGTTATTTCTGAGTGAATGAACGTACATGCTGTATTGAAAATTTCCGAGTGAATGAATGTACATGCTGTGTTGAAAATTATCTGGTTCTAAAAAAAAAATGAAGCTCCGAACAGAACGATTTTAAATGTGTGCATTCAACTTACACAGTTAAACTGATGTCTGTTTGCAGTAGTTTATAAACGCTTTCTGTGAAGAAGCAGAAAACGGATTTTTCCAGCTAAATCCAATTATTTAAAAAATAGTGGTAAATCTCCGTCTAAAACAAAAAACAAACGTATCTCTCAAACTGCTCTGCTGTGCGTTCCCTCAACTAAAAGAGTAGAACCTGTGTTTATATTCAGAGAGTTTGAAGCACGTTTCTTCTAGGAGCTGCGTATGATATTCCAGAGTAAATGGCAGTAAACCCTGTATTGAGAAATATCTGTTTCTAAAACAAAAACAAAACTATTTAACAGAACGGTCTTCAATGTGTGCATTCAACTTACAAAGTTATACTTATGTGTGTTTGCAGTATTTTGTTAACACTTTCTGTGAAGAAGCTGAAAACGGATTTTTCCAGCCAAATCCAAGCATTTAAAAGATAGCGGTAAATCTCTGTCTAATACACAAAACAAACGTATCTCTAAAACTGCTCTGCTTTGTTTTTGTTCACCTAATGGGTTGAATCTGTGTTTAGATTCAGACGGTTTGAAGCATGTTTGTTCTAGGAGCTGCGTTTTGATATTCCAGAGTGAATGGCAGTAAAAGCAGTATTGAGAATCATCTGCTTCTGAAATTAAAACGGAGCTACCTAACAGAATGGTCTTCAATGTGTGCATTCAACTTACAGAGTTAACCTGATGTGTGTTTTCAGTAGTTTGTAAACCCTTTCTGTGAAGAAGGAGAAAACGAATGTTTCAAGCCAAACCCAAATATTTAAGAAATAGCGGTAAATCTCCATCTAAAACACAAAACAAACGTATCTCTCAAACTGCTCTGATTTGTTTTCAGTCAACTAAAGAAGTTAAATCTGTGTTTAGATTAAAAGAGTTTCAAGCACGCTTTTTCTAGGAGCTGTGTTTTGATATTCCAGAGTGAATGGCAGTAGAAGCTGTATTTAGAATTATCTGCTTCTAAAAGCAAAACAGAGCTCCCTAACAGAATGGTCTTCAGTGTGTGTATTCAACTTACAGAATTAAACTGATGTGTGTTTGCAGTAGTTTGTAAACTTTTTCTGCGAAGAAGCAGAAAACGGATTCTCCAGGCTAATCCAAACATTTTTTAAAAAGCGTTAAATCTCTGTCTAAAACACAAAACAAACGTATCCTTCTAATTACTCTGCTGTAGGTTCGTTCATTTAACAGAGTTGAAGCGACGTTTAAATTCAGCGAGTTAGAAAAGCGTTTCTTCTGGGAGCTGCGTCTGGATATTCTTGAGTGAATGAATGTACGTGCTCTATAGAGAAATATCTGGTTCTAAAAGGAAAACGAAGCTTTCTAACAGAAGGGTCTTCAGTGTTTGCATTCAACTTACAATGGTAAACTGATAAGTGTTTGCAGTAGTTTCTAAACCCTTTGTTTAAAAAAGAAAATAAATTTTTCCAGCCCAATCCAAGCATTTAAGAAATAGCGGTAAATCTTCTAAAACACAAAACAAACGTATCGTTCAAACTGGTCTGCTGTGTTCGTTCCACTAAAAGAGTTGAATCTGTGTTTAGATTTGGAGAGTTTGAAGCACGTTTCTTTTAGGAGCTGCGTTTTGATATGCCAGCGTGAATGGCAATAAAAGCTGTATTGAGAAATATCTGCTTCTAAAACCGAAACGAAGCTACCTAACAGAACGGACTTCAATGTGTGCATTCACCTTACAGAGATAAACTGATGTGTGTTTTCAGTAGTTTGTAAACCCTTAGCGTTAAGAAGCATAAATCTGGGTTTTCCAGCCAAATCCAGGCATTTAAGAAATAGCGGTAAATCTCCCTATAAAACACAAAACAAACGTAACCATTAAACGACTCTACTGTGGGTTCGTTCAACTAAGGGAGTTGCAGCGGTGTTTAGATTCAGCGAGTTAGAAACCCGTTTCTTCTGGGAGCTAAATTTACATATAAATACATGCTGTATAGAGATATAACTGGTTCTAAAAAAAAACCGAAGCTAACTAAAAGAACAGTCTTCAATATGTGCATTCAGCTTTCTGAGTACAGCCAAATCCAAACATTTAAGAAATAGCGGTAAATCTCCGTCTAAAACACAAAACAAACGTATCCTTGAAACTACTCTGCTGTGGATTCGTTCACCTAAGAGAGTTGAAGCGGTGTTTATTTTCAGTGGGTTAGAAACGCGTTTCTTTTGGGAGCTGCGTGTAAATATTCCCGAGTGAATGAACGTACATGCTGTATTGAGAAATATCTGGTTCTAAAAGAAAAATGAAGCCAACTAACAGAACGGTCTTCAATGTGTGCTTTCAACTTACAGAGTTAAACTGATGTGTGTTTGTAGTAGTTTGTAAACACTTTGCGTCAAAAAGCGGAAAACTGATTTTTTATCGAAATCCAAGCATTTGACGACTGGGGTAAATCTTTGTCCAAAACACAAAACAAACGTATCATTCAAACTCCTCTGCAGTGTGTTCGTTCAACTAAAAGGGTTCAATCTGTGATTAGATTCTGAGAGTCTGAAGCACGTTTCTTCTGGAAGCTGCGTTTTGATATTCCAGAATGAATGGAAGTTAAGCCTTTATTGAGATAAATCTGCTTCTGAAATCGAAACGGAGCTACCTAACAGAAAGTTCTTCAATGTGTGCATTAAACCTACAGTTAAACTGTTGTGTGGTTACAGTAGCTTGTAAACCCTTTCTGTGAGGAAGCAGAAAACGGCTGTTGCCAGCCAAATCCAAGCATTTAAGAATAAGCGGTAAATCTCCATTTAAAACACAAAACAAACGTACCCTTGAAACTACTCCGCTGTGGGTTTGTTCACCTAAGAGAATTGAAGGGGTGTTTAGATTCAGCGATTTTGAAACTAGTTTCTTCTGGAAGCTGCGTTTGGTTATTCCCGAGTG
Organism: Callithrix jacchus; assembly: GCF_049354715.1. Lineage (NCBI taxonomy): Eukaryota > Metazoa > Chordata > Mammalia > Primates > Cebidae > Callithrix > Callithrix jacchus. Next base: position 4,005,603 of record NC_133515.1, read on the forward strand.
AATTAACGTAGATGCTGTATTGAGAAATATCTGGTTCTAAAAGGAAAATGAAGTTACCTAACAGAACGGTATTCAATGTGTGCATTCAACTTGCAGAGTTACACTGATGTGTGTTTGCAGTGGTTTGTAAATTCTTTCTGTGAAGAAGCAGAAAACTAATTTTTCCAGCCAATTGAAGCATTTAAGAAATAGTGGTAAACCTTTGTCTAAAACAAAAAACAAACGTATCGTTGAAACTGCTCTGCAGTGTGTTCGTTCAACTAAGAGGTTTCAATCTGTGTTTAGCTTTGTTGAATTTGAAGCACGTTTCTCCTGGGAGCTGCGTTTTGATATTCCAGAGTGAATGGAAGTTAATGCTTTATACAGAAATATTTAGTTCAAAGGAGAAACAAAGTTACCTAATAATAGAACGGTCTTCAATGTGTGCATTCAACTTACAGAGTTAAACTGATGTGTGTTTGCAGTAGTTTGTAAACCCTTTATGTGAAGAAGTGGAAAACTGATTTTTCCACAGAAATCCAAGCATTTAAGAAATAGGGCTAGATCTTTGTCTAAAAACAAAACAAATGTATCATTCAAACTGCTCTGCAGTGTGTTCGTTAAACTAAGAGGGTTCAATCTGTGTTTAGATTCGTAGTTTTGAAGCACGGTTTTTCTGGGAGCTGCGTTTTGATATTCAAGAGTGAATGGAAGTTAATGCTTTATTGAGAAATATCAGCTTCTGAAATCAAAACAGAGCTACGTAACAGAACGGTCGTCAATGCGTGCATTCAACTTACAGAGTTAAACTGATTTGTGTTTGCAGCAGTTTGTAATCCCTTTGCGTGAAGAAGCGGAAACTGATTTTGCCAGCGAAATTCAAGCATTTAAAAAATAGGGGTAAATCATTTTCTAAAACACAAAACAAAGGTATTGTTCAAACTGCTTTGCAGTGTGTTCGTTCTACGAAGAGGGTTCAATCTGTGTTTAGATTCATAAAGTTTGAAGCTCCTTTCTTCTGGGAGATGCATTTTGATGTTCCAGAGTGAATGGAAGTTAATGCTTTATTGAGAAATATTTGGTTCAAGAGAGAAAACGAAGTTACCTAATAATATAATGGTCTTCAAAGTGTGCATTCAACTAACAGACTTAAACTGATGTGTGTTTGCAGCAGTTTGTAAACCCTTTCTGTGAAGAAGCAGAAATCGCATGTTTCCACCCAAATCCAAGCATTTAAGAAATAGCTGTAAATGTCCGTCTGAAACACAAAATGACCGCGTCTTTCAGACTGCTCTGCTGTGTGTTCGCTCAACTCAGGGAGCTGAATCTGCGGTAAGATACAGAGAGAGAGAAGCACGTTTCTTCTAGGAGCTGCGTTTGGATATTCGAGAGTGAATGGGAGCAAACGCTGTATTGAGAAATATCTGCTTCTAAAACCAAAACGGAGCTACATAACAGAACGGACTTCAATGTGTGCATTCAACTTACAGAGCTAAACTGATGTGTGTTTGCAGCAGTTTGTAAACCCTTTCTGTGAAGAAGCAGAAATCGCATTTTTCCAGCCAAATCCAAGCATTTAAGAAATAGCGGAGGACTCAAGATGGCGCTGTGAGAACAACCCAGGATTGGAGCTCTTCTCGTTGAATCCGCAAACGGTGAGTCAGAGCGGCATTTCCAGACTGATCTTTGTTGCCCACAGAATGGGGAAACTCCCAAGTATAAAAAAGACACGGGACGCCAGGCAGTAGGTCTGCCTGGTGAAGCCGGCAGCCGGGGCGGCGGCGGCCGGCCCTACCCAGCAATCCCCACAGGGCGTGCTTGTCCGGGTGCCCTGTTGAACCGGCAACCTGAGACTTGAGAGGGCTGGACTTGAGACTGAATGAGACTTGGACAGTAGGCCAGCCCAGGGGAGTGCAGGGATTGGGATACCCAGTGGGACGAACAAAACCGCGATTTCAAACTATCCCGAGCAGACGGTCTGAGACGCTCTGTGGGGGAGGGGTGTCCACCACTACCGAGGCGACCCGCCCCAACTGAGATACACGCCCACTGCTGATGCAGCCAGCCATTGCCGAGGCAACCCGCCCCAACTGAGATACACGCCCACTGCTGACCAGCCAGCCGTTGCTGAGGCAACCCGCCCCAACTGAGATACACGCCCATTGCTGACGCAGCCAGCCGTTGCCGAGGTAACCCGTCCCTACTGAGATACACGCCCACTGCTGACACAGCCTGCCGTTGCTGAGGCAACACACTACAACGAAGAGACTCCGCTGCAGGGCGTGGTGGAGACCACAGCAGAGCCGGCAGGAACAGCGCGAATCACACAACAGCAGAGCGGAGCCTCGGCAGCCAAACACTGGCTAGTCTGCCTTCTAGCTGGGCAGGACACCTGATCGGACATCCAAAAATAAAGCTCAAACTCCTCAACACAGAGCATTTGAGAAAAAAAAAGGGTTTTTTAATGAGCTCTGTTGCAGCAGAATCAAACATAGCAGCCTAACAGCCCTGAATGAACAACAGCGTGCACAGCTCAGCAATTAAACCCCTATAAAGTACAAACTGTCTCCTCAAGCAGCTCCCTGACCCCTCTATATCCAAAAGACTGACATTAGGCAGGCATCATCCTGGGACAAAGAGAGCAGAAAAAGAAACTGGTAGCATCTCTCGCTGTGCCACAGCTACTAGAGGTGCACCCCAGACAAGCAGGGTCTGGAGCGGACCTCAGCAGTCGTACAGTGAAGGGGCTAGACTGGTAGAAAGAAAACCAAGCAACAGAAATACTTCATCATCAACATTCTGGGTGTCCACTCAGAGACCCAAACGAAAAGTCAGCAACTACGCAGATGACCAGCGGACAAATCCACAAAGATGGGAAGAAACCAGCGCAAAAAGGAGGAAAACACCCGAAACCAGAACACCTTGCCTCCTAGAAAGGACCAAAACTCCTCACCAGCAAGGGAACAAAGCTGGACGGAGAATGACTGTGACGAAATGACGGAATTAGACTTCAGAAGATAAATAATGAGAAACTTTTGTGAGCTAAAAGATCACGTATTAAATCAATGCAAAGAAACTAAGAACCTTGAAAAAAGATTTGAAAAAAGATTCGAGGAAATGATAACAAGAATGGATACCTTAGAGAGGAATATGAATGAATTAAAGGAGCTGAAAAACAATACGAGAACTTCGTGAAGCAAACACAAGTTTCAATAGCCGAATTGACCAAGCAGAAGAAAGAATATCTGAAGTCGAAGACCAACTCAATGAAATAAAACGAGAAACCAAGATCAGAGAAAAAAGCGCAAAAAGGAATGAACAAAGTCTCCAAGAAATGTGGGACTATGTGAAAAGACCTAACCTACGTTTGATAGGTGTACCAGAAGGGGACGAAGAGAATGAATCCAAGCTGGAAAATACTCTTCAGGACATCATCCAGGAAAATTTCCCCCACCTAGCAAGATAAGCCAACACTCAATTGCAGGAAATACAGAGAACACCACAAAGATATTCCTCAAGAAGAGCAACCCCAAGGCACATAATCGTCAGATTCAACAGGGTTGAAATAAAGGAGAGAATACTAAGGGCAGCCAGAGAGAAAGGTCGGGTCACCCACAAAGGGAAGCCCATCAGACTCACAGCAGATCTCTCGGCAGAAACCCTACAAGCCAGAAGAGAGTGGGGGCCAATATTCAACATTCTTAAAGAAAAGAACTTTCAACCCAGAATTTCATATCCAGCCAAACTGAGCTTCAGAAGTGAAGGAAGAATAAAATCCTTTGCGAACAAGCAAGTACTCAGAGATTTTGTCACCACCAGGCCTGCTTTACAAGATCTCCTAAAAGAGGCACTACACATAGAAAGGATCAATCAGTACCAGCCATTCCAAAATCACACTGAATGCTAAAGAGCTTCAACATAATGAAGAATCTACAACAACTAACAGGCAAAACAGACACTTAGCATCAAAATGGCAGTATCAAATTCACACATAACAATATTAACCCTAAATGTAAATGGACTAAGTGCACCAATCAAAAGACACAGACTGGAAAATTGGATAAAAATCCAAAACCCATCAGTGTGCTGTATCCAGGAAACACATCTCACATGCAAGGATACACAAATGCTCAAAATAAAGGGATGGACGAAGATTTACCAAGCAAATGGAAAGCAAAAAAAAGCAGGAGTTGCAATTCTCATCTCTGATAAAATAGACTTTAAAGCAACAAAGATCAAAAGAGACAAAGAAGGCCATTACATAATGGTAAAAGGATCGATACAACAAGAAGAGCTAACGATCCTAAACATATATGGACCCAACACAGGAGCACCCAGATACATAAGGCAAGTTCTTAATGACTTACAAAAGGACTTAGACTCCCACACAATAATAGTGGGAGACTTTAACACTCCACTGTCAATACTAGACAGATCAACCAGACAGAAAATCAACAAGGATACCCAGGGCTTGAACTCAGACCTGGAGCAAGCAAACCTGGTGGACATTTACAGAACTCTCCACCCCAAATCCACAGAATACACATTCTTCTCAGCACCACATCACACCTACTCTAAAATTGACCACATAATTGGAAGTAAAACACTGCTCAACAAATGCAAAACAACTGAAATCATAACAAACAGCCTCTCAGACCATAGTGCAATCAAGTTAGAACTCAGAATTCAGAAACCGACCAAGAAACGCACAGCTTCATGGAAACTGAACAACTGGCTCTTGAATGTTGACTGGTACACAACGAAATGAAAGCAGAAATAAAGAAGTTCTTCGAAACCAATGAGAACGAAGACACAACGTGCCAGAACCTCTGGGACACATTTAAAGCAGTCTCTAGAGGAAAGTATATAGCAATAAGTGCCCATATGAGGAGAATGGAGAGATCCAAAATTGACACCCTATTACCAAAATTGAAAGAGCTAGAGGAGCAAGATCAAAAAAACTCAAAACCCAGCAGAAGACAAGAAATAACTAAGATCAGAGCTGAGCTGAAGGAGATTGAGACACGAAAAACCTTCAAAAAAATCAATAAATCCAAGAGCTGGTTTTTTGAAAAGATCAACAAAATAGACAGACCACTAGCCAGATTGATTAAAAATAAAAGAGAGAACAACCAAATAGATGCAATAAAAAATGATAAAGGGGAAATCACCACAGATTCCACAGAAATTCAAACCATCATCAGAGAATATTACAAACAACTATATGCGCATAAACTAGTAAGCCTGGAAGAAATGGATAAATTCCTGGACACCTGTGTCCTCCCAAGCCTAAACCAGAAGGAAGCTGAAACTATGAATAGACCAATAACAAGGTCTGAAGTTGAGGCAGCAATTAAGAGCCTACCACACAAAAAAAGCCCAGGTCCAGATGGGTTCACAGCCGAATTCTACAAGACACACAAGGAGGAGCTGGTACCATTACTTCTAAAACTATTTCAAACAATCCAAAAAGAGGGAATCCTTCCCAAATCCTTTTATGAGACCAACATCATCCTGATACCAAAACCCGGTAGAGACCCAACGAGAAAAGAAAACTTCAGGCCAATATCCATGATGAACATAGATGCAAAAATCTTCAATAAAATATTGGCAAGCCGATTGCAACAGCAAATCAAAAAACTTATTCATCATGATCAAGTAGGATTCATCCCAGGGATGCAAGGCTGGTTCAACATACGCAAGTCTATCAACGTAATTCACCACATAAACAGAACCAAAAAGAAAAACCACATGATTATCTCAATTGATGCAGAGAAGGCATTTGACAAAATTCAACAGCCCTTTATGCTAAAAACCCTCAATAAACTCGGTATCGATGGAACGTATCTCAAAGTAATAAAAGCTATTTATGACAAACCAACAGCCAACATCATACTAAATGGGCAAAAACTGGAAGCATTCCCTATGAAATCTGGCACTAGACAAGGATGCCCTCTCTCACCACTCCTATTTAATATAGTACTGGAAGTTCTAGCCAGAGCAATCAGGCAAGAAAAAGAAATAAAGGGTATTCAAATAGGAAAGGTGGAAGCCAAATTGTCTCTATTTGCAGACGACATGATAGTATACCTAGAAGACCCCATTGCCTCAGCCCAAAAACCCCTGAAACTGATAAGCAACTTCAGCAAAGTCTCAGGATATAAAATCAATGTGCAAAAATCACAAGCTTTCCTATACACCAATAACAGACTTAAAGAAAGCCAAATCAAGAGATAACTGCCATTCGCAATTGCTACAAAAAGAATAAAATACCTTGGAATACAACTCACAAGGAACGTAAGGGACCTCTTCAAGGAGAACTACAAACCACTGCTCAACGAAATCAGAGAGGACACAAACAGATGGAGAAACATTCCATGTTCATGCTTAGGAAGAATTAATATTGTGAAAATGGCTATACTGCCCAAAGTAATTTACAGAATCAACGCTATCCCCATCAAGCTACCATTGACTTTCTTCACAGAACTGGAAAAAACCACCATGAACTTCATATGGAACCAAAAGAGAGCCCGCATAGCCAAGTCAATTCTAAGCAAAAAGAACACAGCGGGAGGCATCACACTACCGGATTTCAAACTATACTACAAGGCTACAGTAATCAAAACAGCATGGTACTGGTACCAAAACAGAGATATAGACCAATGGAACAAAACAGAGGCACCAGAGGCAACACAACATACATACAACTATACAATCTTTGATAAACCTGACAAAAACAAGCAATGGGGAAAGGATTCCATGTTTGACAAATGGTGTTGGGAAAACTGGCTAGCCATGTGCAGAAAGCAGAAACTGGACCCCTTCCTGACACCTTACACTAAAATTAACTCCAGATGGGTTAAAGACTTAAACATAAGACCTGGCACGATAAAAACCCTAGAAGGAAATCTAGGCAAAACTATCCAGTACATAGAAGTAGGCAAGGTCTTCATGAACAAAACACCAAGAGCATTGGCAACAAAAGCCAAAATAGACAAATGGGACCTAATCTAACTCCACAGCTTCTGCACGGCAAAAGAAACAGTCACTAGAGTGGATCAGCAACCAACAGAATGGGAAAAAATTTTCGCAGTCTACCCATCTGACAAAGGGCTGATGTCCAGAATTTACAAAGAACTCAAACAGATTTACAGAAAAAATCAAACAAGCCCATTCAAAAGTGGGCAAAGGATATGAACAGATACTTTACGATAGAAGACATATATGAGGCCAACAGTCATATGAAAAAATGCTCATCGTCACTGGTCATCAGAGAGATGCAAATCAAAACCACATTGAGATACCATCTCATGCCAGTTAGAATGGCGATCATTAAAAAATCTGGAGACAACAGATGCTGGAGAGGATGTGGAGAAAAAGGAACACTTTTACACTGTTGGTGGGAGTGTAAATTAGTTCAACCATTGTGGAAGACGGTGTGGCGATTCCTCAAGGCCTTAGAAATAGAAATTCCATTTGACCCAGCAATCCCATTACTGGGTATATATCCAAAAGACTATAAATCGTTCTACTATAAGGACACATGTACACGAATGTTCATTGCAGCACTGTTTACAATAGCAAAGACCTGGAATCAACCCAAATGCCCATTGATAATAGAATGGATTGGAAAAATGTGGCACATATACACCATGGAATATTATGCAGCAATCAGAAATGATGAGTTTGTGTCGTTTGTAGGGACATGGATGAATCTGGAGAACATCATCCTCAGCAAACTGACACAAGAACAGAAAATGAAACACCGCATATTCTCACTCATAGGTGGGTGATGAAAAATGAGAACACATGGACACAGAAAGGGGAGTACTAAACACTGGGGTCTATTGGAGGGAAAAGGGGAGGGCCAGTGGGAGGGGGAGGTGAGGAGGGATAGCCTGGGGAGAAATGCCAAATGTGGGTGAAGGGGAGAAGAAAAGCAAAGCACACTGCCATGTGTGTACCTACGCAACTGTCTTGCATGCTCTGCTCATGTACCCCAAAACCTATAATCCAATAAAAAATTAAAAAAAAAAAAAAAGAAATAGCGGTAAACCTCCGACTGTATCACAAAACAAACGTATCTGTCAAACTGCTTTGCTGTGTTTTCGTTCAACTAAAATGGTTAAATCTTTGCTTAAATTCGGAGAGTTTGAAACACATTTCTTTCAGGAGCTGCGTTTTGATATGCCAGAGTGAATGGCACCAAACTCTATATTGAAAAATGTCTGCTTTTAAATCCCAAACGGAGCTACCTAACAAAACGGTCTTCAATGTGTGCATTCAACTTACAGAGTTAAACTAACGTGTGTTTGCAGCAGTTTGTAAAACATATCTCTGAAGAAGCAGAAAACGGCTGTTTCCAGCCAAATCCAATCATTAAATAAATAGCGGTAAATCTGTGTCTAAAACACAAAACAAACGTATCAACGAAACTACTTTGCTGTCATTTGGTTTATAAAAGAAAGTAGAAGCGGTGTTTAGATTCAGCAAGTTAGAAACGGATTCTTCTGGGAGCTGCATCTGGATATTCCCGAGTGAATGAACGTACATGCTGTACAGAGAAATATCTGGTTCTGAAAGGAAAACGAAGCTACCTAACAGAACGGTCTTCAATGTGTGCATTAAACTTACAGAGTTAAACTGATGTGTGCTTGCAGTAGGTTTTAAACCCTTTCTGTGAAGAAGGGGAAAACTGATTATTCCAGCCAAATCCAAGCATTTGAGAAATAGCGGTAAATCTTCGTCTAAAGCACAAAACAAACGTATCTCTCAAACTGCTCTTCTGTTTTTTCGTTCAACTAGAAGAGCTATATCTTGCTTAGATTCGAAGAGTTTTAAGCACGTTTCTTTTAGAAGTTGCCTTTTGATATGCGAGAGTGAATGGCAGTAAACTCTGTATTGAGAAATATCTGCTTCTGAAACCAAAACAAACTTACCTAACAGAACGGGCTTCAATGTGTGCATTCAACTTAGAAAGTTAAACTGATATGTGTTTGCCGTAGTTTGTAAGCCCTTTTTGTGAAGAAGCACAAAACTGATATTTTCAGCAAAATCCAAGCATTTAAGAAATAGCGGTAAATCTCCGTCTATAACACAAAACAAACATGTCTTTCAAATATCTCTTATGAGTCTTCGTTTAACTAGAAGAGTTGAATCTGTGTTCGGATTCTGAGAGTTTGAAGCACGTTTCTTCTGGGAGCTGCGTTTTGATATTCCAGAGTGAATGGAAGTTAATGCTTTACTGAGAAATATCTGTTTCTGAAACCAAAACGGAGCTACCTAACAGAACGATCTTCAATGTGTGCATTCAACTTACAGAGTTAAACTGATGTGTGTTTGCAGTAGTCTGTAAACTTTCTGTCAAGAAGCAGAAAACAGATGTTTCCAGGCATATCCTAACATTAAAGAAGTAATAATGTTTCTTTAATACTTCTTTGTCTAAATCTCCGTCTAAAACACAAAACAAATGAATCCATGAAATTGCTCTCCTGTGGTTTCGTTCAACAAAATGTTTGAAGTGGTTTTTAGATTCAGTGAGTTAGAAACGCGTTTCTTCTGAGAGCTACATTTGGATATTTCCGAGTGAATGAACATACATGCTGTACAAAGAAATATCTGGTTCTAAAAGGAAAACAAAGCTACCTAAAGAACAGTGTTCAATGTGCGCATTCAAATTACAGAGTCAAACTGTTGTGTGTTTGCAGTAGTGTCTTAACCCTTTCTGTGAAGAAGTGGAAAACTTATTTTTTCAACCAAATCCAAGCATTGAATAAATAGCAATATATCTCTGTCTAAAACACAAAATATACGTATCACTCAAACTGCTCTGCTGTCCTTTCATTCAACTAGAAGAGTTGAATCTTAGCTTAGATTCAAAGTTTTTGAAGCACGTTTCTCTTAGGAACTGCGTTTTGATATGCTAGAGTAAATGGCACAAAACGCTGTATTGAGAAATATCTGCTTTTAAAACCAAACGAGAGCTACCTTACAGAACAGTATTCAGTGTGTGCATTGAACTTACAAAGTTAAACTGATGTGTGTTTGCAGTACTTGTTAACCCTTTCTGTGAAAAAGCAGAAAACCGCTGTATCCAGCCAAATCCAACCATTTAAGAAATAGCGGTAAATCTCCTTCTAAAGCACAAAACAAACGTATCGTTCAAACTGCTCTTCTGTGTGTTTGTTCAACTAAAATAGTTGAATCTGTCTTTAGATTCGGAGAGTTTGAAGCACGTTTCTTCTGGGAGCTGCGTTTTGATATTCCAGAGTGAATGAAAGTTAATGATTTATTGAGAAATATCTGCTTCTGAAACCAAAACGTAGTTACCCAATAGAACGGTCTTCAATGTGTGCATTCAACTTACAGAGTTAAACTGATGTGTGTTTGCAGTAATTTCTAAACTCTTTCTGTGAAGGAGCAGAAAACGCATGTTTCCAGTGAAATCCAAGCCTTTAAGAAATAGCGGTAAATCTCCGTCTAAAACACAAAACAAACGTTTCCATGAAAGTACTCTACTGTGGCTTTGTTCACCTAAAAAAGTTGAAGCGGTGTTTAGATTCAGCGAGTTGATAACGCGTTTATTTTGTGAGCTGTGTGTGGATATTTCCGAGTGAATGAACGTACATGCTGTAGTGAGAAATATCTGGTTCTAAAAGGAAAATGAAACTACCTAAGGGAACGGTCTTCAATGTGTGCATTCAACTTACAGAGATAAACTGACGTTTGTTTGCTGTAATTTTTAAACCTTTTCTGTAAAGATGCGAAAAACTGATATATCCATCCAAATCGAAGCATTTAAAAAATAGAGGTAAAACTTAGTCTAAAACACACACAAAAAAATGTATTTATGAAACTACTCTCCTGTGGTTTCGTTCACCTAAGAGAGCTGAAGCAATGTTTATATTCAGCAAGTTAGAAACGGGTTTCTTCTGGGAGCTGCATTTGGATATTTTCGAGTGAATGAACATACATGCTGTATAGAGAAATATCTGATTCTAATAGGAAAACGAAGCTACCTAACAGAACGGTCTTCATTGTGTGCATTCAACTTACAGAGTTAAACTGATGTGTTTTTGCAGTACTTTGTAAACCCTTTCTTTGAAGAAGCGGAAAACTGGCTTTTCTAGCCAAATCCAAGCGTTTAAGAAATAGTGGTAAATCTCCGTCTAAAACACAAAACAAACGTATCTCTCAAACTGCTCTGCTGTGTTTTCGTTCAACCAGAAGAGCTAAATTTTTGCTTAGATTTGGAGAGTTTGAAGCACATTTCTTTTAAGAGCTGCGTTTTGATATGCCAGAGTGAATGGCACTAAACGCTGTATTGAGAAATATCTGCTTCTAAAATCAAAACGGTGCTACCTAACAGAACGGTCTTCAATGTGTGCATTCAACTTATGAAACTGATGTGTGTTTGCAATAGTTTGTAAACCCTTTTTGTGAAGAAGCAGAAAACGGCTGTTTCCAGCTAAATCCAAGCATTTATGAAAGAGCGGTAAAGCTTTGTCTAAAACGCAAAGCAAAAGTTTTGTAAAAACTGTTCTGCTCTGTTTTCATTCAACTAAAAGAGCTGAATCTGTCTTTAGATTCAGAGAGTTTGAAGCACGTTTCTTCTGGGAGCTGCGTTTTGATATTCCAGAGTGAATAGAATTAAATGTTTTATTGGGAAACATCTGCTTCTGAAACCAAAACGGAGCTATTTTACAGAACGGTCTTCAATGTGTGCATTCAACTTACAGAGTTAAACGGATGTGTGTTTGCAGTAGTTTGTTAAGACTTACTGTGAAGACGCAGAAAACAAATGTTTTCAGCCAGATTTATTCATTTAGGAAATGGCGGTAAATATGTATCTAAAACACAAAACAAACCTATCCTTGAAACTACTCTGCTGTGGGTTCGTTCACCTAAGAGGGTTGAAGCAGTGCTTAAATGCAGCAAGTTGCAAATCTGTTTCATCTGGGAGCTGCGTTTGGATATTCCCGAGTGAATGAGTGTACATGCTATATTGATAAATATCTGGTTCTATAAGGTAAACTAAGCTGCCGAACAGACCGGTCTTCAATGTGTGCATTCAACTTACAAAAGTAAACGGATGTGTGCTTGCAGTAGTTTGTAAACCCTATGTGTGAAGAAGAAGAAAACTGATTTTTCCAGCCAAATACTAGCATTTCAGAAATAGCAATAAATCTCCGTCTAAAACACAAAAGAAACGTATCTTTCAAACTGATCTGCTGTGTGCTCGTTTAGTGAAAAAAGTTGAAACTGCATTAAGATTTAAAGAGTTTGAAGCACGTTTCTTCTAGAAGCTGCGTTTTCATATTTCAGAGTGAATGGCAGTAAACACTATATTGAGAAATAACTGTTTCTAAAACCAAAACGGAGCTACCTTACAGAACAATCCTCAGTGTGTGCATTCAACTTACATAGTTAAACTGATGTATTTTTGCAGTAGGTTGTAAACCATTTCTGTGAAGAAGCAGAAAACGGCTGTTTCCAGCCAAATCCAAGAATTTAAGAAGCACAAAACAAACGTATCCTTGTCTAAAACACAAAACAAACGTATCCTTGAAACTACTCTACTGTGGGTCCGTTAACCTAAGAGATTTGAAGTGGTGTTTAGATTCAGCGAGTTAGAAACGCGTTTCTTCTGGGAGCTGCGTTTTGATATGCCAGATTGAATGGCACTAAACGCAGTGTTGAGAAGTATCTGCTTCTAAAACAAAAACGGAGCTACCTAACAGAACAGTCTTCAATGTGTGCATTCACCTTACAGAGTTAAACTGATGTGTGTTTGCAGTAATTTGTAAATTCTTTCTGTGAAGAAAGAGAAAACGGCTGTTTCCAGCCAAATCCAAGCATTCTAGAAATAGCGGTAATCTTCCTCTGAAACTAAAAACAAACGTATCGTTCAAACTGCTCTGCTCACTGTTTGTCCAACTAAAAGAGTGGAATCTGTGTTTAGATTCAGAGAGTGTGAAGCACGTTTCTTCTGGGAGCTGCGTTTTGATATTCCAGAGTTAATGGAAGTAATTGCTTTATTGAGAAATATCTGCTTCTGAAATAAAAACGAAGCTACCTAACAGAACGGTCTTCAATGTGTGCATTCAACTTACAGAGTTAAACTGATGTGTGTTTGCAGTAGTTTGCAAACCCTTTCTTTAAAGGTGCAGAAAACGGATGTTTCCAGCGAAATTCAAGCATTAAGAAATAGCGGTCAATCTCCATCTAAAACACAAATAAAGGTATACTTGAAGCGAATTGCTGTGGGTTTGTTCACCTAAGAAAATTTAAGTAATGTTTAGATTCAGCGAGTTAGAAAGGCGTTTCTTCTGGGAGCTGCATTTGGATATACCTGAGTGAGTGAGCGTACATGCTGTATTGAGAAATATCTGGTTGTAAAAGGTAAACGAAGCTACCTAACAGAACGGTCTTCAATGTGTGCATTTAACTTACAGAGTTTAACTGATGTGTGTTTGCAGTAGTGTGTAAAGCCTTTCTTTGAAGAAGCAGAAAACTGATTTTTCTAGTCAAATCAAAGCATTTAAGAAATAGCGGTAAATCCCCTTCTAAAACAGGAAAGAAACGTATCTTCCAAACAGCTCTGCTGTGTGGTCGTTTATCTAAAAGAGTTGAATCTGTGTTTAGATTTAAAGAGTTTGAAGGGGCCGGGCTCGGTGGCTTACACTCGTAATCCCAGCACTTTTGGAGGTTGAGGCCGGTGCATCACCAGGTCAAGAGATCGAGACCATCCTGGTCAATATGGTGAAACCCCGTCTGTACTAAAAAAAAATACAAATAATTTGCTGGTCACGGTGGCACATGCCTGTAATCCCAGCTACTCAGTAGGTTCAAACTGGAGAATTGCCTGAACCCAGGAGGCAGAGGTTGTGATGAGCCGAGATGACATCACTGCACTCCAGCTTGGGTAACAAGAACGAAACTCCATTCCAAAAAATAAATAAAAGATTAAATAATAATAAAGGGTTTGAAGCATGTCTCTTCTAAGAGCTCCATTTTCATATTCCAGAGTGAATGGCTGTAAACGCTGTATTGAGAAATAAATGCTTCTAAAACTAAAACGGAGGAACCTAACATAATGGTCTTAAATGTGTGCATTCAACTTGCTGAGTTAAACTGATGTGTTTTAGCAGTAGTTTGTAAACCCTTTGTGTGAAGGAGCAGAAAACTGATTTTCTAGACAATTCCAAGCATTTAAGAAAGAGTGGTAAATCTCCGACTAAAACACAAAACAAACGTATCTCTCAAACTGCTCTGCTTTGTTTTTGTTCAACTTGGGGAGCTGAATCTTTGCTTCAATACAGAGAGTTTCAAGACCGTTTCTTTTAGGAGCTGCGTATTGATATGCCTGAGTGAATGGCACTAAATGCTGTGTGGAGAAATATCTGCTTCTAAATTCAAAACGGAGCCACCTAACAGAACGGTATTCAATGTGTGAATTCAACTTACAGAGTTACACTGATGTGTTTTTGCAGTAGTTTGTAAACCTTTTCTGTGAAGGAGCAGAAAACGGATGTTTCCAGCCAAGTCCAATCATTTAAGAAATAGCCGTAAATCTCCGCCTAAAACACAAAACAAACATATCCTTGGAACTACTCTGCTGTGGGTTCGTTCACCTAAGAGAGTTGAAGCAGTGTTTAGATTCAGCGAGTTAGAAACACGTTTCTTCTGGGAGCTGCGTTTGGATATTCCTGAGTGAAAGAACGTATATGCTATATTTAGAAATAACTCGTTCTTTTAAAAAATTTTTTTAATTGCATTTTAGGTTTTGGGGTATATGTGCAGAACATGCAAGACAGTTGCATAGGTACACGCATGGCAGTGTGTTTTGCTTTCTTTCTCCCCTTCACTCACATTTGGCATTTCTCCCCAGGCTATCCCTCCCCAGCTACGCTCCCCTTTCCTTCCAATAAACCCCAGTGTTTAGTACTCCTCTCCCTGTGTCCATATGTTCTCATTTTCATCACCCGCCTGAGTGAGTATATGCGGTATTTCATTTTCGGGTTTTGTGTCTGTTTGCTGAGATTAAGAGAAAAACGAAGCTACCTAACCCTTTGTGTTAAGAAGTAGAAAACGGATTTTTTCAGCCAAATCCAAGCATTTAAGAAATAGCGGTAAATCTTCGTCTAAAACACAAAACAAAGATATCTCTCAAACTTCTCTGCTGTGTGTTCGTTCAACTAAGAGAGTTGAATCTGTGTTTAGATTCAGAGAGTTTCAATCACGTTTCTTCTGGGCGCTGCGTTTTGATATTCCAGAGTGAATGGAAGTAAATGCTTTATTGAGAAATATCTGCTTCTGAAACCAATAAGGAGCTAACTAACAGAACGGTCTTCAATGTTTGCATTCAACTTACAGAGTTAAACTGATGTGTGTTTGCAGTAGTTTGTAAACCCTTTCTGTGAAGAAGCAGAAAACGGAAGTTTCTGGCCAAATCTAAGCAGTTAAGAATTAGCGGTAAATCTTTGTCTAAAACACAAAACAAACGTATCCTTGAAGCTACTGTGCTGTGGGTTCGTTCACCTAAGAGTGTTGAAGTGGCGTTTAGATTCAGCGAGTTAGAGAGGCGTTTCTTCTCAGAACTGCGTTTGGATATTCCCGTACATGCTGTATTGAGAAATATCTGGTTCTAAAAGGTAAACGAAGCTACCTAACAGAACAGTCTTCAATGTGTGCATTCAACTTACAGAGTTAAACTGATATTTGTTTGCAGTAGTTTATAAACCCTTTGTGTGAATAAGCAGAAAACTGATTTTTCCAGCCAAATCCAATCATTGAAGACATAGCGGTAAATCTCCATCTAAAACACAAAAGAAACATATCTTTCAAACTGCTCGGCTGTGTGTTTGTTCAGCTAAAATAGTTGAATAGTTAAAATAGTTAAGATTTAAAGAGTTTGAAGTACGTTTCTTCTAAAAGCTGCGTTTTGATATTCCAGAGTGAATGGCAGTAAACATTTTATTGAGAAATAAATGCTTCTAAAGTCAAAACGAAGCTACCTAACAGAATGGTCTTCAATGTGTGCATTCAAACAACTATAAATCGTTCTACTATAAGAACACATGCACACGAATGTTCATTGCAGCACTGTTTACAATAGCAAAGACATGGAATCAACCCAAATGCATATTGATGATAGACTGGATAAAAAAATGTGGCACATATACACCATCGAATATTATGCAGCAATCAGAAATGATGAAATCGTGTCGTTTGTAGGGACATGAATGAATCTGAAGAACATCATTCTCAGAAAACTGACACAAAACAGAAAATGAAATACCGCATATTCTCACTCATAGGCGGGTGATGAAAAATGAGAAAACATGGACACAGGGAGGGGAGTACTAAACACTGAGGTCTATTGAAGGTAAAAGTGGAGGGCCAGCTGAAGGAGGGAAAGCTGGAAAGAAATAGCCTGGGGAAATATGACAAATGTGGGTGAAGGAAAGAAAGAAAGCAAAAGACACTGCCATGTGTGTACCTATGCAACTTTCTTGCATGTTCTGCACATGTTCCCCAAAACTTAAAATGCAATAAAAAAAACTTAAAAAAAATGTGTGCATTGAACATGAAGAGCAAAACTGATGTGTTTTAGCAGTAGTTTGTAAACCCTTTGTGAAAAAAACAGAAAACTGACTTTTTCAGCCAAATCCAAGCATTGAATACATAGCGGTAAATCTCCGTCTAAAACACAAAACAAACGTATCTCTCAAACTGCTCTGCTGAGTTTTCGGTAAGTTAGAAGAGTTGAATTTTGCTTAGATTCAGAGAATTTTAAGCACGTTTCTTTTAGGAGCTGAGTTTTGATATGCAAGAGGGAATGTCACTAAAAGCTGTATTGAGAAATTTCTGCTTCTAAAATCAAAACGGAGGTACCTAACTGAATGGTCGTCAATGTGTGCATGCAAATTACAGAGTTAAACTGATGTGTTTGCAGTAGTTTGTAAACCCTTGGTGTGAAGAAGCAGAAAACCGATTTTTCCAGCGAAATCCAAGCATTTAAGAAATAGAGGAAAATCTTTGTCTAAAACAAAAAGGAAACGTATCCTTCAAACTGCTCTGCTCTGTGTTCCTTCAGCTAAAAGAGTTGAATCTGTGTATAGATTTAAAGAGTTTGAAGCACGTTTCTTCTATGAGCTGCGTTTTGATATTCCAGAGTGAATGGAAGTAAATACTTTTGGAGAAACATCTGTTTCAGAAACCAAAATGGAGCTACCTAAAAGAATGGTCTTCAATGAGTGCATTCAACTTACAGAGTTAAACTGATGTGTGTTTGCAGTAGTTTGTAAACGCTTTCTGTGAAGAAGCAGAAAACGGATGTTTCCAACCAAACCCAAGCATTTTAGAAATAGCAGTAAATCTCTGTTTAAAACACAAAACAAACATACCCTCGAAACTACTCTGCAGTGGGTTCGTTCACCTAAGAAACTTGAAGCGGTGTTTAGATTCAGCGAGTTAAAAACGCGTTCCTTTGGGAGCTGCGTTTGGATATTCTCGAGTGAATGAGGGTACATGCAGTATTGAGAAATATCTGGTTCTAAAAGGTAAACAAAGCTACCTAACAGAACGGTCTTTAATGTGTGCATTCAACTTACAGAGTAAAACTAATGTGTGTTTGCAGTAGTTTGCAAACCCTTTCTGTGATTAAGCAGAAAACTGATTTTTCCAGCCAAATCCAAGCATTTAAGAAATAGCTTTAAATCTCCCTCTAAAACTCAAAACAAACGTATCATTCAAACTGCTCTGCTTTGTGTTTTTTCAGCTAATAAAGTTAAATCTGTGTTTAGATTTAAAGAGTTTGAAGCACATTTCTTCTAAGAGCTGCGTTTTTATATTCCAGAGTGAATGGCAGTAAATGCTGTATTGAGAAATATCTGCTTCTGAAACCAAAACGAAACTACCTAACAGAACGGTCTTAAACGTGTGCATTCAACTTACAGAGTTAAACTGATGTGTGTTTGCAGTAGGCTGTAAACCCTTTCTGTGAAGAGGCAGAAAACGGCTGTTTCCAGCCAAATCCAAGCATTTAAAAAAGAGCAGTAAATCTCCGTCTAAAACACAAAACAAACGTATCCTTGAAACTACTCAGCTGTGGGTTCATTTACCTAAGAGAGTTGAAGCGGTGTTTAAATTCAGCGAGTTAGAAACCCGTTTCTTCTGGAAGCTGCGTTTGGATATTTTCGAGTGAATGAACGTGCATGCTGTATTGAGAAATATCTGGTTCTAAAAGAAAAACGAAGCTACCTAATAGAACGGTCTTCAATGTGTGTATTCAACTTACAGAGTTAAACTAATATGTGTTTGCAGTAGTTTGTAAACCCTTTCTGTGAAGAAGCAGAAAACTAATTTTTCCAGCCAAATCCAAGCATTTATAAAATAGCCATAAATTTCCGTCTAAAACACAAAACAAACCTGTCATTCAAACTGCTCTGCTGTGTGGTCGTTCACCTGAAAGAATTGAATCTGTGTTTATATTCAGAGAGTTTGAAGCACGTTTCTTCTGGGAGCTGTGTTTTGATATTCCAGAGTGAATGGAAATAAATGCTTTATTGAGAAATATCTGGTTCTGAAACCGAAACAGAACTACCTAAAAAAATGGTCTTCAATGTGTGCATTCAACTTACAGGGTTAAACTGATGTGTGCTTGCAATAGTTTGTAAACTTTTTCTGTGAAGAAGCAGAAAACGGAAGTTTCCAGCCAAATCCAAGCATTTAAGAAATAGAGGTAAATCTTCATCTAAAACACAAAACAAATGTATCCTTGAAACTACTTCGTTCACCTAAGAGTGTTGAAGCTGTGTTTAGATTCAGCCAGTTAGAAACGCATTTGTTCTGAAAGCTGCATTTTTATATTCTTGAGTGAATGAGCGTACATGCTGTATTGTGAAATATCTGGTTTTAAAAGGTAAAAAAGCTACCCAAGAAAACGGTCTTCAACCTGTGCATTCAACGTACAGAGTTACACTAATGTGTGTTTGCAGTAGTTTGTAAACCCTTTGTGTGAAGAAGCAGAAAACTGATTTTTCCAGCCAAATCCAAGCATTTAAGAAATAGCGGTAAATCTCCGTCTAAAACCCAAAAGAAAAGTATCTCTCAAACTGCTCTGCTGCGTTTTTGTTCAAGTAGAAGAGTTGGATTTTTGCTTAGATTCAGAGAGTTTGAAGCATGTTCCTTTTAGGAGCTGAGTTTTGATATGCCAGTGTGAATGGCAGTAAAAGCTGTATTGAAAAATAAATAGTTCTAAAACCAAAACGGAGCTACCTAACAGAATGGTCTTCAATGTGGGCATTCAAACAAGCATAAATCGTTCTATTATAAAAAAACATGCACATGAATGTTCATTGCAGCACTGTTTACAATAGCAAAAACCTGGAGTCAACCCAAATGCCTATTGATGATAGATTGGATCGGGAAAATGCGGCACATATACACCATCGAATATTATGCAGCAATCAAAAATGATGAGATCGTATCATTTGTAGGGACATGGATGAATGTGAAGAACATCATTCTCAGGAAACTGACACAAAACAGAAAATGAAATACCACATATTCTCACTCATAGGCGGGTGATGAAAGATGAGAACACATGGACACAGGAAGGGGAGTATTAAACACTAAGGTCTATTGGGGGGAAAATTGGAGGGCCAGCCGAAGGAGGAAAAGCTGGGGAGGGATAGCCTGGGGAGAAATGGCAAATGTGGGTGAAGGGGAGAAAGGAAGCAAAACACAATACCATGTGTATACCTATGCAACTGTCTTGCAAGTTCTGCACATAAATTCCAAAACCTAAAATGCAATAAAAAATTTTTTAAAGAGTATGCATTCAACTTGCAGAGTTAAACTGATGTGTTTCAGCAGTAGTTGGTAAACCCTTTGTGAGAAGAAGCAGAAAACTGATTTTTCCAGCCAAATCCAAGCATTTAATATATAGTGGTAAATCTCCATCTAAAACACAATAAAAGTACCCCTCAAATGTTCTGCTGCGTTTTCGTTCAACTTGAAGAGTTGAATCTTTGCTTAGATTCAAAGAATTTGAAGCACGTTTCTTTTAGCAGCTACATTTTGATATGACAGAGTAAATAGCACTAAATGCTGTGTTGAGAAATATCTGCTTCTAAAACCAAAACGGAGGTACCTAACTGAACGGTCGTCAATGTGTGCATTCAACTTACAGAGT
The DNA here is from genome assembly GCF_049354715.1 of Callithrix jacchus. NCBI lineage: Eukaryota > Metazoa > Chordata > Mammalia > Primates > Cebidae > Callithrix > Callithrix jacchus. Next base: position 4,025,782 of record NC_133515.1, read on the forward strand.
TAAACTGATGTGTGTTTGCAGTAGTTTGTAAACCCTTTCTGTGAAGAAGCAGAAAACGGCTGTTTCCAGCCAAATCCAAGCTTTTAAGAAATAGCGGTATATCTCCGTCTAAAACACAAAACAAACGTATCGTTGAAACTACTCTTCTAAGGGTTCGGTCACTTAAGAATGTTGAAGCTGTGTTTGATAAGCGAGTTAGAAACGCGTTTCTTCTGGGAGCTCCGTTTGAATATTCCCGAGTTAATGAGCGTACATGCTGTATTGAGAAATATCTGGTTCTAAGAGGTAAACGAAGCTACATAACAGAACGGTCTTAAATGTGTGCATTCATCTTACAGAGTTAAAACTGATTTGTGTTTGTAGTAGTTTTTAAACCCTATGTGTGAAGAAGAAAAAAACAAAAATTTTCTGCCAAATCCAAGCATTTAAGAAATAGTGGTAAAGCTCTGTCTAAAACACAAAACAAACGTATCATTCAAAATGCTCTGCTTTGTGTTCATTAAACTATAAGAGTTGAATCTGTGTTCAGATTCAGAGAGTTTGAAGGACGTTTCTTCCGGGAGCTGCAGTTTTGTATTCCAGAGTGAATAAAGGTAAATGCTTTATAGAGAAATATCTGCTTCTTAAACAAAAACGGAGCTACCTAACCATAGGGTCTTCAATGTATGCATTCAACTTGCAGAGGTAAACTGATGTGTTTTAGCAGTAGTTTTTACACCCTTCGTGTAAAGAAGCAGAAAACTGATCTTTCTAGGCAAACTCAAGCACTTAAAAATAGCAGTAAATCTCCGTCCAACACAAAAAGCAAACGTATCTCTCAAACTGCTTTGCATTGTTATCATTCAACTGAAAAAGTTGAATATTTGCTTAGATTCAGAGAGTTTGAAGCACGTTTCTATTAGGAGCTGCGTTTTTATATGCAAGTGTGAATGGCACTAAACGCTGTATTGAGAAATATCTGCTTCTAAAAGCAAAACGAAGCTACATAACAGAAAGGTCTCAATGTGTGCATTCAACTTAAAGAGCTAAACCGATGGGTGTCTGCAGTAGTTTGTAAACCCTTGGTGTGAAGAAGCAGAAAAAGGATTTCTCCAGCGAAATCCAAGCATTTAAGAAATAGCAGTAAATCTCCGCCTAAAACACAAATAAAACGTATCTTTCAAACTGCTTTGCTGTGTGTTCGTTCAGTTAAGAGAGTTGAATCTGTGTTTAGATTTAAAGAGTTTGAAGCACGTTTCTTCTGGGAGCTGCGTTTTGATATTTCAGAGTGAAAGGAAGTAAATGCTTTTTGAGAAACATCTGCTTCTGAAATTAAAACGGAGCTACCTAAAAGAATGCTCTTTAATAAGTGCACTCAACTTACAGAGTTAAACCGATTTGTGTTTGCAGTAGTTTATAAACCCTTTCTGTGAAGAAGCAGAAAACGGATGTTTCCAGTCAAATCCAAGCATTTAAGAAGTAGCGGCAAATCTTTGTTTAAAACACAAAACAAACGTTAAGCATGAAAGTACTCTGCTGTGGGTTCATTCACCTAAAAAAGGTGAATGGTGTTTAGATTCAGCGAGTTAGAAACGCGTTTCTTTTGGGAGCTGCGTTTGGATACTGCCGAGTGAAGAGCATACATGCTGTATTGAAGAATATCTGGTTTTAAAGGTAAACGAAGTTACCTAACAGAACGGTCTTCAATGTGTGCATTCAACTTGCAAAGTTAAACTGATGTGTTTTAGCTGTAGTTTGTAAATCCTTTGTATGAAGAAGCAGAAAACGGCTGTTTCCAGCCAAATCCAGGCATTTAAGAAATAGCGGTAAATCTCCGTCTAAAACACAAAATGAACGTATCTTTCAAACTGCTCTGCTGTGTGTTCGTTCAGCTAAAAGAGTTGAATCCGAGTTTAGATTTAAAGAGGTTGAAGCACGTTTCTTCTAGGAGCTGCGTATAGATATTCCAGAGTGAATGGCAGTAAATGCTGGATTGAGAAATATCTGCTTCTAAAACTAAAACGGAGCTCCAAAACGAATAGTCTTCAATGTGTGCATTTAACTTGCTGTGTTAAACTGATGTGTTTTAGCATTAGTCTGTAAACCCTTTGTGTGAAAAAGTAGAAAACTGATATTTCTTGCCAAATCCAGGCATTTAATAAATAGCGGTAAATCTTTGTCTAAAACACAAAACAAATGTCTCTCTAACTGCTCTGCCAGATTGTCGTTCCACTAGAGGAGTTCAATTTTTGCATAGATTAAAAGAATTTGACGCACATTTATTTCAGGAGTTGCCTTTTTATATGCCAGAGTGAATCGCCCTAAACGCTTTATTAAGAAATATCTGCTTCTAAAACAGAAACGGAGCTACCTAGCAGAACGCTCTTCAATGTGTGCATTCAACTTGCAGAGTTCAACTGATGTGTTTTAGCAGTAGTTTGTAAACCCTTTGTGTGAAGAATCAGAAAACGGATTTTTCCAACAAAATCTAAGCATTTAAGAAATAGCGGTAAATCTCCGTCTAAAACACAAAACAAACATATCTCTCAAACTGCTCTGCTGTGTTATCCTTCAATTAGAAGAGTTGAATCTTTGCTTAGAATCAGAGAGTGTGAAGCACGTTTTTTTTAGGAGCTACGTTTTGATATGCCAGAGTAAATGGCACTAAAGGCTTTATTGAGAAATATCTGCTTATAAAACCAAAACGGAGGTAGCTAACAGAACAATCTTCAATGTGTGCATTCAACTTTCAGAGTTAAACTGGTGTGTATTTGCAATAGTTTGTAAACGCTTTCTGTGAAGAAGCCAAAAACGAATGTTTCCAGCCAAATCCAAGCATTTAAGAAATAGCCGTAAATTTCTGTCTAAAACACAAAACAAACGTATCCTTGAAACTACTCTTCTGTGGGTTCGTTCAACTAAGAAAGTTGAAGCAGTGTTTTGATTCAGCGAGTTAGAAATGTGTTCCTTCTTTGAGCTGCGTTTAGATATTCCTGAGTGAATGAGTTTACATGCTGTATTGAGAAATATCTGGTTTTAAAACGTAAGCGAAGTTACCTTACAGAACCGTCTTCAATGTGTGCATTCAACGTGCAGAGTTGAACTGATATGTGTTTGCAGTAGATTGTAAGCCCTTTCTGTGAAGAAGCAGAAAACGAATATTTCCAGAGAAATCCAAGCATTTAAAAAATAGCGGTAAATCTCCGTCTAAAACACAAAAGAAACATATCCTTGAAACGACTATGCTGTGGGTTCGTTCACCTAAGAGAGTTTAAGCGGTGTTTATATTTAGCGAGGTAGAAACGCGTTTGTTTTGGGAGCTGCGTTCTAATATTCCCGAGTGAATCAACGTAGATGATATTATAAGAAAAATTCGGTTCTAAAACGAAAACGATGCTACCTAACAGAATGGTCTTATTGAGTGAATTCAACTTACAGAGTTAAACTGATGTGTGGTTTCAGTAGTTTGTTAACCCTTTTTGTGAAGAAGCAGAAAACCGATTTTTCCAGCCAAATCAAAGCATTTAAGAAATAGTGGTAAATTTCCGTCTAAAACACAAAGCAAACGTATCTTTCAAACTGCTCTGCTAATTGTTCGATCAACTAAAATAATTAAATCTGTGTTTAGATTTAAAGAGTTTGAATCACGTTTATTTTGAGAGCTGCGTTTTGATATTCCAGAGAGAATAGCAGTAAAGGCTGTATTGAGAAATATCTGCTTCTAAAACCAAAACGGAGCTACATAACAGAATGGTCTTCAATGGGTGCATTCAACTTACAGAGTTAAACTGATATGCATTTGCAGTAGCTTGTAAATCCTTTCTGTGAAGAAGCAGAAAACGGATGTTTTCAGCCAAATACAGGCATTTAAGAAATAGTGTTAAATCTCCGTCTAAAACACAAAACAAACGTATCCTTGAAAGTACTCTGCTGTGGGTTCGTTCACCTAAGAGAGTTGAAGCGGTGTTTAGATTCAGTAAGGTAGAAACGTGTTTCGTCTGGGATAAGCGTTTGCAATACTCCCGAGTGAATAAACGTACATGCTGTATTGAGAAATATCTGGTTTGGAAAGGAAAACGAAGCTACTTAACAGTACAATTTTCAATGAGTGCATTCAACTTGCAGAGGTAAATTGATGTGTTTGCAGTAGTTTGTAAACCCTTTGATTCAAGAAGTAGAAAAATGATTTTTACCAGGCAATTCTAAGCATTAAATAAATACCGGTAAATTTTCTTCTAAAACACAAAGCAAACTTATCTGTCAAACTGCTCTCCTGTGTGTTTGTTCAACTAAAAGAGTTGAATCTTTCTTTAGATTTAAAGAGGTTAAAGCACGTTGCTTCTAAAAGCTGCGTTTTGATATTCCAGAGTAAAAGGCAGTAAACGCTGTACTGAGAAATATCTGCTTCTAAAATGAAAACGGAGCTAATTAACAGAATGGTCTTCAAAGAGTACATTCAACTTTCAGAGTTAAACTGCTGTGTGTTTGCAGTAGTTTGTAAACCCTTTCTGTGAAAAAGAAGAAAACGGATTTTTCCAGCCAAATCCAAGCATTTAAGAAATTGCAGTAAATCTCCATCTAAAACACAAAAGAAACGTATTTTTGAAACTACTCTGCTGTGGGTTCGTTCACCTAAGACAGTTGAAGCGGTGTTTAGATTCAGCGAGTTCGAAACGCGTTTCTTCTGGAAGATACATTTAAATATTCCCGAGTGAATGAACGTACATGATGTATTTAGAAATATCTCATTCTAAAAAAAAAAAAAAAACGAAGCTACCTAACAGAACGGTCTTCAATGTGTGCATTCAACTTACAGAGGTAAACTTATGTGTCTTTGCAGTAGTTTGTAAACTTTTTGTGTGAAGAAGCAGAAAACTGATTTTTTCAGACAAATTTAAGCATTTAAGAAATATCGATAAATCTTTGTCTAAAACACAAAAGGAATGTATCCTTCAACTTGCTCTGCTATGTGTTCATTCAACTAAAAGCGTTGAATCTTTGTTTAGATTCAAAGAATTTGAAGCACGTTACTTTTAGGACCTGCGTTTTGATATGCCAGAGTGAATGGCACTAAACTCTGTATTGAAAAATATCTGCTTCTAAAACCAAAACCAAGCTACCTAACAGAACGGTCTTCAATGTGTGCATTCAACTTACAGAGTTAAACTGATGTGTGTTTGCAGTAGTTTGTAAACTTTTTCAGTGAAGACGCAGAAAACGGATGTTACCAGCCAAAGCAAAGCATTTAAGAAATAGCAGTAAATCTCAGTCTAAAACAACAAAAAAGTATTCTTGAAAGTACTCTGTTTTGGGTTTGTTCACCTAAGAGAGTAGATTCGGTGTTTAGATTCAGCGAGACAGAAACGTGTTGGTTCTGGGAGCTGCGTTTGGATATTCCCCAGTGAATGAACGTACATGCTGTATTGAAAAATACCTTTTTCTTTTTTTAAAAATTTTTTATTGCATTTTAGCTTTTGGGGTACATGTGCAGAACACGCAAGACTCTTGCATAGGTACAACATGGCAGTGTGTTTTAATTTCTTTCTCCCCTTGACCCACATTTGGCATTTCTCTCCAGGCTATTCCTCCCCAGCTCCTTCCCCCCGCTGGCTCTCCCCTTTTTCCCCCAATAGACCCCAGTGTTTAGTACTCCACTTCCTGTGTCCATGTGTTCTCATTTTTCATCACCCACCTATGAGTGAGAATATGCAGTATTTCGTTTTCTCTTCCTGTGTCAGTTTGCTGAGAATGATGTTCTCCAGATTCATCCATGTCCCTACAAACGACACGAACTCATCATTTCTGATTGCTGCATAATATTCCACGGTGTATATGTGCCACATTTTCCGAGTCCAGGCTATTATCAATGGGCATTTGTGTTGGTTCCAGGTCTTTGCTATTGTAAACAGTGCTGCAATAAACATTCGTGTGCATGTGTCCTTATAGTAGAACGATTTATAGTCCTTTGGATATATACCCAGTAATGGGATTGCTGAGTCAAATGGAATTTCTATTTCTAAGGCCTTGAGGAATCGCCACACTGTCTTCCACAATGGTTGAACTAATTTACACTCCCACTGACAGTGTAAAAGTGTTCCTTTTTCTCCACAGCCTCTCCAGCATTTGTTGTCTCCAGATTTTTTAATGATCGCCATTCTAACTGGCATGAGATGGTATCTCAATATGGTTTTGATTTGCATCTCTCTAATGACCAGTGACGATGAGCATTTTTTCATATGATTGTTGGCCTCATGTATGTCTTCTTTTGTAAAGTGTCTGTTCATATCCTTTGCCCATTTTTGAATGGGCTTGTTTGCTTTTTTCCTGTAAATCTGTTTGAGTTCTTTGTAAATTCTGGATATCAGCCCTTTGTCAGATGGGTAAACTGCAAAATTTTTTCCCATTCTGTTGGTTGCTGATTCTCTCTAGTGACAGTTTCTTTTGCCGTGCAGAAGCTGTGGAGTTTGATTAGGTCCCATTTGTCTATTTTGGCTTTTGTTGCCAATGCTTTTGGTGTTTTGTTAATGAAGCCCCTGCCTACTCCTATGTCCTGGATGGTTTTGCCTAGATTTTCTTCTAGGGTTTTTATGGTGCCAGGTCTTATGTTTAAGTGTTTAATCCATCTGGAGTTAATTTTAGTGTAAGGTGTCAGGAAGGGGTCCAGTTTCTGCTTTCTGCACATGGCTAGCCAGTTTTCCCAACACCATTTATTAAACAGGAAATCCTTTCCCCATTGCTTGATTTTGTCTAATTTATCAAAGATTGTATGGTTGTAGATATGTTGTGTTGCCTCCGATGGCTCTGTTTTGTTCCATTGGTCTATATCTCTGTTTTGGTACCAGTACCATGCTGTTTTGATTACTGTAGCCTTGTAGTATAGTATAAAATGCGGTAGTGTAATGCCCCCAGCTGTGTTCTTTTTGCTTAGAATTGACTTGGCTATGCGGGCTCTCTTTTGGTTTCATATGAAGTTCATGGTGGTTTTTTCCACTTTTGTGAAGAAAGTCGACGGTAGCTTGATGGGGATAGAGTTGATTCTGTAAATTACTTTGGGCAGTATGGCCATTTTCACGATATTAATTCTTCCTAACCATGAACATGGAATGTTTCTCCGTCTGTTTCTGTCCTCTCTTGTTTCGTTGAGCGGTGGTTTGTAGTTTTCTTTAAGAGGTCCCTTATGTTCCTTGTGAGTTATATTCCTAGGTATTGTATTCTTTTTGTAGCAATTTGAATGGCAGTTCATTCTTGATTTGGCTTTCCTTAAGTCTGTTATTGGTGTAGAGGAATGCTTGTGATTTTGCACATTGATTTTATATCCTGAGACTTTGCTGAAGTTGCTTATCAGTTTCAGGAGTTTTTGGGCTGAGGTGATGGGGTCTTCTAGGTATACTATCATCTTGTCTGAAAATAGAGACAATTTGGCTTCCACCTTTCCTATTTGAATGCCCTTTATTTCTGTTTCTTGCCTGATTGCTCTTGCTACAACTTCCAGTACTATATTGAATAGAAGTGGTGAAAGAGGGCATCCTTGTCTAGTGCTGGATTTCAAAGAGAATGCTTCCAGTTTTTGGCCATTCAGTATGATATTGGCTGTTGGTTTGTCATAAATAGCTTTTATTACTTTGAGATACGTTCCATCGATACCGAATTTATTGAGGGTTTTTAGCATAAAAAGCTGTTGAATTTTGTCAAATGCCTTCTCTGCGTCAATTGAGGTAATCATGTGGTTTTTGTTTTTGGCTCTGTTTATGTGGTGAATTACGTTTATAAACTTGTGTATGTTGAACCAGCCTGGCATCACCAGGATGAATCCTTCTTGATCATGATGGATAAGTTTTTTGATTTGCTGTTGCAATCAGCTTGCCAATATTTTATTGAAGATTTTTGCATCTATGTTCATCATGGATATTGGCCTGAAGTTTTCTTTGATTGTTGGTTCTCTGCCAGGTTTTGGAATCAGGATGATGTTGGTCTCATAAAATGATTTGGGAAGGATTCCCTCTTTTTGGACTATATGGAATAGTTTCAGAAGTAATGGTATTAGCTCCTCTTTGTGTGTCTGGTAAAATTAGGCTGTGAACCCATCTGGACCTGGGCTTTTTTTGTGTTCTAGGCTCTTAATTTCTTCCTCGACTTCTGACCTTGTTGTTGGTCTATTCATAGTTTCAGGGTCCTCCTGGTTTAGGCTTGGGAGGACACAGGACTCCAGAAATGTATCCATTTTTTTCAGGTTTACTGGTTTGTGTGCATAGAGTTTCTTGTAATATTCTCTGATGATGCTTTGAATTCCTGTGGAATCTGTAATGATTTCCCCTTTGTCATTTTTTATTGCATCTATTTGGTTGTTCTCTCTTTTCTTCTTTATCAATCTGACTAGTGGTTGTCTATTTTGTTGATCCGTTCAAAAAACCAGCTCTTGGATTTATCCATTTTTTGAAGGGTTTTTTGTGTGTCTATCTTCTTCAGTTCAGCTCTGATTTTAGTTATTTCTTGTCTTCTGCTAGGTTTTGAGTTTTTTGATCTTGCTCCTCTAGCTTTTTCAATTTTGACTATAGGGTGTCAATTTTGGATCTCTCCATTTTCCTCATATGGGCACTTATTGCTATATATTTTTCTCTAGAGACTACTTTAAATGTGTCCCAGAGATTCTGGTATGTTGTGTCTTCGTTCTTATTGGTTTCGATGAACTTCTTTATTTCTGCGTTCATTTCATTGTTTATCCAGTCAATATTCAAGAACCAGTTGTTCAGTTTCCATGAAGCTGTGCAGTTCTGAGTTGGTTTCTGAATTCTGAGTTCTAACTTGATTGCACTGTGGTCTGAGAGACTGTTTGTTATGATTTCAGTTGTTTTGCATTTGCTGAGCAGTGCTTTACTTCCAATTATGTGATCAGTTTTAGAGTAGGTGTGATGTGGTGCTGAGAAGTATGTATATTCTGTGGATTTGGGGTGGAGAGTTCTGTAGATGTCTATCAGGTTTGCTTGTTCCAAGTCTGAGTTCAAGCCCTGGATATCCTTGTTGATTTTCTGTCCGGTTGATCTGTCTAATATTGACACTGGAGTGTTAAAGTCTTCCACTATTATTGTGTGGGAGTCTAAGTCTCTTTGTAAGTCATTAAGAACTTGCCTTATGTATCTGGGTGCTCCTGTATTTGGTCCATATATGTTTGGGATTATTAGGTTTTCTTGTTTTATTGATTCTTTTACCATTATGTAATGGCCTTCTTTGTCTCTTTTGATCTTTGTTGCTTTAAAGTCTATGTTATTGAAGATGACAATTGCAACTCCTGCTTCTTTTTGCTCTCCATTTGCTTGGTAAATCTTCCTCTATCCCTTTATTTTGAGCCTTTGTGTATCCTTACATGTGAGATGGGTTTCCTGGATACAGCACACAATTTGCCAGTTTGTGTCTTTTGATTGGTTCATTTAGTCTATTTACATTTAGAATTAATATCGTTATGTGTGAATTTGATACTGCCATTTTGATGCTAGCTTGCTGTTTTGCCCATTAGTTGTTGTAGATTCTTCATTATGTTGATGCTCTTTAGCATTTAGTGTGATTTTGGAATGGCTGGTATTGGTTGTTCCTTTCTATGTGTAGTGCCTCTTTCGGGAGCTCTTGTAAAGCAGGCCTGGTGGTGACAAAATCTCTGAGTACTTGCTTGTTTGCAAATATTTTATTTTTCCTTCGCTTATGAAGGTCAGTTTGGCTGGATATGAAATTATGGGTTGAAAGTTCTTTTTTTTAAGGATGTTAAATATTGGCCCCCACTCTCTTCTGGCTTGTAGAGTTTCTGCCGAGAGATCTGCTGTAAGTCTGATGGACTTCCCTTTGTGGGTGACCTGACCTTTCTCTCTGGCTGCCCTTAGTATTTTCTCCTTTATTTCAACCCTGGTGAATCTGACAATTATGTGCCTTGGCGTTACTCTTCTTGCAGAATATCTTTGTTGTGTTCTCTGTGTTTCCTGCATTTGAGTGTTGGCCTGGCTTGCTAGGTGTGGGAAATTTTCCTGTATAATATCCTGAAGAGTATTTTCCAGCTTGGATTCATTCTCTTCTTCACATTCTGGTACACCTATCAAACGTAGGTTAGATCTCTTCACAGAGTCCCACATAGTCCCACATTTCTTGGAGACTGTTCATTCCTTTTTGTGCTTTTTTTCTCTAATCTTGGTTTCTTGTTTTATTTCATTGAGTTGATCTTCGACTTCTGATATTATTTTTTCTGCTTGGTCAATTCGGCTGTTGAAACTTGTGCATGCTATGCAAAGTTCTCGTGTTGTGTTTTTCAGCTCCTTTAATTCATTCATTCATATTCCTCTCTAAGTTATCCATTCTTGTTATCATTTCCTGGAATCTTTTCTCAAATCTTTTTTCAAGGTTCTTGGGTTTTTTGCATTGATGTAAATCATGTTCTTTCAGCTCACAAAAGTTTCTCATTATCCACCCTCTGAAGTCTAATTCAGTCATTTTGTGACAGTCATTCTCCGTCCAGCTTTGTTCCCTTGCTGGTGAGGAGTTTTGGTCCTTTGTAGGAGGCGAGGTGTTATGGTTTCCAGTGTTTTCCTCCTTTTTGCACTGGTTTCTTCCCATATTTGTGGGTTTATCCATCTGTCATCTGTGTAGTTGCTGACTTTTTGATTGGGTCTCTGAGTGGACGCCCTGATTGTTGATGATGAAGTATTTCTGTTACTTGGTTTTCCTTCTACCAGTCAAGACCCTCCACTGTACGACTGCTGAGGTGCACTCCAGGTTTTGCTTGTCTGGGGTTCACCTATAGCAGCTGCGGAACAGTGAGGGATGCGACCAGTTTCTTTTTCTGCTATCTTTGTCCCAGAATGATGCCTGCCAAATGGCAGTCTTTTGGATATAGCGGGATCAGGGAGCCGCTTGAGGAGACAGTCTGTACTTTATAGGAGCTCAAGTGCTGAGCTGTGAGCTCTGTTTTCCATTCAGAACTGTTAGGCTGCTACGTTTAATTGTGCTGCAGCAGAACTCATAAAAACACCTTTATTTTCTCTCAGATGCTCTGTCTTGGGGGGTTGGGGCTTTCTTTGTGAGTGTTTGTTGGGCTGTCCTGCCCAGCTAGGAGGTCGTCTAGTCACTATTTGCCTGCTGAGGTTCCGCTCTGCTGGTGTGAGGTTGACCCCATTGCTGCAGGCTCTGCCCTGCTTCTGCAGTCTCCGCACTGCTGCCATTGGCTACGCCCTATGGCAGAGGCTCTCTGTTGTGGCAGGTTGCTCCGTCGATGGCAGGCTGTGTCTGCAATGGGCGTGTACCTCAGTAGGGGTGTATTGCCTCGGTAATGGCGGACGCTTCTCCCCCACGGAATTGCACTATCCTGGGTTCAGCTGTGCCTGCAGGAAGCTTCTCCACCTGGAGCGTTTGCAATTGCCTTTTTGTTTGTCCCACTGCACTACCCCAAATGCTGATTCCCTGGAATTTTCTGGCCTGGCTCAGTGTCCAAGTCCCGTTCAGTCTCAAGTCCAGCCCACTCAAGTCTCAGATTACTGGTACAGCAAGGCACCCGGACCAGTGCATTTTGTGCGGAGCTCTGTGTAGTGCACCAGCTGCTGGTTGCACAAACCAAAACCTCTGCCTGGCATTCCGTGTCTCTTTTATACCTGGGAATTTCCCCGTTCTGTGGGCAACAATGATCCGTCTGGAAATACGGTCCTGACTCACCCTCTCCGCGCATTCCCCGAGAGCTTCAAACCTCTGTTGTTCTAACCGGGCCATCTTGAGTCCCTCCCCATAAGCCCTTTCTGTGAAGAAGCAGAAAACGGATATTTCCAGCCAAATCCAACCATTTAAGAAATAACAGTAAATCTCTGTCTAAAACAAAAAACAAATGTATTGTGCAAACTGCTTTGCTGTGTGTTGTTTCAACTAAAAAAGTTGAATCTGTGTTTAGATTCAGAGTTTGAAGCACGTTTCTTCTGGGAGCTGCATTTTGGTATTCCAGAGTGAATCGCAGTAAATGCTGTATTGAGAAATATCTGCTCCTGAAACCAATTGGAAGTACCTAACAAAACGGTCTTCAATGAGTGCATTCAACTCACAGAGTTAAACTGATGTGTTTGCAGTAGTTTGTAAACCCTTTCTGTGAAAAAGCAGAAAACGGATGTTTCCAGCCAAATCCAAGCATTTAAGAAATAGCGATAATTCTTCGTCTAAAACACAAAACAAACGCATTCTTGAAACTTCTCTGCTGTGGGTTCGTTCACCTAAGGGAGTTGAAGCAGTGTTTAGATTCAGCGAGTTAGAAACGGGTTTCTTCTGAGAGCTGCGTTTGGATATTCCCGAGTGAATGAGCGTACATGCTGTATGGAGAAATATCTGGTTCTAAAAGGTAAACGGAGCTACCAAACAGAACGGTCTTCAATGTGTGCATTCAACTTACAGAGTTAAACTGATGTGTGTTTGCAGTAGTTTGTAATCCCTTCATGTGAAGAAGCAGAAAATGAATGTTTCCAGCCAAATCCAAGCATTTAATAAATAGCGGTAAATCTTCCTTTAAAACACAAACAAACCTATCTTTGAAACTACTCTGCTGTGATTTAGTTCACCTAGTAGAGTTGAAGTGGTGTTTAAATTCAGCGAGATAGAAATGCATTTGATCTAAAAGCTGCGTTTGGATATTCCCGAGTCAATAAACTTAGATGCCTTAATGAGAAATATCTGATTCTAACAGGAAAACGATGCTACCTATCAAATCGGTCTTCAAAGTGTGCATTCAACTTACAGAGTTAAACTGATGTGTTCTTGCAGTAGTTTGTAAATCCTTTCTGTGAAGAAGCAGAAAACGGACTTTTCCAGCCAAATGCAAGCATTTAAAAATTAGCTGTAAATCTTTGTCTAAAAAACAAAACAGGAGGGGACTCAAGATGGCGCTGTGAGAACAACCCAGGATATAAGCCCGCGTTGAATTCGCAAACGGTGAGTCAGTGCTGCATTTCCAGACTGATCTTTGTTGCCCACAGAACGGGGAAACTCCCAAGTATAAAAAGACACGGGACGCCAGGCAGTAGGTCTGCCTGGCGAAGCCGGCAGCCAGGGCGGGGGCGGCCGGCCCTACCCAGCAATCCCCACAGGGCGCGCTTGTCCGGGTGCCTTGTTGAACCGGCAACCTGAGACTTGAGAGGGCTGGACTTGAGACTGAACGAGACTTGCACAGTAGCCCAGCCCAGGGGATTGCAGGGACAGATCGTTTGGGATACCCAGTGGGACGAACAAAACCGCGATTTCAAACTATCCCGGGCAGACGGTCCGAGACGCTCTGTGGGGGAGGGGCGTCCACCACTACGGAGGCAACCCGCCCCAACTGATATACACGCCCACTGCTGAGGCAGCCAGCCGTTGCCGAGGCAACCCGCCCCAACTGAGATACACGCCCACTGCTGACGCAGCCAGCCGTTGCCGAGGCAACCCGTCCCTACTGAGATACACGCCCACTGCTGACGCAGCCTGCCGTTGCTGAGGCAACACGCTACAACGAAGAGACTCCACCGCAGGGCGTGGCGGAGACCACAGCAGAGCCGGCAGGAACAGCGCGAATCACACAACAGCAGGGCGGAGCCTCGGCAGCCAAACAGTGGCTAGTCTGCCTTTGAGCTGGGCAGGACACCTGATCGGACATCCAAAAATAAAGCCCAAACCCCTCAACACAGAGCATTTGAGAAAAAAAAAAAGTTGTTTAATGAGCTGTGTTGCAGCAGAATCAATCATAGCAGCCTAACAGCCCTGAATGAACAACAGAGTGCACAGCTCAGTAATTAAACCCCTATAAAGTACAAACTGTCTCCTCAAGCAGCTCCCTGACCCCTCTATATCCAAAAGACTGTCATTAGGCAGGCATCATCCTGGGACAAAGAGAGCAGAAAAAGAAACTGGTAGCATCCCTCGCTGTGCCACGGCTACTAGAGGTGCACCCCAGACAAGCAGGGTCTGGAGCGGACCTCAACAGTCGTACAGCGAAGGGGCTAGACTGGTAGAAGGAAAACCAAGCAACAGAAATACTTCATCATCAACATTCTGGGTGTCCAATCAGAGACCCAAACGAAAAGTCAGCAACTACGCAGACGACCAGCGGACAAATCCACAAAGATGGGAAGAAACCAGCGCAAAAAGGAGGAAAACACCCGAAACCAGAACACATCGCCTCCTAGAAAGGACCAAGACTCCTCACCAGCAAGGGAACAAAGCTGGACGGAGAATGACTGTGACGAAATGACGGAATTAGACTTCAGAAGATGGATTATGAGAAACTTTTGTGAGCTAAAAGATCATGTATTAAATCAATGCAAAGAAACTAAGAACCTTGAAAAAAGATTTGAAAAAAGATTCGAGGAAATGATAACAAGAATGGATACCTTAGAGAGGAATATGAATGAATTAAAGGAGCTGAAAAACACAATACGAGAACTTCGCGAAGCAAACGCAACTTTCAATAGCCGAATTGACCAAGCAGAAGAAAGAATATCTGAAGTCGAAGACCAACTCAATGAAATAAAACGAGAAACCAAGATCAGAGAAAAAAGCGCAAAAAGGAATGAACAAAGTCTCCAAGAAATGTGGGACTATGTGAAAAGACCTAACCTACGTTTGATAGGTGTACCAGAAGGGGACGAAGAGAATGAATCCCAGCTGGAAAATACTCTTCAGGACATCATCCAGGAAAATTTCCCCCACCTAGCAAGACAAGCCAACACTCAATTGCAGGAAATACAGAGAACACCACAAAGATACTCCGCAAGAAGAGCAACCCCAAGGCACATAATCGTCAGATTCAACAGGGTTGAAATAAAGGAGAGAATACTAAGGGCAGCCAGAGAGAAAGGTCGGGTCACCCACAAAGGGAAGCCCATCAGACTCACAGCAGATCTCTCGGCAGAAACACTACAAGCCAGAAGAGAGTGGGGGCCAATATTCAACATTCTTAAAGAAAAGAACTTTCAACCCAGAATTTCATATCCAGCCAAACTGAGCTTCAGAAGTGAAGGAAGAATAAAATCCTTTGCGAACAAGCAAGTACTCAGAGATTTTGTCACCACCAGGCCTGCTTTACAAGAGCTCCTAAAAGAGGCACTACACATAGAAAGGAACACCCAGTACCAGCCATTCCAAAATCACACTGAATGCTAAAGAGCTTCAACATAATGAAGAATCTACAACTAACAGGCAAAACAGCCACTTAGAATCAAAATGGCAGTATCAAATTCACACATAACAATATTAACCCTAAATGTAAATGGACTAAATGCACCAATCAAAAGACACAGACTGGCAAATTGGAAAAAAATCCAAAACCCATCAGTGTGCTGTATCCAGGAAACCCATCTCACATGCAAGGATACACAAAGGCTCAAAATAAAGGGATGGAGGAAGATTTACCAAGCTAATGGAAAGCAAAAAAAAGCAGGAGTTGCAATTCTCATCTCTGATATAATAGACTTTAAAGCAACAAAGATCAAAAGAGACAAAGAAGGCCATTACATAATGGTAAAAGGATCGATACAACAAGAAGAGCTAACAATCCTAAACATATATGGACCCAACACAGGAGCACCCAGATACATAAGGCAAGTTCTTAATGACTTACAGAAGGACTTAGACTCCCACACAATAATAGTGGGAGACTTTAACACTCCACTGTCAATACTACCAGACAGAAAATCAACCAGACAGAAAATCAACAAGGATACCCAGGGCTTGAACTCAGACCTGGAGCAAGCAAACCTGGTGGACATTTACAGAACTCTCCACCCCAAATCCACAGAATACACATTCTTCTCAGCACCACATCACACCTACTCTAAAATTGACCACATAATTGGAAGTAAAGCACTGCTCAACAAATGCAAAACAACTGAAATCATAACAAACAGCCTCTCAGACCATAGTGCAATCAAGTTAGAACTCAGAATTCAGAAACCGACCCAGAACCGCACAGCTTCATGGAAACTGAACAACTGGCTCTTGAATGTTGACTGGGTAAACAACGAAATGAAGGCAGAAATGAAGAAGTTCTTCGAAACCAATGAGAACGAAGACACAACGGGCCAGAACCTCTGGGACACATTTAAAGCAGTCTCTAGAGGAAAGTATATAGCAATAAGTGCTCATATGAGGAGAATGGAGAGATCCAAAATTGACACCCTATCGTCAAAATTGAAAGAGCTAGAGGAGCAAGATCAAAAAAACTCAAAACCCAGCAGAAGACAAGAAATTACTAAGATCAGAGCTGAGCTGAAGGAGATTGAGACACGAAAAACCCTTCAAAAAATCAATAAATCCAAGAGCTGGTTTTTTGAAAAGATCAACAAAATAGACAGACCACTAGCCAGATTGATTAAAAATAAAAGAGAGAACAACCAAATAGATGCAATAAAAAATGATAAAGGGGAAATCACCACAGATTCCACAGAAATTCAAACCATCATCAGAGAATATTACAAAAAACTCTATGCACATAAACTAGTAAACCTGGAAGAAATGGATAAATTCCTGGACTCCTGTATCCTCCCAAGCCTAAACCAGGAGGAAGCTGAAACTATGAATAGACCAATAACAAGGTCTGAAGTTGAGGCAGCAATTAAGCGCCTACCTCACAAAAAAAGCCCAGGTCCAGATGGGTTCACAGCCGAATTCTACCAGACACACAAGGAGAAGCTGGTACCATTCCTTCTAAAACTATTTCAAACAATCCAAAAAAGAGGGAATCCTTCCCAAATCATTTTATGAGACCAACATCATCCTGATACCAAAACCCGGCAGAGACCCAACGAGATAAGAAAACTTCAGGCCAATATCCATGATGAACATAGATGCAAAAATCTTCAATAAAATATTGGCAAGTCGATTGCAACAGCAAATCAAAAAACTTATTCATCATGATCAAGTAGGATTCATCCCAGGGATGCAAGGCTGGTTCAACATACACAAGTCTATCAACGTAATTCACCACATAAACAGAACCAAAAACAAAAACCACATGATTATCTCAATTGACGCAGAGAAGGCATTTGACAAAATTCAACAGCCCTTTATGCTAAAAACCCTCAATAAACTCGGTATCGATGGAACGTATCTCAAAGTAATAAAAGCTATTTATGACAAACCAACAGCCAATATCATACTGAATGGGCAAAAACTGGAAGCATTCCCTTTGAAATCTGGTACGAGACAAGGATGCCCTCTCTCACCACTCCTATTCAATATAGTACTGGAAGTTCTAGCCAGAGCAATCAGGCAAGAAAAAGAAATAAAGGGTATTCAAATAGGAAAGGTGGAAGCCAAATTGTCTCTATTTGCAGACGACATGATAGTATACCTAGAAGACCCCATCGCCTCAGCCCAAAAACTCCTGAAACTGACAAACAACTTCAGCAAAGTCTCAGGATATAAAATCAATGTGCAAAAATCACAAGCATTCGTCTACACCAATAACAGACTTAAAGAAAGCCAAATCAAGAGCGAACTGCCATTCGCAATTGCTACAAAAAGAATAAAATACCTTGGAATACAACTCACAAGGAACGTAAGGGACCTCTTCAAGGAGAACTACAAACCACTGCTCAACGAAATCAGAGAGGACACAAACAGATGGAGAAACATTCCATGTTCATGGTTAGGAAGAATTAATATCGTGAAAATGGCTATACTGCCCAAAGTAATTTACAGAATCAACGCTATCCCCATCAAGCTACCATTGACTTTCTTCACAGAACTGGAAAAAACCACCATGAACTTCATATGGAACCAAAAGAGAGCACGCATAGCCAAGTCAATTCTAAGCAAAAAGAACACAGCGGGGGGCATCACACTACCGGATTTCAAACTATACTACAAGGCTACAGTAATCAAAACAGCATGGTACTGGTACCAAAACAGAGATATAGACCAATGGAACAAAACAGAGGCACAGGAGGCAACACAACATACATACACCTATACAATCTTTGATAAACCTGACAAAAACAAGCAATGGGGTAAGGATTCCATGTTTGACAAATGGTGTTGGGGAAACTGGCTAGCCATGTGCAGAAAGCAGAAACTGGACCCCTTCCTGACACCTTACACTAAAATTAACTCCAGATGGATTAAAGACTTAAACATAAGACCTGGAACCATAAAAACCCTAGAAGGAAATCTAGGCAAAACTATCCAGGACATAGGAGTAGGCAAGGACTTCATGAACAAAACACCAAGAGCATTGGCAACAAAAGCCAAAATAGACAAATGGGACCTAATCTAACTCCACAGCTTCTGCACGTCAAAAGAAACAGTCACTAGAGTGGATCGGCAACCAACAGAATGGGAAAAAATTTTCGCAGTCTACCCATCTGACAAAGGGCTGATATCCAGAATTTACAAACAACTCAAGCAGATTTACAGGAAAAAAACAAACAAGCCCATTCAAAAGTGGGCAAAGGATATGAACAGATACTTTACGAAAGAAGACATATATGAGGCCAACAATCATATGAAAAAATGCTCATCGTCACTGGTCATCAGAGAGATGCAAATCAAAACCACATTGAGATACCATCTCACGCCAGTTAGAATGGCGATCATTAAAAAATCTGGAGACAACAGATGCTGGAGAGGATGTGGAGAAAAGGGAACACTTTTACACTGTTGGTGGGAGTGTAAATTAGTTCAACCATTGTGGAAGACAGTGTGGCGATTCCTCAAGGCCTTAGAAATAGAAATTCCATTTGAGCCAGCAATCCCATTACTGGGTATATATCCAAAAGACTATAAATCGTTCTACTATAAGGACACATGTACACAAATGTTCATTGCAGCACTGTTTACAATAGCAAAGTACTGGAATCAACCCAAATGCCCATTGATAATAGACTGGATTGGAAAAATGTGGCACATATACACCATGGAATATTATGCAGCAATCAGAAATGATGAGTTCGGGTCGTTTGTAGGGACATGGATGAATCTGGAAAACATCATCCTCAGCAAACTGACACAAGAACAGAAAATGAAACACCGCATATTCTCACTCATAGGTGGGTGATGAAAAATGAGAACACATGGACACAGAAAGGGGAGTACTAAACACTGGGGTCTATTGGGGGAAAAGGGGAGGGCCAGTGGGAGGGGGAGGTGGGGAGGGATAGCCTGGGGAGAAATGCCAAATGTGGGTGAAGGGGAGAAGAAAAGCAAAGCACACTGCCATGTGTGTACCTACGCAACTGTCTTGCATGCTCTGCTCATGTACCCCAAAACCTATAATCCAATAAAAAATTAAAAAAAAAAACAAAAACAAAAAAAAAAACAAAACAAACGTATCTTCCAAACTGTTCTGCTGTTTGTTCTATCAACTAAGAGTGTTGAATCAGTGCTTAGATTCAAAGAGTTTGAAGCACGTTTCTTCTGGAAGCTGCGTTTTGATATACCAGAGTGAATGGGAGTAAACGCTGTGTTGAGAAATACCTGCTTCTAAAACCAAAACAAAGCTACCTAACAGAATGGTCTTCAATGTGTGCATTTTAGTTACAGAGTTCAACAGATTTGTGTTTGCAGTAGATTGTAAACGCTTTCTGTGAAGAAGCAGAAAACAATTTTTTTCCAGGCAAATCCAAGCATTTAACAAATAGCGGTAAATCTCTGTCTGAAACACAAAACAAACGTATCCTTCAAACTACTCTACTGTGGGTTTGTTTACCTAAGAGAGTTTAAGCGGTGTTTACATTCAGCGAGTTTAGAAACACGTTTGTTCTTAAACCTGCGTTTAAATATTTCCGAGTCAATGAACGTACATGCTGAATTTAAAATTTCTGGTTCTAAAAGGAAAACAAGGCTACCTAACAGAACCATCTTCAATATGTGCATTTAATGTACAGAGATAAACTGATGCGTGTTTGCAACAGTTTGTAAACCCTTTATGTGAAGAAGCAGAAAATGAAATTTTCCAGCCAAATTAAAGCATTTAAGGAATACCGGTAAATCTCCATCTAAAACAGAAAACAAATGTATCTTTCAAATTCCTCTGCTTTGGGTTAGTTCACCTAAAAGAGTTGAAGTGGTGTTTAAATTCAGAGAGTTTTAAACACGTTTCTTCTGGGTGCTGGGTTCTGATATTCCAGACTGAATGGCAGTAAACGCTGTATAGAGAAACATTTTTTTCTAAAACCAAAACGGAGCTACCTAACAGAATGGTTTTCAATGTGTGCAATCAACTTACATTGCTAAACTGATGTGTGTTTGCAGTAGTTTGTAAACCCTAGTGTGAAGAAGCAACAAACGTAATTTTCCAGCCAAATCCATACATTTAAGATATAGTGGTAATCTTTGTATAAAACATAAAACAATCATATCATTGAAACTACTCTACTGTTGGTTCCTTCACCTAAGAGAGTTGAAGCACTGTTTAGATTCAGCGAGTTAGAAACGCATTTTTTTTTTTAGGGAGCTGCATTTGTATATTTTCGAGTGAATAAACGTACATGCTGTATTGAGAAATACCTTGTTCTAAAAGGAAAACGAAGCTACCTTACAGAATGGCCTTCAATGTGTGCATTCAATGTACAGAGTTTAACAGATGTGTGTTTGCAGGAGTTAGTAAACCCTATGTGTGAAGAAGCAGAAAACTGATTTTTCCAGCCAAATCCAAGGATTTAAAAAATAGCCGTAAATCTTCGTCTAAAACACAAAACAAATGTATCTCTCATACTGCTTTGCTGTGTTTTTGTTAAACTAGAACAGTTAAACTTTTATTTATATTCAAAGAATTTGAAGCACTTTTTTTTATGAGTTGCATTTTCGTATGTCACAGTGAATGGTAGTAAACACTGTATTGAGAAATATCTACTTCTAAAACCAAAACAGAACTACCTTACAGAACGGTCTTAAATGTGTGCATTGAACTTACAGAGTTAAACTGATGTGTCTTTGTAGGAGTTTGTTATCCCTTTTTTATAAGAAGCAGACAACGGACATTTCCATCCAAATCCAAGCATTTAAGATATAGCTGTAAATCTGTGTCTAGAACACACACAAAAAAGAATGTTGCAAACTTATCTGCTGTTTGTTCGATCAAATAAAAGAGTTGAATCTGTGTTTAGATTCAGAGAGTTGGAAGCATGTTTCTTCTGGGAGCTACGTTTTGATATACCAGAGTGAATGATAGTAAACACTGTATTGAAAAATATCTGCTTCTAAAATCAAAACGGATCTACGTAACAGAATGATCTTCAAGGTGTGCATTCAAGGTACAGAGATAAACAGATGTGTGTTTGCAGTAGTTTTTAAACCCTGTCTGTTAAAAAGCAGAAAAGAGATATTTGAAGGAAAATACAAACATTTAACAAATAGCGGTAAATCTCTGTCTAAAACAAAAAACAAACGTATCCTTCAAACTACTCTGCTGTGGGTTTGTTCACCAAATAGAGTTGAAGCGCTGTTTATATTCAGTGAGATAGGAACGCGTTTTTCTGGAAGCTGCGTTTGTATATCCCCGAGTGAGTGAACGCACATGCTGTATTGAGAATAATCTGGGTGTAAAAGAAAAATGAGGCTACCTAACAGGACGATCTTCAATGTGTGCATTCACCTTACAGAGTTAAACTGATGTGTGTTTGCAGTAGATTGTTAACCCTTTATGTGAAGTAGAAGAAAATGGCTGTTTCCAGCCAATCCAATCATTTAAGAAATAGCGGTAAATCTCTGTCTAAAACAGAAAACAAACGTATCTTTCAAACTACGCTGATGTGGGTTCGTTCACCTAAGAAACTTGAAGCGGTGTTTAGATTCAGCGAGTTAAAAACGCGTTTCTTCTGGGAGCTGCGTTTGGATATTTTCGAGTGAATGACCGTACATGATGTATTGAGAAATCTAAATCTAAATTTAAAACTAAAATGAAGCTACCTAACAGAACGGTCTTCAATGTGTGCATTCAACTTACAGAGTAAACTGATGTGTGTTTGCAATAGTTTTAAGCCCTTTCTGTGAAGAAGCAGATTTTTCCAGCAAAATACAATCTTTTAAGGAATAGCGGTAAATCTTTGTCTAAAACACAACACAAACGTATCTCTCAAACTGCTCTTTTGTGTTTTTAAACAACTAAAAGAGTTGAATCTTTGTTTAGATTCAGAGAGCTTGAAGCAGGATTCTTTTCAAAGCTGCTTTTTTACATTCTAGGGTGAATGGCAGTAACCGCTGTATTGAGAAATATCTGGTTCTAAAGGAAAAATGAAGCTATCTAAAAGAATTGTCTTCAATGTGTGCTTTCAACTTACAGAGGTAAACTGATGTGTGTTTGCAGTAGTTTTTAAACACCTGTGAAGAAGCAGAAAACAAATATTTCCAGCTAAATCCAAGCATTTAAGAAATAGCGGTAAATCTCCGTCTAAAACAAAAAAGAAACGTATCTTTCAAACTGCTCTGCTGTGTGTCCGTTAAACTAAATGAGTTGAACACGTATTTTTGAAACGACTCTGCTGTCGGTTCATTCACCTAAGAGAGTTGAAGCGGTGTTTAAATTCAGCGAGTTAGAAACGCGTTTCTTCTGAAAGCTGGGTTTGGATATTCCCGAGTGAATGAACGTACATCCTGTCTTGAGAAATATCTGGTTGCAAAAGCTAAATGAATTTACCTAACAGAGGGTCTTCAATGTGTTCATTCAACTTACAGTGTTAAACTGATGTGTCTTTGCAGTAGTTTGTAAACCCTTTGTGTGAAGAAGCAGAAAACTTATTTTTCCAGCCAAATCCAAGCATTTAAGAAATAGCGGTAAATCTCTGTCAAAAACAAAAAAGAAACGTATCTTTCAAACTGCTCTGCTGTGTGTCCGTTAAACTAAAGGAGTTGAACACGTGTTTAGATTCAGAGAGTTAGAAGCACGTTCTGTATGAAAGCTGCATTTTGGTATTCCAGAGTAAATGGCAGTAAATGCTCTATTGAGAAATACCTGCTTCTGAAACCAAGTCAAAACTTCCTAACAGTACGGTCTTCAATGTGTGCATTCAACTTACACAGTTAAACTGATGTGTGTTTGCAGTAGTTTGTAAACCCTTTGGGTGAAGAAGCAGAAAACGGATGTTTCCAGTCAGATCCAAGCATTTCAGAAATACTGGTAAATCTCTTTCTAAAAAACAACACAAACCTATTCTTCAAACTACTCTGCTGTGGTTTCATTCACCTAAGAGAGTTCAAGCGGTGTTTAGATTCAGCGAGTTAGAAACGTGTTTCTTCTGGGAGCTGCGTTTGATTATTCCCGAGTGAGTGAACGTAAATGCTGTATTGAGAAATATCTGGTTCTGAGAAAAAAACTAAGCTACCTAACAGAACGGTCTTCAATGTGTGCATTCAACTTACAGAGTTAAACTGATATGTGTTTGCAGTAATTTGTAAACCCATTCTGTGAAGAAGCAGAAAACTGAATTTTCCAGGAAAATCAAAGCATTTAATAAATAGCTGTAAATTTTTGTCTAAAACACAAAAGAAACGTATCTTTCAAACTGCTCTGCTGTTTGTTTGATCAACTAAAAGTGTTGAATTTGTGTTTAAATTCAGAGAGTTTGAAACAAGTTTCTTCTTGGAGCTGAGTTTTGATATTCCAGAGTGAATAGCAGTAAAAGCTGTATTGAGAAATATCTGCTTCTAAAACCAAAACGAAGCTACCTAAGAGAACGGTCTTCAACGTGTGCATTCAGCTTACCGAATTAAACTGATGTTTGTCTGCAGTAGTTTGTAAATATCTGGTTCTAAAAGGAAAACGAAGCTACCTAACAGAACGGTTTTTAATGTGTGCGTTCAACTTACAGTTAATCTGATGTGGATTTGCAGTAGTTTGTAAACTCTTTCTGTGAAGAAGCAGAAAACGGATTTTTCCAGCCAAATTTAAGCATTTAGGAAATAGCTGTAAATTTCCTTCTAAAACACAAAAGAAATGTATCTTTCAAGCTGCTCTGCTGTTTGTTTGATGAACTAATAGAGTTGAATCTGTGTTTAGTTACAGAGAGTTTGAATCACGTTTCTTATGGAAGCTGCGTTTTGATATTCCAGAGTGAATGGAAGTAAACGCTGTCTTGAGCAATATCTGCCTGAGACATCACAAAAAACTACCTAACAGACTTGTCTTCTATGTGTGCATTCAACTTACAGGGTTAAACTGATGTGTGTTTGCAGTAGTTTCTAAACGCTTTCTGTGAAGAAGCAGGAAACGGAGGTTTCGAGCCTAATCCACGCATTTTAGAAATAGTGGTAAATCTCGGTCTGAAACACAAAACAAACGTATTTTTGAAACTACGGTACTGTGGGTGCATTCACCGAAGAGAGTTGAAGCGATGTTTAGATTCAGCGAGTTAGAGACACCTTTCTTCTTGGAGCTACATTTTGATATTCCTGAGTGAATCAACGTAGATTCTCTAATAATAAATATCTGGTTCTGAAAAGAAAACAATGATAGCTAACAGAACGGTCTTCAATGTGTGCATTAAACTTACAGACTTTAACTGTTGTGTGTTTGCATTAGTTTGTAAACCCTTTCTGTGAAGAAGCCAAAAACTGATTTTTCCAGCCAAATCCAAGCATTTAAGAAATAGCAGTAAATCTCCATCTAAAACTCCGAACAAACGTATCTTTCAAACTGCTCTGCTGTGTGTTTGTTCAACTAAAAGAGTTGAATCTGTGTTTAGATTTAGAGAGTATGAAGCACGTTTCTTCTAGGAGCTGCGTTTGGATATTCTAAAGTAAATGGCCTTTAATGCTGTATTGAGAAATATCTCCTTCTAAAACCAAAACTGAGGTATCTAATAGAATGGTCTTCAATGTGTGCATTCAACTTACAGAGATAAACTGATGTGTGTTTGCAGTAGTTTGTAAATTCTTTCTGTGAAGAAGCAGAAAACGTATTTTTTCAGCCAAATCCAAGCATTTAACAAATAGCGATAAATCTCTGTCTAAAACACAAAACAAACGTATCTCTCAAACTGCTCTGCTCTGTTTTTGTTCAACTAAAGTAGTTGAATCTTTGTTTAGATTCAGAGAGTTTGAAGCACGTTTCTTTTAGGAGCTGTGTTTTCATATTTCAGAGTGAATGGCAGGAAACGCTTTATTGAAAAAAATCTGCTTCTAAAACAAAAACGGAGCTACCTAACAGAACAGTCTGCAATGTGTGCATTCAACTTAGATTCAAACTGATGTATGTTTGCAGTAGTTTGCAAACCTCTCTGTGAGGAAGCAGAAAACGGATTTGTCCATCCAAATCCAAGCATTTAAAAAATAGATGTAATTGTCTGTCTAAAACACAAAACAAACGTATCTTTCAAACTGCTCTGTTGTTTGTTCGATCAACTAAAAGAGTTAAATCTGTATTTAGATTCAGATAGGTGGAAGTACGCTTCTTCTGGGAGCAGCGTTTAGATATTCCAGAGTGGATGGCAGTAAACGCTGTATTGAGAAATATCTGCTTCTAAAACAGAAACAAAGCTACCTAACAGAATGGTCTTCAATGTGTGCATTCAAGATAGAGAGTTAAACTGATGTTTGTTGGCAGTAGTTTGTAAATTCTTTCTGTGAAGAAGCAGAAGACGGATATTTCAAGCAAAATTTAAGCATTTAAGAAATAGTGGTAAATCTCCGTCTAAAAAAGAAAACAATCGTATCCTTCAAACTACTCTGCTGTGTGTTCATTCACTTAAGAGAGTTGAAGTGGTGTTTTGCTTCAGCGAGTTAGAAACGAGTTTGATTCTGGAGCTTCGTTTGGATATTCAAGAGTGAGTGAATGTACATGATGAATTGAGAAATATCTGGTATTAAAACTAAGACGAAGCTACTTAACAGAACGGTCCTCAATGCGTGCATTCACCTTACAGAGTTAAACTGATGTGTGTTTGCAGTAGTTTGCAGACCCTTTTGGTGAAGAAGCAGAAAACTGCTCTGCTGTGTGTTCCTTCAACTAAGAGTTGAATCTGTGTTTAGACTCAGAAAGTTTGAAGCATGGTTCTTCTAGGCAGTGTGTTTTGATATTCCAGAGTGAATGGCATTGAATGCTGTCTTGAGAAATATCTGCTTCTGAAACCAAAATGGAGCTACCTAACAGAACGGTCTTTAGTCTGTGCATTCAACATACAGTTAAACGGATGTGTGTTTGCAGTAGTTTGTAAACACTTTCTGTGAAGAAGCAGAAAACGGATGTTTCCATTGAAACCCAAGCCCTTAAGAAATAGCGGTAAATCTTCGTCTAAAACACAAAACAAACGTATCCTTGAAACTACTCTGCTGTGTGTTCGTTAACCTAAGGGCATTGAAGTGGTGTTTAGATTCAGTGAGGTAGAAACGCGTTTCTTCTTGGAGCTGCATTTAAATATTCCCGAGAGAATCAACGTAGATGCTCTAATAAAAAATATCTGGTTCTAAAAGAAAAACGATGCTACCTAAAAGAACGGCCTTCAATTACTCCATTCAACTTACCGAGTTAAACTGATGTGTGTTTGCAGTAGCTCTTAAACCCTTTCTGTGAAGAAGCAGAAATCAAATTTTTCCAGGAAATGCAAGCATTTAAGAAATAGGTGTAAATCTCTGTCTAAAACACAAAAGGAACGTATCTTTCATACTACTCTGCTGTGTGTTTGTTCAACTAAAAGAGTTGAATCTCTGTTTAGATTCAGAGAGTGTGAATCACGTTTTTTCTGGGAGCTGTGTTTTTATATTCCCGAGTTTTTATATTCGAACATACATGATGTATTGAGAAATATCTGGTTCTAAAATTAAAACGAAGCTACCTAACAAAACGGTCTTCAATGTGTGCATTCAACTTACCGAGTTAAACTGGAGTGTGTTTGCAGTAGTTTGTAGATCATTTCTGTGAAGAAGCAGAAAACAAATATTTCCAGCCAAATCTAATCTTTTAAGAAATAGCGGTAAATTTCCGTCTAAAACACAAAACAAACATATCTTTCAATCTGCTCTGCTGTGTGTTTGTTCAACGAAAAATGTTAAATCTGTTTGTAGATTCAGAGAGTTAGAAGCCTGTTTCTTCTAGGAACTGCGTTTTGATATTCCAGGGTGAATGGCAGTAAACCCTGTATTGAGAAATATCTGCTTTTAAAACCAAAACGGAGCTGCCTAACAGAACGGTCTTCAATGTGTGCATTCAACTTAAAGAGTTAAACTTATGTGTGTTATCAGTAGTTTGGAAATGCTTTGCGTGAAGAAGCTGCAAACCAATTTCTTCAGCCAAATCCAATCATTGAAGAAATAGCGGTAAATATCTTCCTAAAACACAAAACAAATGTATTTTTTCAACTACTCTGCTGTGGGTTAGTTCAACTAAAAGAATTGAATCAGTGTTCAGATGCAGAGAGTTTGAAGCACTTTTTTTTTTTTTTACGAGCTGCGTTTTGATATTTTATAGTGAATGGCAGTAAACACTTTATTTAGAAATATCTGGTTTTAAAAGGAAAACGAAGCTGCCTAACAAAACGGTCTTTAATGTGTGCACTCAACTTACAGAGTTCAACTGATGTGTGTTTGCAGTAGTTTGTATACCATTTCTGTAAAGAAGCAGAAAACAAATGTTTCCAGCCAAATTCAAGCATTTAAGAAATAGCAGTAAATCTCTGTCTAAAACACAACGTATCTCTCAAACAACTCTGCTGCGGGTTCGTTCACCTAAAATAGTTCAAGCGCTGTTTAGATTTAGCGAGGTAGAAACCCATTTGTTCTGGGAGTTGCGTTTGGATATTCCCGAGTGAATGAACGTTCATGATGTATTGAGAAATATCTGGTTCTAAGACTAAAAAGAATCTGCCAAACAGAACGGTCTTCAATGTGTGCATTCAACTTACAGGGTTAAACTGATATGTGTTGGCAATAGTTTGTAAGCTTTTTCTGTGAAGAAGTAGAAAACGGATATTTCCAACCAAATTTAATCATCTAAGAAATAGCAATAAATCTCCGTCTAAACCACAAAACAAACGTATCTTTAAGCTGCTCTGCTGTGTGTTTGTTCACTAAAAATGTTGAATCTCTGTTTAGATTCAGAGAGTTTGAAGCATGTTTCTTTTTTAGGAGCTGCGTTTTGATATTCCAGAGTGAATGGCAGTAAATGCTGTATTGAGAAATATCTGCTTCTAAAACCGAAATGGAGCAACCTAATAGAATGGTCTTCACTGGGTGCATTCAACTTACAGAGTTAAACTGACATGTGTTTGCAGTGGTTTGTTAAGGCTTTCTAGAAGAGAAGAAGCAGAAAATGGATGTTTCCAGCTGAATTCAAGCATTTAAAAATAGCAGTAAATCTCCACCTAAAACACAAGACAAACGTATCCTTGAAACTGCTCTGCTGTAGGTTCATTCACCAAAGAGAGCTGAAGCGGTGTTTAAATTCAGTGAGTTAAAAACCGTTTGTTTTGGGAGCTGCGTTGGGATATTCCCGAGTGAATAAACATACACGCTGTATAGAGAAATATCTCATTCTAAAATTTAAATGAAGCTACCTAACAGAACGGTTTTCAATTTGTGCATTCCACTTACAAAGTTAAACTGATGTTTGTTTGCAGTAGTTTTTAAACCCTTTCTGTGAAGAAGAGGTAAATGAATGTTTCCAGCCAAATCCAAGCATTTAAAAAATAGTGGTAAATCTTTGTCTAAAACACAAAACAGATGTATTCTTCGAAGGACTCTAATGTGAATTCATTCTTCTAAAAAAGCTGAAGTGCTGTTTAAATTCAGAGAATTAGAAACCCGTTTATTCTGGGTGCTGCATTTGGATATTCCCGAGTGGTTGAATGAACATGCCGTATAAAGAAATATCTGGTTCTAAAATTAAAAGGAAGCTACCTAACAGAACTGTCTTCAATGTGTCCATTCAACTTACAGAGTTAAACTGATGTGTGTTTGCAGTAGTTTGTAAACTTTTTCTTTGAAGAACCAAAAAAACGGATTTTTTCAGCCAAGTCCAAGCATTTAAGAAATAGCTGTAAATCTCCGTCTGAAACACAAAACAAACATACCCATTAAACTACTCTCCTGTGGTTTCGTTCACCTAAGGGAGTTGAAGTGGTGTTTTGATTCAGCGAGTAAAAAACGCATTTTTTCTGGGAGCTGCATTTGCATATCCCCGAGTGAATGAACATACATGCTGTATAGAGAAATATCTGTTTCTAAAAAGAAAACGAAGCTACCTAACAGAACGGTCTTCAATGTGTGAATTCAACTTACAGAGTTAAACTGATGTGTGTTTGCAGTAGTTTGTAAACCCTTTCTGTGAAGAAGCTGAAAACTGATTTTTCCAGCCAAATCCAAGCATTTAAGAAATAGCGGTAAATCTTAGTCTAAACACAAAAAAGTACCTCTCAAACTGCTCTGCTGTGTTTTTGTTCAACCAGAAGAGTTGAATCTTTGCTTAGATTCAGAGAGTTTGAAGCACATTTCTTTTAGGAGCTGCGTTTTGATATGCCAGACTGAATGGCACTTAATGCTGTATTAAGAAATATCTGCTTCTAAAACCAAAATGTAGCTACCTAACCGAACGGTCTTCAATGTGTGCATTGAACTTACAGAAAGGAACTGATGTGTGTTTGCATTAGTTAGTAAACCCTTACTGTGAAGAAGCAGAAAAGAGATTTTTATAGCTAAATCCAATCATTTAAGAAATAGCGGTAAATCTCTGTCTAAAACGCACAAAAAAAGTATCGTTCAAACGGCTCTGCTGTTTGTTCAATCAACTAAGAGAGTTGAATATGTATTTAGATTCAGAGAGTTTGTAGCACGTTTCTTCTGGGAGCTGCATTTTGATATTCAAGGGTGAATGGCAGTAAACGCTTTATTGACAAATATCTGCATCTAAAACCAAAACAGAGCTACCTAACGGAATGGTCTTCAATGAGTGCATTCACGTTACAGTGTTAAACTGATGTGTGTTTGCAGTTGTTTTTAAACCGTTTCTGTGATGAAACAGAAAACGGATTATTTCACCCAAATCCAAACATTTAACGAATACTGGTAAATCTCTGTCTAAAACACAAAACAAACATATCCTTCAAACTGCTCTGCTATGGGTTTGTTCAACTAATAAAATTTAAGAGATGTTTTAATTCAGCTAGTTAGAAAAGTGTTCTGAAAGCGGCGTTTGGATATTCTTGAGTGAATAAATGCACATGCTGTACTGAGAAATATCTGGTTATAAAAGGAAAACGAAGCTACCTATCAGAACGATATTCAATGTTTGCATTCAACTTACAGAGTTAAACTTATGTTATTTTGCAGAAGTTTGTAAACCCTTTATATGAAGAAGCAGAAAACGGATGTTTCCAGTAAATTCCAAGCATTTAAGAAATAGCAGTAATCACCGTCTAAAAGAGAAAACAAACGTATCGTTAAAAATACTGTGTTGTGGGTTCCTTCACCTAACTGAGTTGAAGTGATGTGTAGACTCAGCGAGTTTGACACGCGTGATCTCTGAAAGATGCGTTTGGATATTCCCGAGTGAATGAATGTACATGCTGTATTTAGAAATTTCTGGTTCAAAAAGGAAACAAGTGCTACCTATAAGAACGGTCTTCAATGTGTGCATTCAACTTACAGAGTTAAACTGATACGTGTTTGCAGTAGTTTCTAAACATTTTCTGTGAAATAGCAGAAAACGGAAATTTTCAGTTAAATCCAAGCATTATGAAAAATGGTAAATCTCCGACTAAAGCACAAAACAAACGTATCTCTCACACTGCTCAGCTGTGTGTTTGTTCACCTAGGAAACTTGATTCTGTGTTTAGATTCAGAGCTATTAAAGCTCCTTCTTTCTAGAAGCTGTGTTTTGATATTCCAGAGTTAATGGCAGTAAACACTGTATTGAGAAATATCTGCTTCTAAAATCTAACCAGAGCTAACTAAAAGAATGGTCTTCAAAACAATTTCAGGTAAAAAAAACTCCAGAAAATCGAGGCAAGGTAATTTTAGGCAAGGCAAATCCATGCAATTCAAGTCAAAATAATTTTAGGTAAGGCAATGCCAGTAAACTCCAGAACAGGCAATATCATGCAAGGCAATTCCTGGTAAGGCAAATCCAGGGAATTCCAGGAAAAGCAGATTTAGACGAGGCATTTCCAGGCATTTCTAAGCAAGACATTTTTAGGTATGGCAATTCCAGGCAATTCCAGGAAAAATTATTTCAGCCAGGCAATTATAAAGAAGGCAATTCCAGGCAAGGCAATTTCAGGCAATTACATGCAATGTAATTCCAGGAACATGTACTTTAGGCAATGCAAGGCAAAGAAATTCCAGACATGGAAATTGGAGGCAATCCCAGCCAAGGAAATTTCAGGAAATTCCAGGCAAGGCAATTACAGGCAAAGAGATTCGATCTAAGAAAATTCCAGTCAATTCCAAGCAAGAAATTTTAGGCAAGGCATTTAAAAGCAACTTCAGCCAAGGCAATTCCAGCCAGTTCGAAGCAAGGCAAATACAGGCATGGAAGTTACGAGCAATTCCAGAGCACAAAATTTCTGCCTAGGTCATTTAACTCATGTCCAAATAAAAAAAATTTCGGGAAATTCAAGAGCAGACAATTCCAGGCAAGGCAAATCCAGAAAACACAATGTTAGGCAAAACAATTCCAGGCAATTACAGGGAATGAAATTCAAAAAAAAATGATTAGGCAGTTTCAGAAAAGGCAATTACAGACAACGCAACTACAGGCAATTCCAGGCAAGGAAATTCGAGTCGAAAAAGTTCCAGAAAATTACAGGTAAGGAAACTCCAGGCAGGGCAATTCCAGGCAACTCCAGCCAAGGCAATTTCAGGCAATTCCAATCAAGGCAATTTCAGGCAAGGCTTTTCCAGGCAATATCAATCAAGGCAATTTAAACAACGAAACAAGAAAATTCCAGGCAGGGCGATCCCAGGCAAGGCAATTCAAGGCAATTTCAGACAAGGCAATTCCAGACGAGGCTATTTCATGGAATGTCAGGTAGGAAAATCCAGGCAATGCAACTTTAGGCATTTCCAGGCAAGGCAATTCCAGGATACTCCAGGCAAGGCAATTCAAGGCAAAGCAACTACACACTAATACAGGCAATGCAATCCCAGGAAAGAAAATTTCAGGCAATTCCAAACAAGGCAATTCCAGGCAGTTCCAGGAAAGGCCATTGCAGTCAAAGTAACTCCAGGCAATATCAGGCAAGGCAATTCCAGATAAGGCAACTCCAGGTAACTCCTGGAAATGGAACTAGTATCAAGAACATTTCAGGGAATAACACGGAAGAAAAGGTTAGGCAGGGCAATTCCAGGCAACTCCAGCCATGGGAGTTCGAGCCAATACAACATCAAACAATTCCAAGAGAGGAAATTTCAGGAAAGGCTTTTCACAGCCATTTTCATTAAGGCTATTTTAAAGCAGAAAACTTTAGAAAATACAAGGCAAGGTGATTCTAGGCAAGGCAATTTCAGGCAATTCCAGGCAAGGCAATTTCAGGCAATGCATCTCTAGGCAATTCCAGTTAAGGCCTTTTCATGCAATGAAATTAAAAACAATTTCAGGCAATGAAATTCCAAATAAGGCATTTCAACATTATTTCAGGAAATGCAATTTCGTGAACAAATTTCCAGACAAGGCTATTATAGACAAGGTAATTCCAGGTATCTCTCTGCAACTCCTGGCAAGGCAATTACATGCAAGACAATTCCAGGCGATTTCCAGCAATTCAAATCCAGGCAACGCATTTTAAAAGAAAGGAAGGCATGCAAGGCAATTTCAGGTGAGCAAATTCCAGGGAAGGCAATTCCATCAAGGACAATTTCAGTCAATTGCAGAATAGAAAATTCCTGGCAAGGCAACTGCAGGCAAGGCAATTCTTGACAAAACAAGTTTTAGTAAGGCAATTCCAGGGAATTTCAGGAAAGGCAATCTTTGGAAAGGCAATTCCAGGAAACAACATACCAAGCAAATCCAAGACGAGTAATTTTAATCCAGGCAATTCCAGGCTATAAAATTTCAGCAAGGCATGTCTAGGCTAGGCAATTCCAGGCCACACATTTCAAAGCAAAGCAATTCGAAAAAAGGCAAAGATAGGTAAGGCCATACCAGGCAAGGCAATTTCAGGCAATTCTACGCAAGGCAGTTCCAGGAAAAACAACTCCAGAAAATTATAGGCAAGGCAATTCCAGGCAAGGCAATTTCAACCAATTTAAGGCAAGGCAAATCCAGGTAACTCCAGGCAAGGTAGTTTCAGGCAAGGCAATTCCAGCAATTTCTAGGCAAGGCACATTCAGGTAGAGCAATTCCAGGCAATTACAAAAAAGGCAATTCCAGCAAGGCAAATATACAGAAGGCAATTCCAGGCAAGACAGTTCCAGGCAATACCAGGCAAAACAATTTCAGGAAAGAAAATTCCAGGCAACTCGAGTCGAGGTAATTTTAGGCAAGGCAATTCCATGCAATTCAAGTCAAAATAATTTTAGGTAAGGCAATGCCAGTCAACTCCAGGACAGGCAATTTCATGCAAGGCAATTGCTGGCAAAGCAAATCCAGAGAATTCCAGTAAAACCAGATTTAGACAAGGCATTTCCAGGCATTTCTAAGCAAGGCATTTTCAGGTATGGCAATTCCAGGCAACTCCAGGAAAGGCAATTTCAGCAAGGCAATTATAAAGAGGCAATTCCAGGCAATGCAATTTCAGGCAATAACATGCAATGCAATTCCAGGAATGGGTATTTTAGGAAATCCAAGGCAAAGCTATTCCAGACATGGCAATTGCAGGCAATTCCAGCCAACGCAATTTCAGGGCATTCCAGGCAAGAAAATTTCAAACAATTCATGGCAAAAGATTCGATATAAGAAAATTCCAGACAATTCCAGGCAAGAAATTTTAGGCAAAGCACTTCCAAGCAACTCCAGCCAAGGCAATTCCAGCAAGTTCATTACAAAGCAATTCCAGGCAAGGAATCTACATGCAATTCCAGAGAACACAATTTCTGGCTTCGTCATTCTACGCATGTCCAAATACAAAAATTTCCGAAAAGTCAACAGCAGGCAATTCTAGGCAAGGTAAATCCACGAAACAGAATTTTAGGCAAAACAATTCCAGGCAATTACAGAAAATGAAATTCCAAAAATAAATTATTAGGCAATTTCAGGAAAGGCAATTACAGACAACACAACTACAGGCAATTCCAGGCAAGGAAATTCAAGTCGAAAAACTTCCAGGAAATTCCAGGTAAAAAAACTCCAGGAAGGACAATTGTAGGCAACTCCACTCAAGGCAACTTCAGGCAATTCCAATCAAGGCAATTTCAGGCAAGGATCTTCCAAGCAATATCAATCAAGGCAATTTTAAACAAGGAAATAAGAATATTCCAGGCAGGGCAATCCAAGGCAAGGCAATTCAAGGCAATTTCAGACACAGCAATTCCACAAAAGTCTATTTCATGGAATGTCAGACAGGCAAATCCAGGCAATGCAACTTTTGGGTATTTCCAGGCAAGGCATATCCTGGCAAAACAATTCCAGGCAAGGCAATTTCAGGATACTGCAGGCAAGGGAATTCAAGGCAACGCAACTACACACAATTATAGGCAATGCAATCCTAGGTAATAAAATTTCAGGCAATTCCAAACAAGGCAATTCCAGGCAATTCCAGGAAAGGCCATTGCAGTCAAGGAAAATCCAGGCAATATCAGGCAAGGCAATTCCAGATAAGGCAACTCCAGAAAATTCCTAAAAATGGAACTAAAATCAGAAATATTTCAGGGAATAACAGGCAAAAGAAATTTAGGCAGGGCAATTACAGGCAACTCCAGCCAAGGCAATTCGAGCCATTACAACTTCAGGCAATTCCAAGCGTGGAAATTTCAGGCAAGGCTATTCAAGGCCATTTTAATCAAGGCAATTTTACACAAACATACTTTAGGAAATACAAGGCAAGGCGATTTTAGGAAAGGCAATTTCATGTAATTCCAGGCAAAGTAATTCCAGGCAAGAACACTCCAGAAAATTATAGGCAAGGCAATTCCAGGCAAGGCAATTTCAAATAATTCCAGGCAAAATAATTCCTGGCAAAGAAAATCCAGGCAACTTCAGGCATGGCAGTTTCAGTCAAGGCAATTCCAGCAATTTCTACGCAAGGCACTTTCCGGTGGAGCAATTCCAGGCAATTCCTGGAAAGGCCATTCCAGCAAGGCAATTATATAGAAGGCAATTCCAGGCAAGGCAATTCTGGGCAATACCAGGCAAAACAATTTCAGGTAAGAAAATTCCAGGCACCTCGAGGCAAGGTAATATTAGGCAAGGCAATTCCATGCAATTCAAGTCAAAATAATTTTAGGTAAGGCAATTCCAGTCAAGTCCAGGACAGGCAATTTCATGCAAGGCAATTCCTAGCAAGGCGAATCCAGAGAATTCCAGAAAAAGCGGATTTACACAAGGCATTTCCAGGCATTTCTAAGCAAGGCACTTCAGGTATGGCAAATCCAGCCAAGTTCAGGCAAGGCAATTTAAGCAAGGCAATTATACAGAAGGTAATTCCACGCAAGGCAATTACATGCAATGCAATTCCAGGAACGGGTATTTTAGGCAATCCAAGGCAAAGCAACTCCAGCCAAGGCAATTCCATGGTATTCCAGGCAAGGCCAATTCAGGAAATTCCAGGCAAAAAGATTCGATATAAGGAAATTTCAGACAATTTCAGAAAGAAATCTTAGGCAAGGCATTTCCAAGCAACTCCAGCCAAGGCAATTCTAGCCAGTTAGAGGCAAGACAATTCCAGGCAAGAAAGTTACGGGCAATTACAATGAACCGAATTCCTGGCTAGGTCATTCCACGCATGTTCAAATAGAAAAATTTCTAAAAAGTCAACAGCAGGCAATTCCAGGCAAGGGAAATCCAGGAAACACAAGGTTAGGCAAAACAATTTTAGGCAATTACAAGAAATGAAATTCTAATAAAAAATCTTTAGGCAATTTCAGGAAGGGCAATTACAAACAATGCAACTACAGGCAAATCAAGGCAGAAAAAATCGAATCAAAAAACTTCCAGAAAATTCCAGGTAAGGAAACTCCAGACAAAGCAATGCCAGGCAACTCAAGCCAAGGCAACATCAGGCAATGCCAACCAAGGCAATTTCAGGCAAAACCTTTCCAGGCAATTTCGATCAAGGCAATTTTAAACAAAGAAACAAGAATATTGCAAGCAGGGCAATCTCGGGCAAGGCAATTCAAGGCAATTTTAGACAAGACAATTCCAGAAGAGGCTATTTCATGGATGTCAGGCAGGCAAATACAGGCAATGCAACTTTAGGCATTTCCAGGCAAGGCAATTCCAGGCAAGGCATATCCAGGCAAAACTATTCTAGGCAAAGCAATTCCAGAATTCTCCAGGCAAGGCAATTCAAGGCCAAGCAACTCCACACAATTTCAAACAATGCAATACCAGGTGAGGAAATTTCAGGCAATTCCAAACAAGGCAATTCCAGGCAATTCTAGGAAAGGCCACTGCAGTCAAAAAAATTCCAGGCAGTATCAGGCAAGAAAATTCCAGATAAGGAAACTCCAGGAAATTCCTGGAAATGGAACTAGAATCAAGAACATTTCAGGGAATAAGAAGCAAGAAATGTTTAGGCAGGGCGATTTCAAGCAACCCAAGCCAAGGCAATTTGAGCCAATAAAACTTTAGAAAATTCCAAGCAAGGAAATTTCAGGCAAGGCTTTTCAAGGCCATTTTAATCAAGGCAATTTAAAACAATGAAACTTTAAAAAATAAGGCAAGGCGATTCCAGGCAAGGCAATTTCAAATAATTCCAGGCAAGACAATCCCTGGCAAGGCAAATCCAGGCAACTTCACGCAAGGCAGTTTCAGGCAAGGCAATTCCAGTAATTTCTAGGCAAGGCACTTTCAGGTAGAGCAATTCCAGGCAATTCCAGGAAAGGCCATTCCAGCAAGGCAATTCCAGGCAATACCAGGCTAAAGAATTTCAGGTAATAAAATTCCGGGTAACTCGAGGCAACGTAATTTTAGGCAAGGCAATTCCATGCAATTCGAGTCAAAATAATTTTAGGTCAGGCAATGCCAGTCAACTCCAGGACAGGGAATTTCATGCAAGGCACTTTCTGGCAAGGCAAATCCAGGGAATTCCAGAGAAAGCAGATTTAGACAAGACATTCCCAGGCATTTCTAAGCAAGGCACTCGAGGTATGCTAATTCCAGGCAATTCCAAAAAAGGCAATTTCAGCAAGACAATTATAAAGAAGGCAATTCCAGACTAGGCAATTTCAGGCAATTACATGCAATGCAATTCCAGGAACGGGTATCAGAGGCAATCCAAGGCTAAGCAATTCCAACCAAGGCAATTCCAATATATTCCAGGCAAGGCAATTTCAGGCATTCCAGGCAAAGTGATTCTATATAAGAAAATTCCAGACAATTCCATGCAAGTAATTTTAGGCAGGGCATTTCCAGACAACTCCAGCCAAGGCAATTCCAGCCAGTTTGAGGCCAGACAATTCCAGGCAAGGAAGTTACGGGCAATTCCAGAGAAAAAAATTTCTGGCTAGGTCATTCCACGCATGCCCAATTATAAAAATTTTGGAAATTCAACAGCAGGCAATACCAGGCAAAACAAATCCAGAAAACACAATGTTAGGCAAGACAATTCCAGGCAATTACCGAAAATGAAATTCCAAAAATAAGTTATTAGGCAATGTCAGGAAAGGCAATTACAGACAAGGCAACTACAGGCAATTCCAGGCAAGGAAATTCAGGT
This sequence comes from Callithrix jacchus, assembly GCF_049354715.1. NCBI lineage: Eukaryota > Metazoa > Chordata > Mammalia > Primates > Cebidae > Callithrix > Callithrix jacchus. The sequence continues at coordinate 4,063,479 of NC_133515.1, forward strand.
CAAAAAATTTCCAGGAAATTCCAGGCAGGTAAGGAAACTTCAGGCAGGGCAATTCCAGGCAACTCCAGCCAAGGCAACTTCAGGCAACTTCAATCAAGGCAATTTCAAACAAGGCTGTTCCAGGCAATTTCACTCAAGGCAATTTTAAACAAGGAAACAAGAAAATTCCAGGCAGGGCAAACCCAGGCAAGGTAATTCAAGGCAATTTCAGACAATGCAATACCAGAAGAGGCTATTTTATGGAATGTCAGGCAGGCAAATCCAGGCAATGCAACTTTAGGCACTTTCAGGCAAGGCAATTCCAGGCAAGGCATATCCAGGCAAAACAATTCCAGGCTAGGCAATTCCAGGATACTCCAGCCAAGGCAATTCAAGGCAGAGCAACTCCACACAATTACAGGCAATGCAATCCCAGGTAAGAAAATTTCAGGCAATTCCAAACAAGGCAATACGAGGCGAATCCAGGAAAGGTTATTGCAGTCAAGGAAATTCCAGGCAATATCAGGCAAGGCAATTCCAGATAAGGCAATTCCAGGAAATTTCTGGATATGGAACTAGGATCAAGAACATTTCAGAAAATAACAGGCAAGAATAGTTTAGGCAGGGCAATTCTAGGCAACTCCAGCCAAAACAATTTGAGCCAATAAAACTTCAGGCAATTCCAAGCGAGGAAATTTCAGGAAAGGCTTTTCAAGGCCATTTTAGTTAAGGCAATGTAAAACAAGATAACTTTAGGGAATACAAGGCAGGACGACTTTAGCCGAGGCAATTTCAGGCCATTCCAGGCAAGGCAATTTCAGTAAAGGCAACTCCAGAAATTTATAGGCAAGCCAATTCCAGGCAAGGCAATTTCAAACAAAGAAAAGACAATTCCTGGAATAGAAAATCCAGACAACTTCAGGCAAGGCAGTTTCGGGCGAGGCAATTCCAGCAATTTCTAGGCAAGGCAATTTCAGGTAGAGCAATTCCAGGTAATTACAGAATAGGCCATTCTAGCAAGGTAATTATATGGAAGACAATTCCAGGCAAGGCAATTCCGGGAAATACCAGGCAAAACAATTTCAAGAAAGCAAATTCCAGGCAACCCGAGGCAAGGCAATTTTAGGCAAGGCAATTCCGTGCAATTCAAGTCAAAATAACTTTTGGTAAAGCAATTCCAGTCAACTCCAGGACAGGCAATTTCATGCAAGGCAATTCTTGGCAAGGCAAATCCAGAGAATTCCAGGAAAATAAGATGTGGACAAAACATTTCCAGTCATTTCTAAGCAAGGCCCTTCCAGGTATGGCAATTTCAGGCAATTCTATGAAAGGCAATTTCAGCAAAGCAATTATAAAGAAGGAAATTCCTGGCAAGGCAATTTCAGGCAATTACATGCAATGCAATTCCAGGAATGAGTATCTTAGGCAATCCAAGGCAAAGCAATTTCAGACATGGCAGTTGCAGGCAATTCCAGCCAAGGCAATTCCAGGATATTCCAGGCAAGGCAATTTCAGGCAATTCCAGGCAAAGATATTTGATATAAGGAAATTCCAGACAATTCCAGGCAACAAAATTTTAGGCAAGGCCTTTCCAAGCAACTCCAGTAAAGGCAATTACAGCCAGTTTGAAGCAAGACAATTCCAGGCAAGAAAGTTACGGGCAATTCCAGAGAACACAATTTTTGTCTAGGTCATTTCATGCATGTCCAAATAAAAAAATTTCTGGAAAGTCAACAGCAGGCAATTCCAGGCAAGGCAAATCCAGGAAACGCAATGGTAGGCAAAACAATTACAGGCAATTGCAAGAAATAAAATTACAAAAAAATTATTAGGCAATTTCAGGAAAGGAAATTACAGACAACGCTACTACAGGCAATTCCAGGAAAAAAAATTCGAGTCGAAAAACTTCCAGGAAATTCCAGGTAAGAAAACTAAAGGCAGGGCAATTCCAGGCTACTCCAGCCAAGGCAACTTCAGGCAATTCCAATCAAGGCAATATCAGGCAAGGATCTTCCAAGCAATTTCAATCAAGGCAATTTTAAACAAGGAAAAAAGAAAATTCCAGGCAGGGCGATCCCAGGCAAGGCAATTCAAGGCAATTTTAGACAATGCAATTCCAGAAGTGGCTATTTTATAAAATGTCAGGCTGGCAAATCCAGGCAATGCAACTTTAGGCATTTCCAGGCAAGGCAATTCCAGGCAGGGCATATCCAGGCAAAACAATTCCAGGCAACGCAATTAAAAGATACTCCAGGCAAGGCAATTCAAGGCAAAGCAACCTCACACAATTACAGGCAATGCAATCCCAGGTAAGGAAATTTAAGGCAATTCCAAACAAGGCAATTCCAGGAAAGGCCATTGCAGTCAAGGAAATTCCAGGCAATATCAGGCAAGGCAATTCCAGATAAGGCAACTCCAGGAAATTCCTTGAAATGGAACTAGGCTCAATAACATTTCAGGGAACAACAGGCAAGAAAAGATTAGGCAGGGCAATTCCAGGCAACTCCAGCCAAAGCAATTTGAGCCAATACAACTTCAGGCAATTCCAAGCGACAAAATTTCAGGCAAGGCTTTTCAAGACCATTTTAATTAAGGCAAGCTTAAACAAGGAAACTCTAGGAAATACAAGGCAAGGCCATTTCAGGCAAGAAAATTTCAGGCAATTCCAGGCAAGGCAACTCCAAAAAATTATAGACAAGGCAATTCCAATCAAGGCAATTTCAAACAATTCCAGGCAAGACAATTTTTTACAAAGCAAATCCAGGCAACTTCAGGCTAGGCAGTTTCAGGCACGGCAATTTTAGCAATTTCTAGGCAAGGCACTTTCAGGTACAGCAATTCCAGGCAATTCCAGGAAAGACAAATTCAGCAAGGCCATTATATAGAAGGCAATTCCAGGTGAGACAATTCCGGGCAATACCAGGGAAAACTATTTCACGTAAGAAAATTCCAGGCAACTCGAGGCAAGGTAATTTTAGGAGAGGCAATTCTATGCAATTCTAGTCAAAATAATTTTAGGTAAAAGAATGCCAGTCAAATGTAGGACAGGCAATTTAATGCAAGGCAATTCCTGGCAAGGCAAATCCAGGGAATTCCAGAAAAAGAAGATTAAGACAAGGCATTTCCAGACATTTCTAAGCAAGGCACTTCCAGGTATGGCAATTCTAGGCAATTCCAAAAAACGCAATTTCAGCAAGGCAATTATAAACAAGGCAATTCAAGGCAAGGCAATTTCAGTCAATTACATGCAATGAAATTCCGGAAACGAAAATTTTAGGCAATGCAAGGCAAAGCAATTCCGGACATGGCAATTGCAGGCAATTCCAGCCAAGGCAATTCCAGGATACTCCAGCCAAGGCAATTCAAGGCAAAGTAACTCCACACAATTACAGGCAATGCAATCCCAGGTAAGGAAATTTCAGGCAATTCCATACAAGACAATCCCAGGCAATTCCAGGAAAGGCCATTGCAGTAAAGGAGATCGCAGGCAATATCAGGCAAGAAATTCCAGATAAGGCAACTCCAGGAAATTCCTGGAGATGGAACTAGAATCAAAAACATATCAGGGAATAGCATGCAAAAACCGTTTAGGCAGGGCAATTCCATGCAACTCCAGCCAAAACAATTCGAGCCAGTACAACTTCGGGCAATTCCAAGCGAGAAAATTTCAGGCAAGGCTTTTCAAGGCAATTTTAATGAAGGCAATTTTAAACAAGGAAGTTTAGCAAATAAAAGGCAAGGCTATTCTAGGCGAGAAACTTTCAGGAAATTCCAGGCAAGGCAATTCCAGGGAAACCAACTCCAGAAAATTATAGGCAAGGCAATTCCAGGAAAGAATATTTCAAACAATTCCAGAAAGACAATTTATGGAAAATCAAATCCAGGCAACTTCAGGCAAGGCAGCTTCAGGCAAGGCAATTCCAGCAATTTCTAGGCAAGGCACTTTTAGGTAGAGTAATTCCAGCCAATTCCAGGAAAGACAATTCCAGCAAGGCAATTATATAGAAGGCAATTTCAGGCGAGGCTATTCTGGGCAATACCAGGCAAAATAATTTCACGTAAGAAAATTCCAGGCAACTCGAGGCAAGCTAATTTTAGGCAAGGCAATTCCATGAAATTCAAGTCAAAATAATAGTAGGTGAGGCAATGCAAGTCAACTCCAGGAAAGGCAATTTCATGCAAGGCAATTCCTGGCAAGGCAAATCCAGGGAATTCCAACAAAAGTAGATTTAGAAAAAGCATTTCCAGGCATTTCTACACAAGGCACTTCCAGGTATGGCAATTTCAGGCAATCCCAGGGGAGGAAATTTCAGCACGGCAATTATAAACAAAGTAATTCCAGGAAAGGCAATTTTAGGCAATTATATGCAATGCAATTCCAGGAACGGTTATTTTAGGCAATACAAGGTAAAGCAATTCCAGAGATGGCAATTGCATCCAAATCCAGCCATGGCAATTCAAGGATATTCCAGGCAAGGCAATTTCAGACAAAGTGATTCGATATTAAAAAATTCCAGGCAAGAAATTTTAGGCAAGGCATTTCAGCAACTCCAGCCCAGGCAATTTCAGCCTGTTGGAGGCAAGGCAATTCAAGGCAAAGAAGTTACAAGCAATTTCAAAGAACACACTTCCTGGCTAGGTCCTTCCACACATGTCGAAATATGAAAATTTCTGGAAAGTCAAAAGCAGGCAATTCCAGGCAAGAAAAATCCAGGAAACACAATGTTAGGCAAAACAATTCCAGGCAATTATAGAAAATGAAATTCCGAAAAAAGAATTATTAGGCAATTTCAGGAAAGGCTATTACAGACAATGCAACTACAGGAAATTCCAGGTGAAAACTTCGAGTTGAAAAACTTCCAGGAAATTTCAGGTAAGGAAACTCCAGGCAGGGCAATTATAGGCAACTCCAGCCAGGGCAACTTCAGGCGATTCCAATCAAGGCAATGTCAGGCAAGGCTTTTCCAGGCAATTTCAATCAAGGCAATTTTAAACAAGAAAAGAAAAAAATTCCAGGCAGGGCGATCCCAGGCAAGGTAATTCAAGGCAATTTTAGACAAGGCAATTCCAGAAGAGGCGATTTTATGAAATGTCAGGCAGGCTAATCCAGGCAATGCAACTTTAGGCATTTCCAGACAAGGCAATTCCAGCCAAGGCATATCCAGGTAAAACAATTCCAGGCAAGGCAATTTCAGGATACACAAGGCAAGAAAATTCAAGGCAAAGCAACCTCACACAATTACAGGCAATGCAATCTCAGGTAAAAAAATTTCAGGCAATTCCAAACAAGGCAATTCCAGGCAAATCCAGAAAAGGCCATTTCAGTCAAGGAAATTCCAGGCAATATCAGTCAAGGCAATTCCAGATAAGACCACTCCAGGATATTCCTAAATATGGAACTAGAATCAAGAACATTTCAGAAAATAACAGGCAAGAAAAGTTTAGGCAGGGCAATTTCAGGCAACTCCAGCCAAGGCAATTCGTGCCAAGAACACTACAGGCAATTCCAAGCGAACAAACTTCAGTCAAGGCTTTTCAAGGCCATTTTAGTCAAGGCAATTTTAAACAAGGAAACTTTAGGAAATACAAGGCAAGGTGACTCCAGGCGAGGCAATTTCAGGCTATTCCAGGCAATGCAATTCCAGGCAAGTCAACTCCAGAAAATTATAGGTAAGGCAATTCCAGGCAACGCAATTTTAAACAATTCCAGGGAAGATGATTTTTGGCAAGACAAATACAGGCAAATTTCGGCTAGGCAGTTTCAAGCAAGGCAATTTTAGCAATTTTTAGGCAAGGCACTTTCAGGTAGAGCAATTCCAGGCAATTCCAGCATAAGCCATTCCAGCAAGGCAATTATGTAGAAGGCAATTCCAGGCAAGACAATTCTGGAATTTCCCAGGCAAAACAAATTCAGGTAAGAAAATTCCAGGCAACTCGAGGCAAGGTAATTTGAGGCAAGGCCATTCCATGCAAATCAAGTCTAAATAATTTTAGGTAAGGCAATTTCAGTCAACTCCAGGATAGGCAATTTCATGCAAGGCAAATCCAGAAAGTTCCAGGTAAAGCAGATTTTGACAAGGCATTTTCTGGCATTTATAAGCGAGGCTCTTCCATTTATGGCAATTCAGGGCAATTCCAGGAAAGGAAATTTAAGCCAGGCAAATATAAAGAAGGAAATTTCAGGCAAGGCAATTGCAGGCATTTACTTGCAATGCAATTCCAAGAACTGGTATTTTAGGCAATCCAAGACAAACAATTTCAGACATGACAATTGCAGGCAATTCCAGCCATGGCAATTCCAAAATATTCCAGGCAAGGCAATTTCAGGCAATTCCAGGCGAAGAGATTCGATATAAGGAAATTCCAGACATTTCCAGGCAAGAAATTTTAGGCAAGGCATTTCCAAGCACCTCCAGCCAAGGCAACTGCAGCCAGTTCGAGGCAAGAAAATTCCAGACAAGGAAGTTACGGGCAATTCAAGAGAACACAATTCCTGGCTAGGTCATTACACGCATGTCCAAATAAAAAATTTCTGGAAAGTTAATAGCAGGCAATTCCAGGCAAAGCAAATCCAGAAAACACAATGTTAGGAAAAACAATTTCAGGCAATTACAGGAAATGAAATTCTTAAAAAACTTATTAGGCAATTTCAGGAAGAGCAATTACAGACAACGCAACTACAGGCAATTCCAGGCAAGGAAATTCGAGTTGAAAAACTTCCAGGAAATTCCAGATAAGGAAACTCCAGGCGGGGCAATTCCAGGCAACTCCAGCCAACGCAGCTTCAGGCAATTCCAATCAAGGCAATTTCAGGCCAGGCTTTTTGAGGCAATTTCAATCGAGGCAATTTTAAACAAGGAAACAAAAAAATTCCAGGCAGGGCGATCCCAGACTAGGCAATTCAAGGCAATTTCAGACAAGGCAATTCCAGAAGAGGCTATTTCATGGAATGTCAGGCAGGCAATTCCAGGCAATGCAACTCTAGGCATTTCCAGGCAAGGCAATTCCAGGCAAGGCATATCCAGGCAAGGCAATTCCAGGCAAGGCAATTCCAGGATACTCCAGGCAATGCAATTCAAGGCAGAACAACTCCACACAATTACAGGCAATGACCCCAGGTAAGGAAATTTCAGGCAATTCCACACAAGGCAATTCCAGGCAATTCCAGAAAAGGCCCTTTGAGTCAAGGTTATTCCAGGCAATATCAGACATGGCAATTCCAGATAAGGTAACTTCAGTAAATTCCTGGTAATGGGACTAGAATCAAGAACATTTCCGAGAATAACAGGCAAGAATTGTTTAGGCTGTGCAATTCCAGGCAACTCCAGCCAAGGCAATTCGAGCCAATACAAGGTCAGGCAATTCCAAGGGAGAAAATTTCAGGCAAGGCTTTTCAAGGCCATTTAAATTAAGGCAATTTAAAACAAGGTAACTTTGGAAATACAAGGCAAGGCGACTCTAGGAAGGGCAATATCAGGGAATTCCACGCACGGCAATTCCAGGCAAGGAAACTCCAAAAAATTATAGGCAAGGCAATTCCAGGCAAGGCAATTTCAAATTATTTCAGGCAATACAATTCTTGGCAAGGCAAATCCAGGCAATTTCAGGCAAGGGAGTTTTAGGCAAGGCAATTCCAGCAATTTCTAGGCAAGGCACTTTCAGGTAGAGCAATTCCAGGTAATTCGAGAAAAGGCCATTCCAGCAAAGCAATTATATAGAAGGCAATTCATGGCAAGGGAATTCCGGGCAATACCAGGCAAAAGAATTTTGGGAAAGAAAATTCCAGGCAACACGAGGTAGGTAATTTTAGGCAAGGCAATTCCATGCAATTCAAGTAAAAATAATTTTAGGGAAGGCAATGCCAGTCAACTACAGGATAGGGAATTTGATGCAAGGCAATATTTGGCAAGGCAAATCCAGGCAATTTCAGGAAAAGCAGATTTAGACAAGGCATTTCCAGGCATTTAAAAGCAAGGCACTTCCAGGTATGGGAATTCAAGGAAAGGCAATTTCAGCAAGGCAATTATAAAGAAGGCAATTTCAGGCAAGGCAATTTCAGGCAATTACATGCAATGCAATTCCAGGAACGAGTATTTTAGGCAATCCAAGCCAAAGCAATTCCAGAAATTGTAATTGCAGGCAATTCCAGCCATGGAAATTCCAGTATATCCAGGCAATTCCAGGCAAAGAAATTCGATATAAGGAAATTCCAGATAATTCCAGGCAAGAAATTTTAGGCAAGGCATTTCCAAGCCACTCCAGCCAAGGCAATTCCAGCCAGTTCGAGGCAAGGCAATTCCAGGCAAGGAAGTTACGGGCAATTCCAGAGAACACAATTCTTGTCTAGGTCACTCCACGCATGTCCAAATAAAAAAATTTCTGGAAAGTCAACAAAAGGCAATTCTGGCAAGGCAAATCCAGGAAACACAATGTTAGGCAAGCAATTCCAGGCAATTAAAAGAAATAAAATTCCCCCCAAAAATTATTAGGCAATTTCAGGAAAGGCAATTACAGACAACGCAATTACAGGCAATTCCAGGCAATTAAATTCGAGTCAAAAAACTTCCAGGAAATTTCAGGCAAGGAAACTCCAGGCAGGGCAATTCCAGGCAACTCAAGCCAGGGCAACGTCAGGCAATTCCAATCAAGGCAATTACAGACCGGTCTTTTCCAGGCAATTTCAATCATGGCAATTTTAAACAAGGAAACAAGAAAATTTCAGGCAGGGCGATCCCAGGCAAGGCAATTTAAGGCAATTTCAGACAAGGCCATTCCAGAAGAGGCTATTTCATGGAATGTCAGGCAGGCAATTCCAGGCAATGCAACCTTAGGCATTTCCAGGCAAGGCAATTTCAGGCATGGCATATCCAGCCTAAACCACTCCAAACAAGGCAATTCCAGGATAGTCCAGACAATGCAATTTAAGGCAAAGCAACTCCACACAATTACAGGCAATGCAACCTGAGGTAAGAAAATTTCAGGCAATTCCAACAAGGCAATTCCAGGCAATTCCAGGTAAGGCCATTGAAGTCAAAAAAATTCCAGGCAATATCAGGCAAGGCAATTTCAGATAAGGCAACTCCAGGACATTTCTGGAAATGGAACTAGAATCAAGAAAATTTCAGGTAATAACAGGCAAAAATAGTTTATGCAGGGCAATTCCAGGCAACTCCAGCGAAGGCATGTCAAGCCAATACAACTTCATACAATTCCAAGCGAGGAAATTTTAGGCAAGGCTTTTCAAGGTCATTTTAATCAAGGCAATTTTAAACAAGGAAACTCTAGACAATACAACGCAAGGCAATTTCAGGCAAGGCTACTGCAGAAAAATATAGGCAAGGCAATTCCAGGCAAGGCAATTTTAAACAATTCCAGGCAAGACGATTCCTGGCAAGGCAATGCCAGCAATTTCTATGCAAGCCACGTTTAGGTAGAGCAATTCCAGGCAATTCCAGGAAAGGCCATTCCAGCAAAACAATTATATAGAAGGCAATTTCAGTCAAGGCAATTCCAGGCAATATGAGAGCAAAACAATTTCAGGTAAGAAATTTCCAGGCAATTCGAGGCAAGGTCATCTTAGGCAAGGCAATTCCATGGAATCCACGTCAAAACAATTTTAGGTAAGGCAATTCCAGTCAACTCCAGGATAGGCAATTTCATGCAAGGCAATTCCTGGCAAGGCAAATCCAGGAAATTCCAGGAAAAGCAGATTTAGACAAGGAATTTCCAGGCATTTGTAAGCAAGGCTCTTCCATTTATGGCAATTCCAAGAAATTCCAGCAAAGGCAATATCAGAGGGGCAACTATAAAGAAGGCAATTTCAGAGAAAACAATTTCAGGCATTTACATGCAATGCAATTCCAGGAATGAGTTCTTTAGGCAATCCCAAGCAAAGTAATACCAGACATGGCAACTGCAGGCAATTCCAGCCAAAACAATTCCAGGATATTCCAGGCAAGGCAATTTCAGGCAATTCCAGGCAAAGAGATTAGATATAAGGAAATTCCAGATAATTCCAGGCAAGAAATTTTTGGCAAGGCCTTTCCAAGCAACTACAGCCAAGGCAATTTCAGCCAGTTCGAGGCAAGGCAATTCCAGGCAAGGAAGTTGCGGGCAATTCCAGAGGACACAGTTCTTGTCTAGGTCGCTCCACCCATGTCCAAATGAAAAAATTTCTGGATAGTCAACATCAGGCAAGGCAAATCCAGAAAACACAATGTTAGGCAAAACAATTCCAGGCAAGTATAGAAAATGAAATTTCAAAAAAAATTATTAGGCAATTTCAGGAAAGGCCATTACAGACAACGCAACTACAGGCAATTCCAGGCAAGGATATTCGAGTCGAAAAACTTCCAGGAAACTCCAGGTAAGGAAACTCCAGGCGGGGCAATTCCAGGCAACTCCAGCCAATGCAACTTCAAGCAATTCCAATCAAGGCAATTTCAGGCCAGGCTTTCCAGGCAATTTCACTCAAGGCAATTTTAAACAAGGAAACAAGAAAATTCCAGGCAGGGCGATCCCAGGCAAGGCAATTCAAGGCAATTTCAGACAAGGCAATTCCAGAAGAGGCTATTTCATGAAATGTCAGGCAGGCAAATCCAGGCAATGCAACCTTAGGCATTTCCAGGCATGGAAATTCCAGGCAATGCATATCCAGGCAAAACAATTCCAGGCAAGGCAATTCCAGGATACTCCAGGCAAGGCGATTCAAGGCAAAGCAACTCCACACAATTACGGGCAATGCAATCCCAGGTAAGGAAATTTCAGGCATTCCAAACAATGCGATTTCAGGCAATTCCAGGAAAGGCCATTGCAGTCAATGAAATTTCAGGCAATATCAGGCAAGGCAATTTCACATAAGGCACTCCAGGAAGATCCTGGAAATGGAAATAAAATCAAGTACATTTCAGGGAATAACAGGCAAGAATAGTTTAGGCAGCACAATTCCAGGCAACTCCATCCAAGGCAATTCGAGCCAATACAATTCTCAGCGAGGAAATTTTAGGCAAGGCTTTTCAAGGCCATTTCAATCAAGAAAATTGTAAACAAGAAAACTGTAAAAAATAAAATGCAAGGCAATTCCAGACAAGGAAATTTCAGGCAATTCCAGGTAAGACAATTCCAGGCAAGGCAACTGCAGAAAAATATAGGCAAGGCAAATGAGGCAAAGCTATTTCAAACCATTCCAGGCAAGAGAATTCCTGGCAAGGCAAATCCAGGCCACTTCAGTCAAAACAGTCTCAGGCAAGGCAATTTCAGCAATTTCTAGGCAAGGCACTTTCAGGTAGAGCAATTCCAGGCAATTCTAGGAAAGGCCATTCCAGCAAGGCAATTATATAGAAGGCAATTCCAGGGAAGGCAATTCCGGGCAATACCAAACAACAATTTCAGGTATGAAAATTCAAGCACCTCGAGGCAAGGTAATTTTAGACAAGGCAATACCATGCAATTCAACTCAAAATAATTTTAGGTAATGCAATCTCAGTCAACTCCAGGATAGGCAATTTCAGGCAAGGCAATTCCTGGCAAGGCAAATCCAGGGAATTCCAGGAAATGCAGATTTAGACAAGGTATTTCCAGGCATTTCTAAGCAAGGCACTTTCAGGTATTGCAATTCCAGGCAATTCCAGGCAAGGCAATTTCAGCAAGGCCATTATAAAAAAGGCAATCCCAGTCGAGGCAATTTCAGGCAATTACATGCAATGCATTTCCAGGAACAATTATTTTAGGCAATTCAAGGCAAAGCAATTCCAGACATTGCAATTGCAGGCAACTCAGGCCAAGGCCATTCCAGAATATTCCAGGCAAGGCAAATTCAGGCAATTCCAGGCAAAGAGATTCAATATAAAGAAATTCCAGACAATTCCAGGAAATAAATTCTAGGCAAAACATTTCCAAGCATCTCGAGCCAAGGCAAATTCAGCCAGTTGGAGGCAAGACAATTCCAGGCAAAAACGTTACGGGCAATTCCAAAGAACACACTTCCTGGCATGGTCATTCAACGCATGTCCAAATAAAAAAATTTCTGGTAAGTCAACAGCAGGCAATTTCAGGCAAGGCAAATCCAGGAAACACAATCTTAGGCAAAACAATTCCAGAGTATTATAAAAAATAAAATACTGAAAAAAAATTATTAGGCAATTACAGACAATGCAACTACAGAAAATTCCAGGCAAAAAAATTGGAGTCGAAAAACTTCCAGGAAATTCCAGGTAAGGAAACTCCAGGTAGGGCAATTCCAGGCAACTCCAGCCAAGGCAACTTCAGGCAATTCCAATCAAGGCAATTTCATGCAAGGCTTTTCCAGGCAATTTCAATCAAGGCAATTTTGAACAAGTAAACAAGAAAATTTCAGGCAGGGCGATCCGAGGCAAGGCAATTACAGGCAATTTCAGACAAGGCAATTTTATAAGAGGCTATTTCATGGAATGTCAGACATGCAAACCCAGGCAATGCAACCATAGACATTTTCAGGAAGGGCGATTCCAGCCACGGCATATCCAGGCAAAACAATTCCAGGCAAGGCAATTCCAGGATACTCCAGGCAAGTCAATTAAAGGCAAAGCAACTCTACACAATTACAGGCAATGCAATCCCAGGGAAAAAAATTTCAGGCAATTTCAAACAAGTCAATTCCAGGCAATTCCAGGAAAGACCATTGCAGTCAAAGAAATTCCAGGCAATATCAGGCAAGGCAATTCCAGATAAGGCAACTCCAGGAAATTTCTGGAAATGAAACTAGAATCAAGAACATTTCAGGGAATAACAGGCAAGAAAAGTTTAGGCCGGTCTATTCCAGGCAACTCCAGCCAAGGCAATTGTTGCCAATACAAATTCAGGAAATTCCAAGCTAGGAAATTTCAGGCAAGGCTTTTTAAGGCCATTTTAATCAAGGCAATTTTAAACAAGGAAACTCTAAAAATACAAGACAATGCGACCGCAAGCAAGGCAATTTCAAACAATTCCAGGCAAGGCAATTCCAGGCAAGGCAACTCCAGAAAATTATAGGCAAAGCAATTCCAGGCGAGGCAATTCCAAACAATTCCAGGCAAGACAATCCCTGGCAAGGCAAATCCAGGCAACTTCAGGCAAGGTAGTTTGAGGCAAGAAAATTCCAGCAATTTCTAGGCAAGGCACTTTCAGGTAGAGCAATTTTAGGCAATTCCAGGAAAGGCCATTCCAACAAGGCAATTATATAGAAGAAAATTCCAGGCAAAACAATTCCGAGCAATTCGAGACTAAACAATTTCAGGTAAGAAAATTTTAGGCAACTTGAGGCAAGGTAAATTTAGACAAGGCAATTCCATGCAATTTAAGTCAATGTAATTTTAGATAAGGAAATGCCAGTCAATTCCAGGACAGGCAATTTCATTCAAGGCAATTCCTGCCAAGGCAAATCCAGGAAATTCCAGGAGAAGCATATTTAGATGAGGCATTTTTACGCATTTCTAAGCGATGCACTTCCAGGTATGGCAATTCCAGGCAATCCCGTAAAAAGCAATTTCAGGCGATTACATGCACTGCAATTTCAGAAACGGGTATTTTAGGCAATCCAAGGCAAAGCAAATCCAGACATGGCAACTGCAGGCAATTCCAGCTACGGAAATTTCAGGATATTCTAGGCAAGGCAATTTTAGGCAATTGCAGTCAAAGAGATTCGACATAAAAAAATTCCAGACAATTCCCGGCAGGAAATTTTGGGCAAGGCATTTCCAAGCAACTCCAGCCAAGGCAATTTCAGCAACTTCGAGGCAAGACAACTCCAGGCCAGGAAATTACAAGCAATTCCAGAGAACACAATTCCTGGCTAGGTCATTCCACGCATGTCCAAATAAAAAAATTTCTGGAAAGTCATCAGCAGGGAATTTTAGGCAAGGCAAATCCAGAAAACACAGGATATACAATTCCAGGCAATTACAGGATATACAATTCCAAAAAAAAATTATTAGGCAATTTCAGGAAAGGCAATTATAGACAACCCAACTACAGACAATTCTAGGCAAAAATATTCGAGTCGAAAATCTTCCAGGAAATTTCAGGTAAGGCAACTCCAGGCAGGGCAATGCCAGGCAACTGCAGCCAAGGAAACTTCAGGCAATTTTAATCAAGGCAATTTCAGGCAAGGCTCTTCCAGGCAATTTAAATCAAGGCAATTCTAAACAAGAAAACAAAAATATCCCAGGCAGGGAGATACAAGGCAAGACAATTCAAGGCAATTTCAGAAAAGGCAATTCCAGAAGAGGCTATTTCATGGAATGTCAGGCAGGCAAATCCAGGCAATGCAACTTTAGGCGTTTCCAGACAAGGCAATTTGAGGCAAGGCATATCCAGGCAAAAGAATTCCAGGTGTGGCAAATCCAGAAGACTTCAGCCAAGGCAATTCAAGGCAAACAACTTCACACAATTACAGGCAATGCAATCCCAGGTAAAGAAATTTCAGGCAATTCCAAACAAGGCAATTCCAGGCAATTCCAGGAAAGACCATTGCAGTCAATGAAATTCCAGGCAATATCAGGCAAGGCAATTCCAGATAAGGCAACTGCAGGAAATTCCTGGAAATGGAACTAGAATCAAGAACATTTCACGGAATTACAGGCAAGAAGAGTTGAGGCAGGGCAATTCCAGGCAACTCCGGCAAGGCAATTTGAGCCAATAAAATTTCAGGCAATTCCAAGCGAGGATATTTCAGGCAAGGCTTTTCAAAGCCATTTTAGTCAAGGCAATTTTAAAAAAGGAAACTCTAAGAAATACAAGGCAAGGCGACTCCAAGCAAAGCAATTTCAGAGAATTTCAGGCAAGGCAATTCCAGGCAAGGCAATTTCAAACAATTCCAGGCAAGACAATTCCTGGCAAGGCAAATCCAGGCAACTTCAGGCTAGGCAGTTTCAGGCAAGGCAATTCCAGCAATTTCTAGGCAAGGCATTTTCAGTTAGAGCAATTCCAGGCAATTCCAAGAAAGGCCATTCCAGCAAGGCAATTATATAGAAGGCAATTCCAGGCAAGGCAATTCCTGGCAATACAAGGCAAAACAATTTCAGGTAAGAAAATTCCAGGCAACTCGAGGCAAGGTTATTTTAGGCAAGGCAATTTCATGCAATTTAAGTCAAAATAATATTAGGTAAGGCAATACCAGTCAACTCCAGGACAGGCAATTTCATGCAAGGCAATTCCTGGCAAGGAAAATCCAGGGAATTCCAGGAAAAGCAGATTTAGACAAGGCATTTCCAGGCATTTCTAAGCAAGGCAATTCCAGGTATGGCAATTCCAGGCAATTCCAGGAAAGGCAATTTCAGGCGATTACATGCACTGCAATTCCAGGAACGGGTATTTTAGGCAATCCAAGGCAAAGCAATTCTAGACATGGCAATTGCAGGCAATTCCAGCTAAGGCAATTTCAGGATATTCCAGGAAAGTCAATTTCACACAATTCCAATTGAAGAGATTCGATATAAGGAAATTCCAGACAATTTCCGGCAGGAAATTTTAGGCAAGACATTTCCAAGCAACTCCATCCAAGGCAATATCAGGATATTTTAGGCAAGGCAATTTCAGGCAATTCCAGGCAAAGACATTGGATAAAAGAAAATTCCAGACAATTCCAGGCTATAACTTTTCGGCAAGGCAGTTCCAAGCAACTCTAGCCAAGGCAATTCCAGCCAGTTGGAGGCAAGACAATTCCAGTCATAAAAGTTACAAGCAATTCCAGAGAACACACTTCCTGGCAAGGTCATTCCACCCATGTCCAAATAAAATAATTTCTGGAAAGTCAACGGCAGGCAATTTCAGGTAAGGCCAATCCAGGAAACACAACGTTAGGCAAAACAATTCCAGGCAATTATAGAAAATGAAATTCCAAAGAAAAATTATTAGGAAATTTTAGGAAAGGCAATTACAGATAACGTAACTACAGGCACTTCCAGGCAAGTAAATTCTAGTTGAAAATCTTCAAGGAAAGTTCAGATAAGGAAACTCCAGGCAGGGCAATGCCAGGCAACTCCAGCCATGGCAACTTCAGGCAATTCCAATGAAGGCAATTTCAGGCAATGCTTTTCCAGGCAATTTCAATCAAGGCAATTTTAAACAAGGAAAAAAGAAAATTCCAGGCAGGGCGATCCCAGGCAAGGCAATTCAAGGCAATTTCAGACAAGGCAATTCCAGAAGAGGCTATTTCATGGAATGTCAGGCAGGCAAATCCAGGCAATGCAACTTTAGGCATTTCCAGGCAAGGCAATTCCAGGGAAGGCATATCCAGGCAAAACAATTCCATGCAAGGCAATTCCAGGATACTCCAGGCAAGGCAATTCAACGCAAAGCAACTCCACACAAATACAGGCAATCCAATCAAGGGTAAAGAAATTTCAGGTAGGGAGGAACTCAAGATGGTGCTGTGAGAACAACTCAGGATTGAAGCTGTTGGTTAATCCGTGGAGAGGTGAGTCAGAGCTGCATTTTCAGACTGATCTTTGTTGCCCATAGAATGGGGAAATTCCCGAGTATAAAGGAGACGCAGGACACCAGGCAGAGGCTCTGCCTGCAAAAGCCAGCAGCCGGGTGGCAGCGGCCGGCCCTAGTGATCCCCACAGGGCACGCTTGTCCAGGTGCCCTGTTGAAACAGCAACTTGAGACTTGAGAGGGCTGAACTTGAGACTGAAAGGGACTTGGGCAGTGGGCCAGCCCAGGGGATTGCAGGGACACAGCGTTTGGGATAGTGCAGTTGGACTGACAAAATGGCGATTACAAATGCTCGTCATGAAGACGGTCCCTAAGATGCTCCGTGGCGGAGGGGCGTCCACCATTACCGAGGCAACCCGCCCCGACTGAGACACACACCCATTGCTGATGCAGAATGCAGTTGCTGAGGCAACCCGCCCCTACTGAGATACACGCCCATGGCTGACGCAGTCTGCCATTGTCGAGGCAACCCGCTACAACAGAGAGACTCAGCTGCAGGGCGTAGCGTGTGGCAGAGACCGCAGCAGAAGAGCAAGAGCCTGCAGCAACAGGGTAAACCTCACATCAGCAGGGCAGAGCTTCGGCAGTCAAATAGTGATTAGAGTGCCTCCAAGCTGGGCAGGACACCTCAACAGACATTTAAAAACAAAGCCCCAACCCCCCAAGACAGACCATTTGAGAAAAAAAGGGGTTTTTAAATGAGCTCTGTTGCAGCAGAATCAAACATAGCAGCCTAACAGCCCTGAATGAACAACATAGCTCACAGCTCAGCAATTGAGCTCCTATAAAGTACAGACCGCGTCCTCAAGCAGCTCCCTGACCCCTGTATATCCAAAAAACTGACATTTGGCAGGCATCATCCTGGGACAAAGATAGCAGAAAAAGAAACTGGTAGCATCCCTCACTGTTCCACAGCTGCTATAGGTGCACCCCAGACAAGCAGGACCTGGAGTGGACTTCAGCAGTCATACAGCAAAGGGGTTAGACTGGTAGAAGGAAAACCAAGCAACAGAAATACTTCATCACAAACAATCTGGGTGTCCACTCAGAGACCCAATCGAAAAGTCAGCAACTACACAGACGACAGGTGGATAAATCCACAAAGATGGGAAGAAACCGCCGCAAAAAGAGGAAAACACCCGAAACCAGAACACCTCACCTTCTAGAAAGGACCAAAACTCCTCACCAGCAAGGGAACAAAGCTGGACGGAGAATGTCTGTGAAGAAATGATGGAATTAGACTTCAGATGGTGGATAATGAGAAACTTTTATGAGCTAAAAGAACATGTATAAAATCAATGCAAAGAAACTAAGAACCTTGAAAAAAGATATAAAAAAAGATTTGAGGAAATGATAACAAGAATGGATAACTTAGAGAGGAATATAAATGAATTAAAGGAGCTGCAAAACACAATACGAGAACTTCGTGAAGCATGCACAAGTTTCAATAGCCAAATTGACCAAGCAGAAGAAAGAATATCTGAAGTCGAAGATCAACTCAATGAAATAAAACGAGAAACCAAGATCAGAGAAAAAAGCGCAAAAAGGAATGAACAAAGTCTCCAAGAAATGTGGGACTATGTGAAAAGACCTAACCTACGTTTGATAGGTGTTCCAGAAGGGGACGAAGAGAATGAATCCAAGCTGGAAAATACTCTCCAGGACATCATCCAGGAAAATTTCCCTCACCTAGCAAGACAGGTCAACACTCAAATGCAGAAAATACAGAGAACACCACAAAGATATTCCACAAGAAGAGCAACCACCAGGCACATAATCGTCAGATTCAAAAGGTTGAGATGAAGGAGAAAATACTAAGGGCAGCCAGAGAGAAAGGTTGGGTCACCCACAAAGGGAAGCCCATCAGACTCACAGCAGATCTCTCGGCAGAAACACTACAAGCCAGAAGAGAGTGGGGGCCAATATTCAACATTCTTAAAGAAAACAACTTTCAACCCAGAATTTCATATCCAGCCAAACTGAGCTTCATAAATGAAGGAAAAATAAAATCCTTTGCGAACAAGCAAGTACTCAGAGATTTTGTCACCACCAGGCCTGCTTTACAAGAGCTCCTGAAAGAGGCACTACACATAGAAAGGAACAACCAGTACCAGCCATTTCAAAATCACACTAAATGCTAAAGAGCATCAACATAATGAAGAATCTACAATAACTAATGGGCAAAACAGTCACTTGGCATCAAAATGGCAGCATCAAATTCACACATAACAATATTAACCCTAAATGTAAATGGACTAAATGCACCAATCAAAAGACACAGACTGCCATATTGGATAATAAGCCAAAACCCATTAGTGTGCTGTATCCAGGTAACCCATCTCACATGCAAGGATACACAAAGGCTCAAAATAAAGAAATGGAGGAAGATTTACCAAGCAAATGGAGAGCAAAGAAAAGCAGGAGTTGCAATTCTCATCTCTGATAAAATAGACTTTAAAGCAACAAAGATCAAAAGAGACAAAGAAGGCCATTATAAAATGGTAAAAGGATCGATACAAGAAGAGCTAACGATCTTAAACATATATGGACCCAATACAGTAGCACCCAGATACATAAGGCAAGTTCTTAATGACTTACAAAGAGACTTAGACTCCCACACAATAATCGTGGGAGACTTTAACACTCCACTGTCAATATTAGACAGATCAACCAGACAGAAAATCAACAAGGATATCCAGGGCTTGAATTCAGACCTGGAGCAAGCAAACCTGATACACATTTACAGAACTCTCCACCCCAAATCCACAGAATATACATTCTTCTCAGCACCACATTACACCTACTCTAAAATTGACCACATAATTGGAAGTAAAGCACTGCTTAGCAAATGCAAAACAACTGAAATCATAACAAACAGCCTCTCAGACCATAGTGCAATGAAGTTAGAACTCAGAATTCAGAAACCAACCCAGAACCGCACAGCTTCATGGAAACTGAACAACTGGCTCTTGAATGTTGACTGGGTAAACAATGAAATGAAGGCAGAAATAACGAAGTTCTTCGAAACCAATGAGAATGAAGACACAGCCTGCCAGAATCTCTGGGACACATTTAAAGCAGTCTCTAGAGGAAAATATATAGCAATAAGTCCCGATATGAGGAGAATGAAGAGATCCAAAATTGACACCCTATCGTTCAAAATTGAAAGAGCTAGAGGAGCAAGATCAAAAAAACTCAAAACCCAGCAGAAGACAAGAAATACTAAGATCAGAGCTGAACTGAAGGAGATTGAGACATGAAAACCCCTTCAAAAAATCAATAAATCCAAGAGCTGGTTTTTTGAAAAGATCAACAAAATAGACAGACCACTATCCAGATTGATTAAAAAGAAAAGAGGAAACAACCAAATAGATGCAATAATAAATGATAAAGGGGAAATCACCACAGACTCCACAGAAATTCAAACCATCATCAGAGAATATTACAAACAACTCTATGCGCATAAACTAGTAAACCTGGAAGAAATGGATAAATTCCTGGACTTCTGTGTCCTCCCAAGCCTAAACCAGGAGAAAGCTAAAACTATGAATAGACCAATAACAAGGTCAGAAGTCGAGGCAGCAATTAAGAGCCTACCACTCAAAAAAAGCCCAGGTCCAGACGGGTTGACAGCCAAATTCTACCAGACACACAAAGAGGAGCTGGTACCATTCCTTCTAAAACTATTCCAAATAATCCAAAAAGAGGGAATCCCTCCCAAATCATTTTATGAGACCAACATCATCCTGATACCAAAACCCGGCAGAGACTCAACAAGAAAAGAAAACTTCAGGCCAATATCCATGATGAACATAGATGCAAAAATCCTCAATAAAATATTGGCAAGCCGATTGCAACAGCAAATCAAAAAACTTACTCATCATGATCAAGTAGGATTCATCCCCGTGATGCAAGGCTGGTTCAACATATGCAAGTCTATAAACATAATTCATCACATAAACAGAACCAAAAACAAAAACCACATGATTATCTCAATTGACGCAGAGAAGGCATTTGACAAAATTCAACAGCCCTTTATGCTAAAAACCCTCAATAAACTCGGTATCGATGGAACGTATCTCAAAGTAATAAAAGCTATTTATGACAAACCAACAGCCAACATCATACTGAATGGGCAAAATCTGGAAGCATTCCCTTTGAAATCCGGCACTAGACAAGGATGCCCTCTTTCACCACTCCTATTCAATATATTACTGGAAGTTGTATCCAGAGCAATCAGGCAAGAAAAAGAAATAAAGGGTATTCAAATAGGAAAGGTGGAAGCCAAATTGTTTCTACTTGCAGACGACATGATAGTATACCTAGAAGACCCCATCCCCTCAGCCCAAAAACTCCCGAAACTGATAAACAACTTCAGCATAGTCTCAGGATATAAAATCAATGTGCAAAAATCACAAGTATTCGTCTACACCAATAATAGACTTAAAGAAAGCCAAATCAAGAACGAACTACCATTCACAATTGCTACAAAAAGAATAAAATACCTTGGAATACAACTCACAAGGAACGTACGGGACCTCTTCAAGGAGAACTACAAACCACTGCTCAATGAAATCAGAGAGGACAAAAACAGATGGAGAAACATTCCATGTTCATGGTTAGGAAGAATTAATATCGTGAAAATGGCTATACTGCCCAAAGTAATTTACAGAATCAACGCTATCCCCATCAAGCTACCATTGACTTTCTTCACAGAACTGGAAAAAACCACCATGAACTTCATATGGAACCAAAAGAGAGCCCGCATAGCCAAATCAATACTAAGCAAAAAGAACACAGCGGGGGGCATCACACTACCGGATTTCAAACTGTACTACAAGGCTACAGTAATCAAAACAGCATGGTACTGGTACCAAAACAGAGACATAGACCAGTGGAACAAAACAGAGGCACTGGAGGCAACACAACATATCTACAACTATACAATCTTTGATAAACCTGACAAAAACAAGCAAGGGGGAAAGAATTCCCGATTTAACAAATGGTGTTGGGAAAACTGGCTAGCCATGTGCAGAAAGCAGAAACTGGACCCCTTCCTGACCCCTTACACTAAAATTAACTCCAGATGGATTAAAGACTTAAACATAAGACCTGGCACCATAAAAACCCTAGAAGGAAATCTAGGCAAAACTATCCAGGACATAGGAGTAGGCAAGGACTTCATGAACAAAACACCAAAAGCATTGGCAACAAAAGCCAAAATAGATAAATGGGACCTAATGAAACTCCACGGCTTCTGCACAGCAAAAGAAACAGTAACTAGAGTGAATTGGCAACCAACAGAATGGGAAAAAATGTTTGCAGTTTACCCATCTGACAAAGGGTTGATATCCAGAATTTACAAAGAATTCAAACAGATTTACAGGAAAAAAACAAACAAGCCCATTCAAAAGTGGGCGAAAGATATGAACAGACACTTTACAAAAGAAGACATATATGAGGCCAAAAATCATATGAAAAAATGCTCATTGTCACTGGTCATCAGAGAGATGCAAATCAAAACCACATTGAGATACCATCTCACGCCAGTTAAAATGGTGATCATTAAAAAATCTGGAGACAACAGATGCTGGAGAGGATGTGGAGAAAAAGGAACACATTTACACTGTCAGTGGGAGTGTAAATTAGTCCAACCATTGTGGAAGACAGTGTGGCGATTCCTCAAGGCCTTAGAAATAGAAATTCCATTTGACCCAGCAATCCCATTACTGGGTATATACCCAAAGGACTATAAATCGTTCTACTATAAGGACACATGTACACGAATGTTCATTGCAGCATTGTTTACAATAGCAAAGACCTGGAATCAACCCAAATGCCCATTGATGATAAACTGGATTGGGAAAATGTGGCACATATACACCATGGAATATTATGCAGCAATCAGAAATGATGAGTTCGTGTCGTTTGTAGGGACATGGATGAATCTCGAGAACATCATTCTCAGCAAACTGACACAAGAACAGAAAATGAAACACCGCATATTCTCACTCATAGGCGGGTGATGAAAAATGAGAACACTTTGGACACAGAGAGGGGAGTACTAAACACTGGGGTCTATTGGAGGGAAAAGGGGAGGGCCAGTGGGAGGGGGAGGTGGGGAGGGATAGCCTGGGGAGGAATGCCAAATGTGGGTGAAGGGGAGAAAGCAAACAAAACACACTGCCATGTGTGTACCTATGCAACTGTATTGCATGCTCTGCCCATGTACCCCAAAACCTAAAATGCAATAAAAAAATTAAAATATTAAAAAAAGAAATTTCAGGTGATTCCAAACAAGGCATTTCCAGGAAAGGCCATTGCAGTCAACGAAATTCCAGGCAATATCAGCCAAGGCAATTCCAGATAAGGCAACTTCAAAATATTCCTGAAAATGGAACTAGAATCAAGAACATTTTAGGAAATAACAGGCAAGAAATGTTTAGGCAGGGCAATTCCAAAACACTCCAGCCAAGGCAATTCGAGCCAATAAAATTTTAGGCAATTTCAAGCGAGGATATTTCAGGCAAGGCTTTTCCAGGCCATTTTAATCAAGGCAATTTTAAAAAAGGAAACTATACAAAATAAAAGGCAAGGCGACTCCAAGCAAGGCAATTTCAGACCATTTCAGGGAAGGCAATTCCAGGACAGGCAACTCCAGAAAATTATAGGCAAAGCAATTCCAAGTTAGGCAATTTCAAACAATTTCAGGCAATACAATTCCCGGCAAGGCAAATTCAGGCAACTTCAGGCAAGGCAGTTTCAGGCAAGGCAATTCCAGCAATTTCTAGGCAAGGCACTTTCAGATAGAGCAATTCCAGGCAATTCCAGGAAAGGCCATTCCAGCAAGGCAATTATATAGAAGGCAATTCCAGGCAAGGCAATTTTGATCAATACCAGGCAGAACAATTTCAGGTAAAAAAATTCCAGGCAACTCGAGGCAAGGTAATTTTAGGCAAGGCAATACTATGCAATTTACGTCAAAATAATTTTAGGTAAGGCAATGCCAGTCAACTCCAGGACAGGCAATTTCATGCAAACCAATTCCTGGCAAGGAAAATCCAGGAAATTCCAAAAGAAGCAGATTTAGACCAGGCACTTCCAGGTATTTCTAAGCGAGGCACTTCCAGGTATGGCAATTCCAGGCAATTCCAGGAAAAACAATATCAGGCGATTACATGCACTGCAATTCCACGAAGGGGTATTTTAGGCATTCAAAGGCAAACAAATCCAGACATGGCAATTGCAGGTAATTCCAGCTAAGGCAATTTCAGGATATTCCAGGCAAGCCAATTTCAGGAAATTCCAGTCAAAGGGATTCGATATAAACAAATTCAAGACAATTCTTTGCAGAAAATTTTAGGCAAGGCATTTCCAAGCAAGTCCAGCCAAGGCAAGTCCAGCCAAGGCAATTCCAGCCAGTTCGAGGCAAGACAATTCCAGGCAGGAAAGTTACAGGCAATTCCAGAGAAAACAATTCTTGTCTAGGTCATTCCACGCATGTCCAAATACAAACATTTTTGGAGAGTCAACAGCAGGCAATTCCAGGCCAGGCCAATCCAGGTAACACAATGTTTGGCCAAAGAATTCCAAGCAATTAGAGGAAATAAAATTCCATAAAAAAATTATTAGGGAATTTTAGGAAAGGCAATTACAGACAATGAAACTACAGGCAATTCGAGGCAAGGATCTTGGAGTCGAAAACTTCCAGGAAACTCAAGGTAAGGAATCTCCACGCAGGGCAGTTCCAGGCAACTCCAGCCAAGGCAACTTTAGGCAATTCCAATCAAAGCAATTTCAGGCAAGGCTTTTCCAGGCAATTTCAATCAAGGCAATTTTAACAAAGGAGACAAGAAAATTCCAGGCAGGGACATCCCAGGCAAGGCAATTCGAGGCAATTTCAGACAAGGCAGTTCCAGAAGAGGCTATTTCATGGAACGTCAGGAAGGCAAATCCAGGCAATGCAACTTTACACATTTTCAGACAAGGCGATTCCAGGCAAGGCAATTCCAGGATACTCCAAACAAGGCAATTCAAGGCAAAGCAACTCCACAGTATTACAGGCAATGCAATCCATGAAAAAAAAAATTCGGGCAATTCCAAACAAGGCAATTCCAGGAAAGACCATTGCAGTCAAGGAAATTCCAGGCAATATCAGGCAAGGCAATTCCAGATAAGGAAACTCCAGAAAATGCCTGGAAATGAAACTAAAATCAAGAACATTTCAGAAAATAACAGGCAAGAAAAGTTAAGGCAGGGCAATTCCAGGCAACTTCTGCCAAGGCAACTTCAGGCAATTCCAATCAAGGCAATTTCAGGCAGGGCTTTTCCAGGCAATTTCAATCGAGGAAATTTTAAACAAGGAAACAAAAAAATTCCAGGCAGGGCGATCCCAGGCAAGGCAATT
Source organism: Callithrix jacchus (assembly GCF_049354715.1). NCBI lineage: Eukaryota > Metazoa > Chordata > Mammalia > Primates > Cebidae > Callithrix > Callithrix jacchus. The sequence continues at coordinate 4,088,317 of NC_133515.1, forward strand.
CAAGGCAATTTCAGACAAGGCAATTCCAGAAAAGGCTATTTGATGGAATATCAGGGAGGCAAATCCAGACAATGCAAATTTAGGCATTTCCAGGCAGAGCTATTCCAGGCAAGGCAATTTCAGGATACTCCCAGCAAGGCAACTCATGGCAAAGGAACTCCACTCAAATACAGGCAATGCAATCCCAGGTATGGGAATTTCAGGCAATTCCAACAAGGCAATTCCAGGCAAGTCCAGGAAAGGCCATTGCAGTCAAAAAATTTCCAGGCAATATTAGGCAAGGCAACTCCAGATAAGGCCACAGCAGGAAATTTTTGGAAATGGAACTAGAATCAAGAACATTTCAGGGAATAACAAGCAAGAAAAGTTTAGGCAGGGCAATTCCAGGACACTCAAGCCAAGGCAATTCTATCCAATACAACTTCAGGCAAATCCAAGCGACGATATTTTCGGCAAGCCTTTTCAAGGCCATTTTAATCAAGGCAATTTTAAACAAAGAAATACAGGCCAGGCGATTCTAGGTAAGGCAATTTCAGGAAATTCCAGGCAAGGCAATTTCAGGCAATGCATCTTAGGCAATTCTAGAGAAGGCCATTTCAAGCAATAAAATTGAAAACAATCCCAGGCAATGAAATTGCACAAAAGGCATCTCCACCTTATTCCAGGAAATGTAATTTCGTGAACAAATTTTCAGGAAAGGCTATTATAGGCAAGGTAATTCCAGGTTTCTCTGTGCAACTCCTGGAAAGGCAATTACATGCAAGACAATTTCAGGCAATTTCCAGCACTTCAAATCCAGGCAACGCATTTTAAAAGAAAGGAAGGCAGGCAAGGCAATTTCAGGCGAGTCAATTCCTGAAAAGGCAATTCCATGAAAGGCAATTTCAGTCAATTGCAGGAAAGAAAATTTCTGGCAAGGCAACTGCAGGCAAGGAGATTCTTGACAAAACAAGTTTTAGCTAGGCAATTCCAGGCTATTTCAGCAAAGGAAATCTTTGGCAAAGCAATTCCAGGAAAGTAAATACCAGGCAAATCCAAGACGAGTAATTTAGTCCAGGGAATTTCAGGCAATGGAATTTCAGCAAGGCAAGTCTAGGCAAGGCAATTCCAGGCCAAACACTTCCAAGCAAAGCAGTTTCAGAGAAGGCAAGGATAGGTAAGGCAATTCCAGGCAATTCCAGGCAAGGCAATTCCAGGAAAGGCAACTCCAGAAAATTATATGCAAGGCTATTCCAGGCAAGGCAATTTCGAACAATTCCAGGCAAGACAATTCCTGGCAAGGGAAATACAGGCAACTTCAGGCAAGGCACTTTCAGGCCAGGCAATTCCAGCAATTTCTAGGCAGGACAGTTTCAGGTAGAGCAATTCCAGGCAATTTCAGAAAAGGCCATACCAGCAAGGCAATTATATAGTAGGCAATTCCAGGCAAGGCAATTCCAGGATGCTCCAGGCAAGGCAACTCAAGGTAAAACTATGCCACCCAATTACAGGCAATGCAATTTCAGGTCAGGAAATTTCAGGCAATTCCAAACAAGACAATTCCAGGAAAGGACATTGCAGTCACGGAAATTCCAGGCAATATCAGGCAAGGCAATTCCAGATAAGGCAACTCCAGGAAATTCCTGGAAATGGAACTAGGATCAAGAACATTTCAGGGAATGACAGGAAAGAAAAGTTTAGGCAACTCCAGCCAAGGCAATTCGAGCCAATACAACTTCAGGCAATTCCAAGCGAGGAAATCTCAAGCTAGGCTTTTCAAGGCCACTTTAATCAAAACAATTTTAAACAAGGAAACATTAGAAAATACAAAACAAGGCGATTCTAGGCAAGGCAATTTCAGCCACTTCCAGGCAAGGCAATTCCAGGCACGGCAACTTCAGAAAATTAGAGGCAAGGCAATTCCAGGCGAGGCAATTTCAATCAATTCCAGGCAAGAGAATCCATGGCAAGGCAAATCCAGTCAAACTCAGGCAAGGCAGTTTCAGGCAAGGCAATTCCAGCAATCTCAAGGCAAGGTAGTTTCATGTAGAGCAATTCCAGGCAATTCTAGAAAAGGCAATTTCAGCAATTCAATTATATAAAAGGCAATTCCAGGCAAGGCAATTCCGGGCAATACCAGACGAAATAATCTGATGTGAGAAAATTTCAGGCAACTGGAAGCTAGGTAATTTTAGGCAAGACAATTCCATGCAATTCAAGTCAAAATAATTGTGGTAAGGCAATGCCAGTCAACTCCAAGACAGATAATTTCATGCAAGGCAATTCCCTCACAAGGCAAATCCAGGGAATTCCAGAACAAGCAGATTTAGAGAAGGCATTTCCAGGCATTTCTAAAAAAGACACTTCCAGGTATGGCAATTCAAGGCACTTCCAGGAAAGGCAGTTTCAGCAAGGCAATTATAAAAAAGGCAATCCCAGGCAAGGCAATTTCAAGCAATTACAGGCAATGCAATTCCAGGAATGGGTATTTAAGGCAATACAAGGCAAAGCAATTCCAGCCAAGGCAATTCCGATATATTCCAGGCAAGGCAATTTCAGGCAATTCCAGGCAAAGAGATTCGATATAAGGAAATTCCAGACAATTCCAGGCAAGAAAGTTTAGGCAAGGCATTTCCAAGCAACTCCTGCCAAGGCAATTCCAGCCAGTTCGAGGCAAGACAATCCCAGCCAAGAAAGATGTGGGCAATTTCAGAAAACACAATTTCTGGATAGGTCATTCCATGCATGTCTAAATAAAAAAATTTCTGGAAAGTCAACAGCAGGCAATTCCAGGCAAGACAAATCTAGGAAACACAATGTTAGGAAAAACAATTCCAGGCAATTACAAAAAATGAAATTCCGAAGAAATATTTTTAGGCAATTTTAGAAAAGGCAATTACAGACAACGCAACTACAGGCAATCCCAGGCAAAGAAATTTGAGTCAAAAGACGTCCAGGAAATTCCAGATAAAGAAACTCCAGGCAGGGCAATTCCAGGCAACTCCAGCCAAGGCAACTTCAGGCCATTCCAATCAAGGCAATTTCAGGCAAAGCGTTTCCAGGCAATTTCAATCAAGGCAATTTGAAATGAGGAATCAAGAAAATTTTAGGCAGGGTGATTCCAGGCAAGGCAACTCAAGGCAATTTCAGACAAGGCAATGCCAGAAGAGGCTATTTCATGGAATGTCAGGCAGGCAAATACAGACAATGCAACTTTAGGCATTTCCAGGCGAGGCAATTCCAGGCAAAGCATATCCAGGCAAAACAATTCCAGGCAATGCAATTCCAGGATACTCCAGGCAAGGCAATTCAAGGCAAAGCAACTCCACACAATTACAGGCAATGCAATCCCAGGTAAGGAAATTTCAGGCAATTTCAAGCAAGGCAATTCCAGGAAATGCCACTGCAGTCTTGGAAATTCCAGGCAATATCAGGCAAGGCAATTCCAGATAAGGCCACTTCAGGAAATTCCTGGAAATGGAACTAGAATCAAGAACATTTCAGGGAATAACATGCAAGAAAAGTTTAGGCAGGGCAATTCCAGGCAACTCCAGCCAAGGCATTTCGAGCCAATACAACTTCAGGCAATTCCAAGTGAGGAAATTTCAGGCAACGCTTTTCAAGGCCATTTTAATCAAGGCAATTTTAAACAAGGAAACTTTAGGAAATACAGGCAAGGTGATTCTAGGCAAGGCAATTTCAGGCAATTCCTAGCAAGGCAATTTCAGGCAATGCATCTTAGGCAATTCCAGGGAAGGACATTTTAAGCAATGAAATTTAAAACAATTCCAGGCAATGAAATTCCAAAAAAGGCATCTCCACATTATTCCAGGAAATGCCATTTCATGAACAAATTTCCAGGCAAAGCTATTATAGGCAAAGTAATTTCAGGTATCTCTGTGCAAATCCTGGAAAGGCAATTACATGCAAGACAATTTCAGGCGATTTCCAGCAGTTTAAATTCAGGCAACGCATTTTAACAGAAAAGGCAGGCAAGGCAATTTCAGGCGAGTAAATTTCAGGAAAGGCAATTCCATGAAAGGCAATTTTAGTCAATTGCAGAAAAAAAAAATTCCTGGAAAGGCAACTGCACACAAGGTCATTCTTGACAAAACAAGTTTTAGCGAGCCAATTCCAGGGAATTTCAAGGAAGGCAACCTTGGCAAGGCAATTCCAGGAAAGGACATACCAGGCAAATCCAAGATAAGTAATTTTAGTCCAGACAATTCCAGGCAATGGAATTTCAGCAAGGCAAGTCTAGGCAAGACAATTTCAGGCCGGACACTTCCAAGCTAAGCAATTTCAGAGAAGGCAAATATAGTTAGGGCCATTCCAGGCAGGGCCATTCCAGGCAACCCTAGCCAAGGCAATTCGAGCCAATACAACTTCAGGCAATTCCAAGCGAGGAAATTTCAGGCAAGGCTTTTCAAAGCAATTTAATCAAGGAAAATTTACACAGGGAAACTGTAGAGAACACAAGGCAAGGCGATTCTAAGCGAGGCAATTTCAGGCAATTTTAGGCAAGGCAATTCCAGGAAAGGCAACACCAGAAAATTATAGGCAAGCCAATTCCAGGCAAGGCAATTTCAAACAATTAAAGAAAAGACAATTTCTGGAAAAACAAATCCAGGCAAATTCAGGCAAGGCAGTGTCATGCAAGGCAATTCGAGAAATTTCTAGGCAAGGCAATTTCAGGTAGAGCAATTCCAGGCAATTCCCCAAACGGCCATTATAGCAAGGTAATTATATAGAAGGGAATTCCAGGCAAGGCAATTTCAGGCAATACCAGGCAAAACAATTTCAGGAAAGAAAATTCCAGGCAACACGAGGCAAGGTAATCTTAGGCAAGACAATTCCATGCAATTTAAGTCAAAATAATTTTAGGTGAGGCAATGCCAGTCAACTCCAGGAAAGACAATTACATGCAAGGCAATTCCTGGCAAGGCAAATCCAGTGAATTCCAGGAAAAGCAGATTTATACAAAACATTTCCAGGCATTTCTAAGCAAGGCCCTTCCAGTGATGGGAATTCCAGGCAATTCCAGGAAAGGCAATTTCAGCAAGGCAATTATAAAAAAGGCAATTCCTGGCAAGGCAATTTCAGGCAATTACATGCAATGCAATCCCAGGATTGGTAATTAGGCAATCCAAGGCAAAGCCATTCCAGACATGGCAACTGCAGGCAATTCCAGCCAAGGCAATTCCAGGTTATTCCAGGCAAGGCAATTTCAGGCAATTCCAGGCTAAGACATTCAATATAAGAAAATTCCAGACGATTCCAGGCAAGTAATTTTAGGCAAGGCATTTCCAAGCAACTCCAGCCAAGGCAAGTCCAGCCAGTTTGAAGCAAAACAATTCCAGGCAAGGAAGTTATTGGCTTTTCCAGAGAACACAATTCCTGGCTAGGTCATTCCACACATGTCCAAATAAAAAGATTTCTGGAAAGTGAACAGCAGGCAATTCCAGACAAGGCAAATCCAGAAAACACAATGTTAGGCAAAACAATTCCAGCCAATTACAGGAAGTGAAATTCCAAAACAAAATTTTTAGGCAATTTCAGGAAAGGCAATTATAGACAACGCAACTGCAGAAAATTCCAGGCAAGAAAATTCGAGTCGAAAAACTTCCAGGAAATTCCAGGTAAGGAAACTCCACGCAGGACAATTCCAGGCAACTCCAGACAAGACAACGTCAGGCAATTCCAATCAAGGCAATTTCAGGCAAGGTTTTCCAGGCAATTTCAATCAAGGCAATTTTAAACAAGGAAACAAGTAAATTCCAGGCAGGGCGATCCCAGGCAAGGCAAATGAAGGCAATTTCAGACAAGGCAATTCCAGAAGAGGCTATTTTATGGAATGTCAGGCAGGCAAATCCAGGCAATGCAACTTTAGGCATTTCCAGGCAAGGCAATTCCAGGCAAGGCATATCCAGGCAAAGGAATTCCAGGCTAGGCAATTCCAGAATTCTCCAGGCAAGGCAATTCAAGGCAAAGCAACCTCACACAATTACAGGCAATGCAATCCCAGCTAAGGAAATTTCAGGCAATTCCAAACAAGGCAATTCCAGGCAATTCCAGGAAAGTCCATTGCAGTCAAGGAAATTCCAGGCAATATCAGGCAAGGCAATTCCAGATAAGGCAACTCCAGGAAATTCCTGAAAATGGAACTAGGATCAAGAACATTTCAGGGAAGCACAGGCAAGGAGAGGTTAGGCAGGGCAATTCCAGGCAACTCCAGCCAATACAATTCGAGCCAATACAACTTCAGGCAAATTCAAGCGAGGAAATTTCAGGCAAGGCTTTTCAAGTCTATTTTAATCAACGCAATCTTAAACAAGAAAACTCTAGGAAATAAAAGGCAAAGCCATTCCAGGCAAGGCAATGTCAGGCAATTCCAGGCAAAGAGATTCGATATAAAAAGATTCCATACAATTTCAGGCAAGATATTTTAGGCAAGGCATTTTCAAGCAACTCCATCTAAGGCAATTCCAGCAAGTTCGAGGAAAGACAATTCCAGGCAAGGAAGTTACGGGAAATTCCAGAGAACACAATACCTAAATAGGTCATTCCATGCATGTAGAAATAAAAAATTTCTGGAAAGTCAACATCAGGCAAGTTCACACATGGCAAATCCAGGAAACACAATGTTAGGCAATTACAGGAAATGAAATTCCAAAAAAAAATTATTACCGAATTTCAGAAAAGGCAATTACACACTACGAAACTACAGGCAATTACAGGAAATGAAATTCCAAAAAAAATTATTACCGAATTTCAGAAAAGGCAATTACACACCACGAAACTACAGGCAATTAGAGGCAAGGAAATTCGAGTCGAAAATCTTCCAGGAAATTCCATGTAAGGAAACTCCAGGCAGGGCGATCCCAGGCATCTCCCGCCAAGGCAACTTCAGAAAATTCCAATCATGGCAATTTCAGGCAAGGCTTTCCCAGGCAATTTCAATCAAGGCAATTTTAAACAAGGAAATAAGAAAATTTTAGGAAGGGCAATTTCAGGCAAGAATATTCAAGAGAATTTCAGACAAGGCAATTCCAGAAGAAGCTATTTCATGGAATGTCAGGCAGGCAAATCCAGGCAATGCAACTTTAGGTATTTCCAGACAAGGCAATTCCAGGCAAAACAAGTCCAGGCAAGGCAATTTCAGGATACACCAGGCAAGGCAATTCAAGGCAAAGCAATTCCACACAATTACAGGCAATACAATCCCAGGTAAAAAATTTCAGGCAATTCCAGGCAAATCCAGAAAAGGCCATTGCAGTCAAAAAAATTCCAGGCCATGCCAGGCAAGGCAATTCAAGATAAGGCCACTCCAGGAAATTCCTGGAAATAAAATTAGAATCAAGAACATTTCAGAAAATAACAGGCAAAAAAGTTAAGGTAGGGCAATTCCAGGCAACTTTCGCCAAAGCAATTCGAGCCAATACAACTTCAGGCAATTCCAAGCGAGGAAATTTCCGACAAAGCTTTTCAAGGCCATTTTAATCAATGCAATTTTAAACAAGGAAACTCCATTCAAGGCAATTCCAGCAAGTTCGAGGAAAGACAATTCCAGGCAAGGAAGTTACGGGCAATTCCAGAGAACACAATGCCTGGCTAGGTCATTCCACTCATGTCCAAATGAAAAATTTCTGGAAAGTCAACCTCAGGCAATTTCACGCAAGGCAAATCCAGGAAACACAATGTTAGGCAATTACAGAAAATAAAATTCCAAAAAAAAATATTATTACGTAACTTCAGAAAAGGCAATTACAGACCACGAAACTACAGGCAATTCCAGGCAAGAAAATTCCAGTCGAAAAACTTCCAAGAAATTCCAGGTAAGGACACTCCAGGCAGGGTGATGCCAGGCATCTCCAGGCAAGGCAACTTCAGAAAACTCCAATCACAGCCATTTCAGGCAAGGCTTTTCCAGGCAATTTCAATCAAGGCAACTTTAAACAAGAAAGTCAGAAAATTTCAGGAAGGGCGATTTCAAGCAAGGCAATTTAAGACAATTTCAGACAAGGCAATTCAAGAAGAGGCTATTTCATGGAATGTCAGGCAGGCAAATTTAGGCAATGCAACTTTAGGCATTTTCAGGCAAGGTCATTCCATGCAAGGCATATCCAGGCAAAACAACTCCAAGCAAGGCAATTCCAGGGTACTCCAGGCAAGGCAATTCAAGGCAAAGCAACTCCACACAATTACAGGCAATGCAATACCAGGTAAGGAAATTTCAGGCAATTCCAATCAAGGCATTTCCAGGCAATTCCAGAAAAGGCCATTGCAGTCAAGGAAATTGCAGGCAATATTAAACAAGGCAATTCCAGATAAGGCAACTCCAGGAAATTCCTGAAAATGGAACTAGAATATCGAACATTTCAGGGAGTAACAGTGAAACAAGTTTAGGCAGAGCAATTCCAGGCAAATCCAGCCAAGGCAATTCGAACCAATATAACTTCCGGCCATTCCAAGCGAGGAAATTTCAGGCAAGGCTTTTCAAAGCCATTTAAATCAAGGCAATTTAAAACAAGGTAACGTTAGGTAATACAAGGCAAGTCGACTCTAGGCAAGGCAATTTCAGGCAATTCCAGGCAAGGCAACTCCAGAAAATAATAGGCAAGGCAATTCCAGGCGAGGCAATTTCAAACAATTCCAGGCAAGACAACTCGTGGCAAAACAAATTCAGGCAACTTCAGGCAAGTCAGTTTCAAGCAAGGCAATTGCAGGAATTTCTAGAAAAGGCAGTCTCAGGTAGAGCAATTCCAGGCAATTCCAGGAAAGGCCATTCCAGCAAGGCAATATATGAAATTCAATTCCAGGCAAGTCAACTCCAGAAAATTATAGGTAAGAATATTCCAGGCAACGCAATTTCAAACAATTTTAGGAAGAACGATTTTTGGCAAGGCAAATTTAGGCAAATTTCGGCTAGTCAGTTTTAAGCAAGGCAATTTTAGCAATTTTTAGAAAAGGCATATTCAGGTAGAGCAATTCCAGGCAATTCCAGGAAAGGCCATTCCAGCAAGGCGATTATGTAGAAGGCAATTCCAGGCAAGACAATTCTGGGATTTACAAGTCAAAACAATTTCAGATAAAAAAATTTTAGGCAACTCGAGGCAATGTAATTTTAGGCAAGGCCATTCCATGCAACTCAAGTCAAAATAATTTTAGGTAAGGCAATTCCAGTCAACTCCAGGATAGGAAATTTCATGCAACGCAATTCCTGGCAAGGCAAATCCAGGGAGTTCCAGAAAAAGCAGATTTAGACCAGGCATTTCCAGGCATTCCTAAGCAAGGCTCTTCCATTTACGGCAATTTCAGGCAATTCCAGGAAAGGCAATTTCAGCACGGCAACTATAAAGAAGGCAATTGCAGGCAAGGCAATTTAGTCATTTACATGCAATGCAATTCCAGGAATGGGTATTTTAGGCAATGCAAGACAAACAATTCCAGAAATGGAAATTGCAGGCAATTCCAGCCAAAACAATTCCAGGATATTCCAGGCAATGCTATTTCAGGCAATTCCAGGAAAAGGGATTTGATTTAAGGAAATTCCAGACAATTCAAGGCAAGAAATTTTAGGAAAGGCATTTTTAAGCAACTCCAGCCAAGGCAATTCCAGCCAGTTCGAGGCAAGAAAATTCCAGGCAAGGAAGTTACGAGCAATTCCAGAGAACACAATTCCTGACTAGGTCATTCCACGCATGTCCAAATAAAAAAATATCTGGAAAGTCAACAGCAGGCAATTCCAGGCAAGGCAAATCCAGGAAACACAATGTTAGGCAAAACAAATCCAGGCAATTACAGGAAATAAAATACCAAAAAAAAAATTTCTGAGGCAAGTTCAAGGAAGGCAATTACAGACAACGCAACTACAGGCTACTCCAGCCAAGACAATTCGAGCCAATACAACTTCATGCAATTACAAACGAGTAAAGTTCAGGCAAGGGTTTTCAAGTCAGTTTTAATCAAGGCAAAATTAAACAAGGAAACTTTAGAAAATACAAGGCAAGGGGATTCCAGGCAAGGAAAATTCAGGCAATTACATGCAATGCAATTCCAGGACCGGGTATTTTAGGCAATCCAAGGCAAAGCAATACCAGCCAAGGCAATTCCAGGATATTTAAGCAAGGCAATTCCAGGCAATTCCAGGCAACGAGATTTGATATAATAGAATTCCAAACCGTTTCAGGTAAGAAATTTTAGGCAAGGGATTTCCAAGCAACTTTAACAAATGCAATTTCAGCCAGTTCGAGGCTAGAGAATTCCATGCAAGGAAGTTAAGGCCAATTCCAGAGAACACAATTCCTGGCTAGGTGATTCCACGCATGTCCAAATAAAAAAATTTCTGGAAAGTCAGCAGGAGGCAATTGGAGGCAAGGCAAATCCAGGAAACACAATGTTAGGCAAAACAATTTCAGGTATTTACAGAAAATGAAATTCCGAAGAAAAATTTTTAGGCAATTTGAGGAAAGGCAATCACAGACAATGCAACTACAGGCAATCCCAGGCAACGAAATTCGAGTCAAAAGACTTCCAGGAAATTCCAGGTAAGGAAACTCCAGGCAGGGCAATTCCAGGCAACTCCAGCAAAGGCAACATCAGGCAATTCCAATCAAGGAAATTTCAGGCCAGGCTTTTCCAGGCAATTTCAAATCAAGGAAATTTGAAATGAGGAATCGAGAAAATTCCAGGCAGGGCGATCCCAAGCAAGGCAATTCAAGGCAATTTCAGATAAGGCAATTCCAGAAGAAGCTATTTCATGGAATATCAGGCAGGCAAATCCAGGCAATGCAACTCTAGGTATTTCCAGGCAACGCAATTTCAGGCAAGGCATATTTAGGCAAAACAACTCCAGGCAAGGCAATACCAGGATACTCCAGGCAAGGCAATTCAAGGCAAAGCAACTCCACACAATTACAGGCAATGCAATCCCAGGTAAGCAAATTTCAGGCAATTCCAAACAAGGCAATAACAGGAAAGGCCACTGCAATCAGAAAAATTCCAGGCAATATCAGGCAAGGCAATGCCAGTTACGGCCACTTCAGGAAATTCCTGGAAATGGAACTAGAATCAAGAACATTTTAGGGAATAACAGGCAAGAAAAGTTTAGGCAGGGCAATTCCAGGCAACTCCAGCCAAGGCAATTCAAGCCAATACAATTTCAGGCAATTCCAAGCGAGGAAATTTCAGGCAACGCTTTTCAAGGTTATTTTAATCAAGGCAATTTTAAACAAGGGAAATTTAGAAAATACAGGCAAGGCGATTCTAGGCAAGGCAATTTCAGGCAATTCCAAGCAAGGCAATTCCAGGCAATGCATCTTAGGCAATTCCAGGGAAGGCCATTTTAAGCAATGAAATTAGAAACAATTCCAGGCAATGAAGTTCCAAAAGAGGCATCTCCACATTATTCCAGGAAATGCAATTTTGTGAACAAATTTCCTGGCAAGGCTATTATAGGCAAGGTAATTCCAGGTATCTCTGTGCAACTCCTGGAAAGGCAATTACATGCAAGACAATTTCAGGCGATTTCCAGCATTTCAAATCCAGACAACGCATTTTAACAGCAAAGGCAGGCAAGACAATTTCAGACGAGTCAATTTCAGAGAAAGCAATTCCATGAAAGGCAATTTCAGTCAATTGCAGAAAAAAAAATTTTGGAAAGGCAACTGCAAGCAAGGCAATTCTTGACAAAACACATTTTAGCTAGGCAATTCCTTGGAATTTCAGGAAAGGCAACCTTGGCAAGGCAATTCCAGGAAAGTACATACCAGGCAAATCCAAGATGAGTAATTGTAGTCCAGGCAATTACAGGCAATGGAATTTCAGCAAGGCAAGTCTAAGGAAGGCAATTCCAGGCCACACATTTTTAAGCCAAGCAATTTCAGGAAAGGCAAAATAGTTAAGACCATTACAGGCAGGGCAATTCCAGGCAACTCTAGCCAAGGCAATTCGAACCTACACAACTTGAGGCAATTCCAAGCGAGGAAATATCAGGCAAGGCTTTTCAAAGCAATTTAAATCAAGGCCATTTTAAACAAGGAAAAGGTAGAGAACACAAGGAAAGGCGATTCTAGGTGAGGCAATTTCAGGCAATTCCAGGCAAGGCAATTCCAGGAAAGGCAACACCAAAAATTATAGGCAAGCCAATTCCAGGCAAGGCAATTTCAAACAATTAAAGGAAAGACAATTCCTGGAAAGGCAAATCCAGGCAAATTCAGGCAAAGCAGTTTCAAGAAAGGCAATTCCAGGAATTTCTAGCCAAGGCACTTTCAGGTAGAGCAATTTCAGGCAACTCCAGGATAGGCCATTCCAGCAAGGCAATTATATAGAAGGCAATTCCAGGCAAGGCAATTCCGGGAAATACCAGGCAAAACAATTTCAGGGAAGAAAATGCCAGGCAACTCGAGGCAAGGTAATTTTAGGCAAGGCTATTTCATGCAATTCATATCAAAATAATTTTAGGTATGGCAATGCCAGTCAACTCCAGAACAGGCAAATTCATGCAAGGATATTCCTGGCAAGGAACATCCAGAAAATTCCAAGAAAAGCAGATTTAGACAAGGCATTTTCAGGCATTTCTAAGCAAGGCACTTCGAGGTATGGCAATTGCAGGCAATTCCAAAAAAGGCAATTTCAGCAAGGCAATTATAAAGAAGGCAATACCAGGAAAGGCAATTTTAAACATTTACATGCAATGCAATTCCAGGAACAGGTATTTTAGGCAATTCAAGGCAAAGCAATTCCAGACATGGCAATTGCACGCAATTCCACCAAAGGAATTCCAGGGTATTCCAGGTGAGGCAATTTCAAGCAATTTTAGGCAAAGATATTCGATATAAGGAAATTCCAGACAATTCCAGGCAAGAAAGTTTAGGCAAGGCATTTTCAAGCAATTCCAGCCAAGGCAATTTCAGACAGTTGGAGGCAAGGCAACTCCAGGCAAGGAAGTTACGGGCAATTTCAGAGAACACAATTCCTGGCTATGCCATTCCAGGCATGTTGAAATAAAAAAATTTCTAAAAAGTCAACAGCAGACAACTCCAGGCAAGGCAAATCTAGGAGACACAATGTTTGGCAAAACAATGCCAGGCAATTACAAAATACGAAATTCCAAAAAAAATTTATTAGGCAATTTCAGGAAAAGCAATTACAGACAACGCAGCTACAGGCAATTTTAGGCAAAAAAATTTGAGTAGAAAATCTTCCCGGAAAGTCCAAGATAAAAAACTCCAGTCAGGGAAATCCCAGGCAACTGCAGCCAATGCAATTTCAGGCAATTCAAATTAACGCAATTTCAGGAAAGGCTGTCTTAGGCAATTTCAATCAAGGCAATTTCACACAAGGAAACAAGAATATTTCAGGCAGGGCGAACCTAGGCAAGGCAATTCAATGCAATTTCAGACAAGGCAATTCCAGAAGAGGATATTTCATGGAATGTCAGGCGGGCAAATCCAGAAAATGCAACTTTAGTAATTTCCAGGCAAGGGAATTCCAGGCAAGGCATATCCAGTCAAAACAATTCCAGGCAAGGTAATTCCAGGCAAGGCAATTCAAAACAAAGCAACTCCACACAATTACAGGCAATGCAATTCCACGTAAGAAAATTTCAGGCAATTCCAAATAAGGCAATTCCAGGAAAGGCCATTCCAGTCAAGGAAATTCCAGGAAATACCAGGCAAGGCAATTCCAGATAAGGCCAGTCCAGGATATTTCTACAAATGGAACTAGAATCAAGAACATTTCAGGAAATTACAGGCAAGAAAGTTTAGGCAGGGCAATTCCAGTCAACGACAGCCAAGGCAATTCGAGCCAATACAACTACAGGCAACTCCAAGTGAGAAAATTTCAGTCAAGGCTTTTCAAGGCCATTTTAATCAAGGCAATTTTAAACAAGGAAACTTTAGGAAATACAAGGCAAGGTGAATCCAGGCGAGGCAATTTCAGGCTATTCCAGGCAAGGCAATTCCAGGCAAGTCAACTCCAGAAAATTATAGGTAAGGCAATTCCAGGCAACGCAATTTCAAACAATTTCAGGGAAGACGATTTTTGGCAAGGCAAATCCAGGCAAATTTCGGCTAGGCAGTTTCAAGCAAGGCAATTTTAGCAATTTTTAGGAAAGGCATATTCAGGTAGAGCAATTCCATGCAATTCCAGGAAAGGCCATTCCAGCAAGGCGATTATGTAGAAGGCAATTCCAGGCAAGACAATTCTGGGATTTATTAGGCAAAACAATTTCAGGTAAGAAAATTTTAGGCAACTCAAGGCAATGTAATTTTAGGCAAGGCCATTCCATGCAATTCAAGTCAAAATAATTTTAGGTAACGCAATTCCAGTCAATTCCAGGATAGGCAATTTTATGCAGGGCAATACCTGGCAAGGCAAATCCAGGATGTTCCAGAAAAAGCAGATTTAGACAAGGCATTTCCAGGCATTTCTAAGCAAGGCACTTTCAGGTATGGCAATTTCAGGCAATGCCAGGTAAGGCAATTTCAGCAAAACAATTATAAAGAAGGCAATTAGAGTCGAGGCAATTTCAGGCAATTACATGCAATGAAATTCCAAAAACGGGTATTTTAGGCAATCCAAAGCAAAGCAATTCCAGAAATGGCAATTGCAGGCAATTCCACACATGGCAATCACAGGCAATTCAAGGCAAATCTATTACGTGTAATGCAATTCTAGGAAGGGGTATTTTAGGCAATCCAAGGCAAAGCAATTCCAGCCAAGGCAATTCCAGGATATTCCAGGCAAGACAATTCCAAGCAATTCCAGGCAAAGAGATTCGATATAATGAAATTCCATACAGTTTCAGGTAAGAAATTTAAGGCAAGGAAATTCCAAGCAACTCCAACCAATGCAATTTCAGCCAGTTCAAGGCTAGAGAATTCCATGCAAGGAAGTTATGGGCAATTCCAGAGAACACAATTCCTGGCTAGGTGATTCCACGCATGTCCAAATAAAAACATTTCTGGAAAGTCAACAGCAGGCAATTTGAGCAAAGGCAAATCCAGGAAACACAATGTTAGGCAAAACAATTTCAGGCAATTACAGGAAAAGAAATTCCAAAAAAAATTATTAGGCAATTTCAGGAAAGGCATTTACAGACAACGCAACTACAGGCAATTCCAGGCAAGGAAATTGGAGTCGAAAAGCTTCCAGGAAATTTCAAGTAAGTAAACTCCAGGCAGGGCAATTCCAGGCAACTCCAGGCAACGCAACCTCAGGCAATTCCAATCAAGGCAATTTCAGGCAAGGCTTTTCCAGGCAATTTCAATCAAGGCAATTTTATACAAAAAAATAAAAGAATATTTCAGGCAGGGCGATCCCAGGTAAAACAAATTAAGGCAATTTCAGAAAAGGCAATTTCAGAAGAGGCTATTTCATGGAATGTCAGGCAGGCAAATCAAGGCAATGCAACTTTAGGCCTTTCCAGGCAAGGCAATTCCAGGCAAGGCATATCCAGGCATAACAATTCCAGGCAATGCAATTCCAGGGTACACCAGGTACAGCAATTCAAAACAAAAAACTCCACACAATTACAGGCAATGCAATCACAGGAAAGGAAATTTCAGGCAATTCAAAGCAAGGCAATTTCAGGCAATTCCAGGAAAAACAATTGCAGTCAAGAAAATTCCAGGCAATAACAGGCAAGGCAATTCCAGATGAGGCAACTTCAGGAAATTCCTGAAAATGGAACTAGATTCGAGAACATTTCAGGGAATAACAGGCAAGAAAAGTTTGGCAGGGCTATTCCAGGCAACTCCAGCCAAGGCAATTCGAGCCAATACAACTTCAAGCAATTCCGAGCGAGATAATTTCAGGCAAGGCTTTTCAAGGCTATATTTATCAAGAAAATTTTAAACAAGAAAAATTTAGGAAACACAAGGCAAGGCGATTTTATTCGAGTCAATTTCAGGCAATGCCATTCAAGGCCATGCCAGGCAAGGTAACTCCAGAAAATTATAGGCAAGGCAATTCCAGGCAGAGCAATTACAATAAATTCCAGGCAAGACAATTCCTGGCAGGGCAAATCCAGGCAAATTCAGGCAAGGCATATTCAGGCAATGCAATTCCAGCAATTACTAGGCAAAGCATTTTCAGGTAGAGCAATTCCAGGCAATTCCAAGGAAGGCCATTTCAGCAAGGCAATAAGAGAGAAGGCAATTCCAGGCAAGGCAATTCTGGGCAATACCAGGCAAGAAAATTTTACGTAGAAAAATTCCAGGCAACTCGAGGCAAGGTAATTTTAGACAAGGCAATTCCATGCAATTCAAGTCAAAATAATTTTAGGTAAGGCAATTCCAGTCAACTCCAGGACAGGCAATTTCATGCAAGGCAATTCCTGACAAGGCAAATTCAGGGAATTCCAAAAAGAGCAGATTTAGACAAGGAATTTCCAGGCATTTCTAAGCAAGGCACTTCCAGGTATGGCAATTCCAGGCAACTCCATGAAAGGCAATTTCAGAAAGGCTATTATAAAGAAGGCAATTCCAGGCAAGGCAATTTCAGGCAAATATATGCAATACAATACCAGGAACAGGTGTTTTAGGCAATCCAAGGCAAAGCAACTTTTGCAATGGCAATTGCGGACAATTACAGCCAAGGCAATTCCAGGATATTCCAGGCAAGGCAATTACAAGCAATTCCAGGGAAAGAGATTCGATATAAGCAAATTTCAGACAATTCCAGGCAAGAAATTTTAGGCGAGGCATTTCCAAGCCACTCCAGCCAAGGCAATTTCAGCCAGTTCGAGAAAAGACAATTCCAGGCGAGGAAGTTACGGGCAATTCCAGAGAACACAATTCCTGGCTAAGTCATTCCACTCATGTCCAAATAGAAAAATTTCTGGAAAGTCAACAGCAGGCAATTCCAGGCAAGGCAAATCCAGAAAACACAATGTTAGGCCAAACAATTCCAGGTAAATACAGGAAATGAAATTCCAAATAAAAATTATTAGGCAATCTCATTAAAGGCAGTTACAGACAATGCAATTACAAGCAATTCCAGGCATGAAAATTTGAGTCGAAAAGCTTCCAGGAAATTCCAGGTCAGGAAACTCCAGGCAGGGCAATTCCAGGAAACTGCAGACAAGGCAACTTCAGGCAATTCCAATCAAGGCAATTTCAGGCAAGGCTTTTCTAGGCAATTTCAATCAAGGCAATTTTAAACAAGGAAACAAAAAAATTCCAGGCAGGGTGATCCCAGGCAAGGCAATGCAAGGCAATTTCAGACAAGGCAATTCCAGAAGAGGCTATTTCATGGAATGTCAGGCAGGCAAATCCAGGCAATGCAACTTGAGACATTACCAGGCAAGGCAATTCCTGGCAAGGCATATCCAGGCAAAACAATTCCAGGAAAGGCAATTCCAGGATATTCCAGGCAAGGCGATTCAACGCAAAGCATCTCCACACAATTACAAGCAACAGAATCCCAGGTAAGAAAATTTCAGGCAATTTCAAACAAGGCAATTCCAGGCAATTTTAGGAAAGGCCGTTGCAGTCAAGGAAATTCCACGCAATATCAGGCAAGGCAACCCCAGGAATTCCAGATAAGGCAACCTCAGGAAATTCCTAGAAATGGAAATAGAATCAAGAATATTTCAGGGAATAACAGGCAAGTAAAGTTTAGGCAGGGCAACTCCAGCCAAGGCTATTCGAGTCAATAAAACTTCAGACAATTCCAAGTGAGGGAATTTCAGGCAAGGCTTTTCAAGGCAATTGGAATCAAGGCAATTTTAAACAAGGAAACACGAGGAAATACAAAGCAAGGTGATTCCAGGCAAAAGAATTCCAGGCAAGGCATATCCAGGCAAAACAATTCCAGGCAAGGCAATTCCAGGATACTCCAAGCCAAGCAATTCAAGACAAAGCAACTCGACACAATAACAGGCAATGCAATCTCACATAAGAAGGTTTTAGGCAATGCCAAACAAGGCAATCCCAGGCAATTCCAGGAAAGGCCATTGCAGTCAAGGAAATTTCAAGTAATATCAGGCAAGGTAATTCCAGATAAGGCAACTCCAGGAAATGCCTGGAAGTGGAACTAGATTCAAGAATATTTTAGGAAATAACAGGGAAGAAAAGTTTAGGCAGGGCAATTCCAGGCAACTCCAGCCAAGGCAATTCGAGCCAGTACAACTTCAGGCAATTCCAAACGAAGAAATTTCAGGCAAGACTTTTCGAGCCCATTATAATCAAGGAAATTTTAAACATGGAAACTCTAGAGAATACAAGGCAAGGCAACTCCAGGCAAGGCAATTACAGGCAATTCCAGGCAAGGCAATTCCATGCAAGGCAACTTCTAAAAATTATAGGCAAGGCAATTTCAAACAATTCCAGGCAAGCCAATTCCTGGCAAGGCAAATCCAGGCAAATTCAGGTAAGGCTGTTTCAGGCAAGGCAATTCAAGCAAGGCAATTATATTGAAGGCAATTCCAGGCAAGGCAATTCCGGGCAATACCAGGCAAAACAATTTCAGGTAAGAAAATTCCAGGCAACTCGAGGCAAGGAAATTTTAGGCAAAGAAATTGCATGCAATGCAAGTCAAAATAATTTTAGGTAAGGCAATTTCAATCAACTCCAGGACAGGCAATTTTATGCAAGGCAATTTTTGGCAAGGCAAATCCAGGGAATTTTAGGTAAACAGATTTAGACAAGACATTTCCAAGCATTTCTAAGCAAGGCACATCCAGGTATGGCAATTCCAGGCAATTTCAGAAAACGCAATTTCAGCAAGGCAGTTATAAACAAGGCAATTCCAGGCAAAGCAATTTCAGGCAATTACATGCAATGCAATTCCAGGAACGAGTATTTTAGGCAATCCAAGACAAAGCAATTGCAAACATAGCAATTGCAGGCAATTCCAGACAAGGCAATTCCAGGATATTCCAGGCAAGGCAATTTCAGGCAATTCCAGGCAATACTATTCGATATAAAGAATTTCCAGACAATTCTAGGCAAGAAATTTTAGGCAAGTCATTTCAAAGCAACTCCAGCCAAGGCAATTCCAGCCAGTACAAGACAAGGCAATTTTAGGCAAGGAAGTTAAGGGGAATTCCAGAGAATACAATTCCTGGCTAGGTCATTCCACGCATGCCCAAATATAAAAATTTCTGGAAATTTAACAGCAGGCAATTCCAGGTAATGCAAATCCAAAAAACAACGTTCGGCAAAACCATCTCAGGCAATTACAGGAAATGGAATTTCAAAAAAAAAAATTAGGCAATTTCAGGAAAGGCAATTACAGACAACGCAACTACAGGCAATTCCAGGCAAGGCTATTCGAGTCCAAAAACTTCCAGGAAATTCCAGGTAAGGAAACTCCAGGCAGGGCAATTCCAGGCAACTCCAGCCAAGGTAACTTCAGGCAATTCCAATCAAGGCAATTTCAGGCGAGGTTTTTCCAGGCAATCTCAATCAAGGCAATTTAAAGCAAGAAAACAAGAAAATTCCATGCAGGGCAATCCCAGGCAAGGCAATTCAAGGCAATTTCAGACAAGGCAATTCCAGAAGAGGCTCTTTCATGGAATGTCAGGCAGGCAAATCCAGGCAATGCAACTTTAGGCATTTCCAGGCAGGGCAATTTTAGGCAAGGCATATCCAGGCGAAACAACGTCAGGCAAGGCAATTCCAGAATACTCCAGGCAAGGCAATTCAAGACAATGCAACTCCACACAATTACAGACAATGTAATCCCAGGTTAAAAAAAAATTCAGGCAATTCCAAACAAAACAATTCCAGGCAATTCCAGGAAAGGCCATTGCAGTAAAGAAAATTCCAGGCAATATCAGGCAAGACAATTCCAGATAAGGCAACTCCAGGAAATTTCTGAAAATGGAACTATAGTCAAAATCATTTAAGGGAAAAACAGGCAAGAAAAGCTTAGGCAGGGCAATTCCAGGAAACTCCAGCCAAGGCAATATGGGCCAATACAACTTCAGGCAATTCCAAGCGAGGAAATTTCAGGCAAGGCATTTCAAGGTCATTAAAATCACGGCAATTTTAAAAAAGGAAACTTTAGGAAATACAAGGCAAGGCGACTGCAGGCAAGGCTATTTCAGGCGATTCCAGGCAAGGCAATTCCTGGCAAGGCAACTCCAGTAAATTATAGGCAAGGCAATTCCAGGCAAGGCAATTTCCAAAAATTCCAGGCAAGACAATACCTGGCAGGGAAAATTCAGGCAACTTCAGGCAAGGCAAATTCAGGCAATGCAATTCCAGCAATTTCTAGGCAAGGCATTTTCAGGTAGAGCAATTCCAGGCAATTCCAAGAAAGGCGATTCCAGCTAGGCAATAATATAGAAGGCAATTACAGGCAAGGCAATTCCGGGCAATACCAGGCAAGAAAATTTCACGTAGAAAAATTCCAGGTAACTCGAGGCAAGGTAATTTTAGGCAAGGCAATTCCATGCAATTCAAGTCAAAATAATATTAGGTAAGGCAATTCTAGTCAACCCCAGGAGAGGCAATTTCATGCAAGGCAATTCCTGACAAGGCAAATCCAGGGAATTCTAGGAAAAGCATATTTAGGCAAGGCATTTTCAGGCATTTCTAAGCCAGGCACTTCCAGGTATGGCAATTCCATGAAAGGCAATTTCAGCAATTATAAAGAAGGCAATTCCAGGCAATTATATGCAATGGAATACCAGGAATGGGTGTTTTAGGCAATCCAATGCAAAGCAATTGCTGACATAGCAATTACAGACAATTCCAGCCAAGGCAATTTCAGGATATTCCAGGCAAGGCAATTTCAGGCAATTCCAGGGATAGAGATTCGATATAAGCAAATTTCAGACAATTCCCAGCAAGAAATTGTAGGCGAGGCATTTCCAAGCCACTGCAGCCAAAACAATTTCTGCCAGTTCGAGGCAAGAAAATTCCAGGCAAGGAAGTTATGGGCATTTCCAAAGAACACAATTCCTCCTAGGTCATTACATTCATGTCCAAATAAAAAAATTTCGGGAAAGTCAACAGCAGGCAATTCAAGGCAAGGCAAATCCAAGAAACACAATGTTAGGCAAGACAATTCCAGGCAATTACAGAAAATGAAATTCCAAAAAAAATTGTTAGACAATTTCATTAAAGGCAATTACAGACAATGCAATTACAGGCAAGGAAATTCGAGTCGAAAATCTTCCAGAAAATTCCAGGTAAGAAAACTCCAGGCAAAGCAATTCCAGGCAACGCCAGACAAGGCAACTTCAGGCAACTCCAATCAAGGCAATTTCAGGCAAGGCTTTTCCAGGCAATATAAATCAAGGCAATTTTAAATAAGAAAACAAGAAAATTTTAGGCAGGGCGATCTCAGGCAAGAGAATTAAAGGCAATTTTAAACAAGGTAATTCCAGAAGAGGCTATTCATGGAATGTCAGGCAGGCAAATCCAGGCAATGCAACTTTAGGCATTTTCAGAAAAGGCAATTCCAGGCAAGGCATATCCAGGCAAAACAATTCCAGGCAAAGCAATTCCAGGATACTCCAGGCAAGGCAATTCAAGGCAGAGCAACTCCACATAATTACAGATAATGCAATCCCACGTATGGAAATTTCAGGCAATTCCAAACGAGGCAATTCCGGGCAATTCCAGAAAAAAACATTGCAGTCAAAAAAATTCCAGGCAATATCAGGCAAGGCAATTCCAGGCAATATCAGGCAAGGCAATTCCAGATAAGGAAACTCCAGGAAATTCCTGGAAATTGAACTGGAATCAAGAACATTTCAGGAAATGACAGGCAAGAAAAATTTAGGCAGGGAAATTCCAGGCAATTCCAGGCAAGGCAATTCCAGGCAATGCAACTCCTGAAAATTTTAGGCAAGGCAATTTCAAACAATTCCAGGCAAGACAATTCCTGGCTAGGCAAATCCAGGCAACTTCAGGTAAGGCAGTTTTAGACAATGCAATTCCAGCAATTTCTAGGCAAGGCACTTTCAGGTAGAGCAATTCCAGGCAATTTCAGGAAAGGCAAATCCAGCAAGGCAATTATATAGAAAAAAACTCCAGGCAAGGCAATACCGGGCAAGGCATCTTTAGGCAATTCCAGGGAAGGCCATTTCAAGCAATGAAATTAAAAACAATTCCAAGCAATGAAATTCCAAGAAAGGCATGTTCACATTATTCCAGGAAATGCAATTTCCTGAACTAATTTCCAGGCAAGGCTGTTATAGGCAAGGTAATTGCAGGTATCTCCGTGCAACTCCTGGCAAGGCAATTACATGCAAGACAATTCCAGGCGATTTCCAGCAATTCAAATGCTGGCAACGCATTTCAAAAAAAAGGGAGGCAGGCAAGGCAATTTCAGGCGAGTCAATTCCAGGGAAGGCAATTCCAAGAAAGGCAATTTCAGTCTATTGCAGAAAACAATATTCCTGGAAAGGCAACTGTAAACAAGGCAATTCTTGACAAGACAAGTTTAGCTAGTCAATTCCAGGCAATTTCAGGAAAGGCAATGGTTGGTAAAGCAATTCCAAGAAAGGGCATACCAGGCAAATCCAAGATGAGTAATTTTAGTCCAGGCAATTCCAAGCAATAAAATTTCAGCAAGGCGATTCTAGGCAAAACAATTCCAGGCCACACACTTCCAAGCAAAGGAATTTCAGAAAAGGCAAGAATAGATAAGGCCATTCCAGGCAAGGCAATTTCAGGCAATTCCATGCAAAGTGATTCGATATAAGAAATTCCCGACAATTCCAGGCAAGAAATTTTAGGCAAGGCATTTCCAAGCAACTCCAGCCAAGGCAATTCCAGCCAGTTTGATGCAAGACAATTCCAGGCAAGAAAGTTACGGGCAATTCCAGGAAACACAATTTCTGTCTAGGTCATTACACGCATGTCCAAATAAAAAAATTTCTGGAAATTCAACAGCAGGCAATTCTAGGCAAGGCAAATCCAGGAAACACAATGTTATTCAAAACAATTCCAGGCAATTACAGAAATTGAAATTCAAAAAAAAATTATTAGGCAATTTCAGGAAAGGCAATTACAGACAACACAACTAGAGGCAATTACAGGCAAGAAAATACGAGTCAAAAAACTTCCAGGAAATTCCAGGTAAGGAAACTCCAGGCAGAGCAATTCCAGGCAACTCCAGCCAAGACAACTTCAGGCAATGCCAATCAAGGCAATTTCAGGCAAGGGTTTTGCAGGCAATTTCAATGAAGGCAATTTTAAACAAGGAAACAAGAAAATTCCAGGCAGGGCGATCCCAGGCAAGGCAAATGAAGGCAATTTCAGACAATGCAATTCCAGAAGAGGCTATTTTATGGAATGTCAGGCAGGCAAATCCAGGCAATGCAACTTTAGGCATTTCCAGGCAAGGAAATTTTAGGCAAGGCATATCCAGGCAAAACAGTTCCAGGCAAGGCAATTCCAGGACACTCCAGGCAAAGCAATTGAAGGCAAGGCAACTCCACACAATTACAGGCAATGCAATCCCAGGTAAGAAAATTTCAGGCAATTCCAAACAAGGCAATTTCAGGAAAGGCCATGGCAGTCAAGGAAATTCCAGGCAATATCAGCCAAGGCAATTCCTGATAAGGCCACTCCAGGACATTCCTAAAAATGGAACTAGAATCAAGAACATTTAAATGAATAACAGGCAAGAAAATTTAAGCAGGGCAATTCCAGGCAACCCCAGCCAAGGGAATTCGAGCCAATACAACTACAGGCAACTCCAAGTGAGAAAATTTCAGTCAAGGCTTTTCAAAGCGATTTTAATCAACGCAATTTTAAACAGGAAACCTTTAGGAAATACAAGGTAGGGCGATCCCATGCGAGGAAATTTCAGGCTATTCCAGGCAAGGCAATTCCAGGCAAGTCAACTCCAGAAAATTATAGGTAAGGCAATTCCAGGCAACGCAATTTCAAATAATTCCAGGGAAGACGATTTTTGGCAAGGCAAATCCAGGCAAATTTCGGGTAGGCAGTTTCAATCAAGGCAATTTTAGCAATTTTTAGGCAAGGCACATTCAGATAGAGCAATTCCAGGCAATTCCAGGATAGGCCATTCCAGCAAGGCAATTATGTAGAAGGTAATTCCAGGCAAGACAATTCTGGGATTTACCCGGCAAAACAATTTCAGGTAAGAAAATTTTAGGCAACTCGAGGCAATGTAATTTTAGGCAAGGCCATTCCATGCAATTCAACTCAAAATAATTTTAGGTAACACAATTCCAGTCAACCCCTAAATAGGCAATTTCATGCAGGGCAATTCCTGGCAAGGCAAATTTAGGCAATTTCAGGAAAAGCAGATTTAGACAAGGCATTTCCAGAGATTTCTAAGCAAGGCTTTTCCATTTATGGCAATTCCAGGAAAGGCAATTTCAGCAAGGCAACTATAAAGAAGGCAATTCCAGGCAAGGCAATTTCAGGCATTTACATGCAATGCAATTCCAGAAACGGGTATTTTAGGCAATCCAAGAAAAACAATTGCAGACCTTGCAATTGCAGGACATTTCCAAACATGGCACTTCCAGGATATTCGAGGCAAAGCTATTTCAGGCAATTCCTGGCAAAGAGATTCGATATAAAGATATTCCAGACAATTCCAGGCAAGAAATTTTAGGTAAGGCGTTTCCAAGCAACTCCAGTCAAGGCAATTCCAGCAAGTTTAAGGAAAGAAAATTCCAGGCAAGGAAGTTACAGGATATTCAAAAGAACACAATTCCTGCCTAGGTCATTACATGCATGTCCAAATAAAAAAATTTCTGGAAAGTCAACAGCAGGCAATTCCAGGCCAGGCAAATCCAGAAAACACAATGTTAGAAAAAAAAATTTCAGGCAATTACAGGAAATTAAATTCACCAAAAAAATTTATTAGGCAATTTCAGGCAGAGCAGTTACAGACAACGCAACTACAGGCAATTACAGGCAAGGAAATTCGAGTCAAAAAACTTCCAGGAAATTCCAGGTAAGAAAACTCCAGGCAGGGCAATTCCAGGCAACTCTAGCCCAGACAACGTCAGGCAATTTCAATCAAGGCAATTTTAAGCCAGGCTTTTCCAGGCAATTTCAATCAAGGCAATTGTAAACAAGGAAACAAGAAAATTCCAGGCAGAACAATCCCAGGCAAGGCAATTCAAGGCAATTTCAGACGAGGCAATTCCAGAAGAGGCTATTTTATGGAATGTCAGACAGGTAAATCCAGGCAATGCAACTTTAGGCATTTCCAGGCAAGATAATTCCATGGAAGGCATATCCAGGCAAAACAACTCCAGGCAAAGCAATTCCAGGATAGTCCAGGCAAGGCAATTCAAGGCAAAGCAACTCCACACAATTACAGGCAACGCAATCCCAGGTAAGAAAATTTCAGGCAATTTCAAACAAGGCAATTCCAGGAAAGGCCATTGTAGTAAAAAAAAAATTTCAGGCAATATCAGGCAAGGCGATTCCAGATAAGGCAACTCCAGGAAATTCCTAGAAATGGAACTAGAATTCAGAATATTTCAGGGAATAACAGGCAAGAAATTTTAGGCAGGGCAATTCCAGGCAACTCCAGCCCAGGGAATTCGGGCCAATACAACTTCAGGCAATTCCAAGCGAGAAGATTTCAGGCAAGGCTTTTCAAGGCCATTATAATCAAGTGAATTTTAAACAACAAAACTTTAAAAAATACAAGGCAAGGCGATTCCAGGAAAGGCAATTTCAGGCAATTCCAACCAAATATAGGCAACGCAATTCTAGGCTGGGCAATTTCAAACAATTCCAGGCAAGACAATTCCTGGCAAGACAAATCCAGGCAACTTCAGGCAAGTCAATTTCAGGCAAGGCAATTTCAACAATTTCTAGGCAAGGCACTTTCAGTTAGAGAAATTCCAGGTATTTCCAGGAAAGGCCATTCCAGCAAGGCAATTATATAGAAAGCAATTCCAGGCTAGATAATTTTGGGCAATACCAGGCAAAACAATTTCAGGTAAGAAAATTTCAGGCAACACGAGGCAAGGTAATTTTAGGCAAGGCAATTCCACGCAATTCAAGTCAAAACAATTTTATGTAAGACAATTCCAGTCAAGTCCAGGACAGGCAATTTCCTGCAAGGCAATTCCTGGCAAGGGAAATCCAGGGAATTCCAGGAAAAGCGGATTTACACAAGGCATTTCCAGGCATTTCTAATCAAGGCACTTCCAGGTATGGAAATTCCAGCCAAGTCCAGGAAAGGCAATTTAAGCAAGGCAATTATACAGAAGGCAATTCCAGGCAAGGCAATTACATGCAATGCAATTCCAGGAATGGGTATTTTAGGCAATCCAAGGCAAAGCAATTCCAGCCAAGGCAATTCCAGGATATCCCAAGCAAGGCAATTTCAGGCAATTCTAGGCAAAATGATTCGATATGAGGACATTCCAGACAATTCCAGAAAAGAAATTTTAGGCAATGCATTTCCAAGCAACTTCAGTTAAGGCAATTCCAGCCAGTTCGAGGCAAGACAATTCCAGGTGTGAAAGTTACGGGCAATTTCAGAGGACACAATCCCTGGTTAGGTCACTGTAATGGAACAGAAGGAGTTAATTAAGTTTACAAGTCATGGACAGACTTTATGTTGTCTTCATTTCCTTATCATTGGGAGTATTCCGAGCTCAGAATTTTCCCAATGCAAAAAAAGGCTCTGAAGAGCCGGACCTGGGAACCTGGCCAGTTCCCTGATCCAATTTTTGGTAAACACCTCAAGGATGTTAGTTACATGATGAAGACGTGGACAGTGTCCTGACTTGACCCTTCTTTGTTTTAAAAAGTATAAAAGATTGTTTAGCAGAAGCCGAACTGAGCTTCGATGGTGATTTGGTTTGGACTTGCGAAAACCCGTGCTGCTTTATTGCCGGTGTTGAAGTTTGTGAGCGTCTCTAGGTATCCTTGTAAATAAACTTTTTTTTCTTTCTTTGTAAATAAACTCTTTTTCTCTATATACCTCGGCTGGTGTTTTTCTTCCCATGAATCTGCCTGAAAAGATTAGAAAATCCAAGCTTGGTACTGAGCAGTGCTCACACAAAATTGGCGTAGTCGGCAGGATTCGGGGAGAAGGAGTGCATCATGCCTTTCTTTAAAAAAAATGTTAAAATTGTTGTTAGTGAAATTCCTGGTTGGGAAGATCCTGTGTTTGTTTCTGTTGCTCGTAATTGGGCCTCTGGCACTGGCCTAAGTGAAAATTGGGACGGCCGCCTTAGGACGGCTGATCCCGCACAGGTATGTGAAGTTTTGGACCTGGTGCCAGTAGATAAAGGAAAGGAGTTAGCTGCCATTAGTAGACGAGGCTGGATTTTGTTGTCTGCTTATAGGAAACAATACTTAGCTCGCCAAGCCCTTATACAGGAAAAATTGCAGTTAGAAAAAGAATTGGCTGATTTACAAGGCAAATTGTCTATGTTACAATGTCAGAATTTTATCCTTGGTGACCAGGCAAGAATATATCAGGGAGTACCTGAAAAGGCTGCTGTACGGTGTGCACAGTATAAATATAGAAAACGAAAGTGGAAAGTGAATGCAAAGAAGGTGCATGCTGTCATTGCAACTGCTAAAGCTGATTGGGACCTAGTCAACATGTAAAATTTTTAGGAATATATTGGGATCATGGCTTATGTGCCATTACCCCAAAAGCAAAACAGAGAATATTAGATTTTCCCCCTCCCTCTACCAAAAAGGAGGCACAAAAATATATTGGCTTATTTGGATACTGGAGACATCATATACCCCATTTGAGAATGCTATTACAACCACTTTTTAAAGTAACTAGGAAAAAATACCAATTTGAATGGACTCAAGACCAACAGGATGCTTTTGAGAGAACTAAAGAGGCAATCCAGCAAGCCTTAGATTTATAGCCCCTACAGTCAGGACCTGTTGAATTAATGACTAGTGTAGAAAGTGAACATGCTAATTGGAGTCTTTGGCAAAAGCAGAATGGTAAACGAGTTCCATTAGGATTTTGGTCTCGAAAATTGCCCCAATGTAAAAACCCATATACCCAGTTAGAACAACAATTATTAACTGCTTACTGGGCCTTATCTGAAACAGAACATTTAACTACCAATAAAGAAGTAATCTTATGCCCTCAAATTCCAATAATGCAGTGGGTACTTTCTGACATGGTATCACATAAGATTGGACATGCCCAAGAATCCCATGTCATTAAATGGAAATGGTATATACAAAATCGTGCTAAACCAGGCCCCACTGGAGTTTTGCAGCTACATGAAAAGGTTTTTTCCTGCCCAACTGATGAAGGTAATCATGATCAACTCGTTAAACATATTGACAGTAAAGTTTGGGCTAATAAAGGATATGACTCTTTAAGTAAAGAACAACAGAAGCATGCATGGTTTACAGATGGCTTTGCTAAGTACATAGGGGGAAAGCGGCACTGGAAAGCTATAGCGTATAATCCCGCTCTGGATTGTACACTAGAAGCTAGTGGAGCAAACGGCAGCAGCCAACTTGCCGAATTACATGCAGTCTGGCTGTGCCTGGAAAAGGAATATGGGGGAGAATGTCATGTGTTCACAGATTCCTGGTCTGTGTATATGGGATTATTAACCTGGATTGCACAATGGCAGCATGATAATTGGAAGATTTGTGACCGTGATTTATGGGGAAAGGACTTATGGCAAAATATATGGATTGTATTGCAAAGTACTAATGTTTCTGTTTTCCACGTAGACGCTCACGTGCCTACTGATTCTATTGAACGTATTTACAATAAGAAGACTGATCAACTAACTAAAATTAGCTTTAATACTTACCCTGAAGATCATCCCAAGTGCGCAAAATGGGTGCATGCGCAAAATGGGTGCACGAACACACTGGATATGCAGGAGCCAAAGCTATGTACAGGTGGGCACAACAGAGAGGCATATACCTGCCATTAGATGTATGTAAAACCATCACAACACAGTGTCCAGTTTGTAACCAAGAACGATTGCAAAATGTCCCTCATATTGTCACAGGAGAATTAGCTCGAGGAAAACAAGCGGCACAAATTTGGCAAATAGATTACATAGGGCCGCTCCCCATTTCTAAAGGGTGCACTTACATATGCACTATTGTAGATACTTATTCTGGTGTGCTTATTGGATGTCCCTATAAACGGGCCACCCAAAAAAATACTCTGAAAACCTTAGATTTTATTATTTTATATTATGGAGTGCCATTACAAATACAAAGTGACAACAGGTCCCATTTTAAAAGTAAGTTAATTACTGATTACTGTGCTCAATATAATATAGAATGGATTTATCATATACCCTATTACCCACAAGCAGCAGGCCTCATTGAAAGGATGAATGGGTTATTAAAGGAAAAACTACGGAAATTAACCAATCCAATGTATTCAGGATGGAAAACCTTTTTATTACCAGCCTTACAACAACTTAATAATAGACCCCTAACTAGTGGCCAAACCCCATTGCAACGGATGATATATTCCTCTAATACAGTTGAGATCAGATCCCAAATAACAAATGAGCCTATAACTATCTCCTGGTGGAGATTCCACCCAGATGCAATACAACCTGGGAATGCTACTAGTACTGCTGCAGGTTATGATTTATTTAACTACTCTGTAACTAAATTAAATAGCAAAACTCAACATGTAATACCCACTGGAATAGGTTTACAGTTACCTTCAGGATATTATGGACAAATAGCTGCTCGATCTAGTCTAGCACAAAAAGGAATGACAATCTTAGGGGGAATAATTGATGCAGATTATTACGGTGAAATCAAGGTGTTTTGTTATAACCTTGGTGAAGAAGATATCATCTTGCCTAAAGGCCACCGAATAGCACAACTATTAATAATTCCAGTTTTACAAAACACAGTATGGGAATCACAAAGGTTCCCTCCAAAATCAGCTCATTTAGGATTTGGCAGTACTGATGAAAAGAAACAAATATCAGGTCATGTTTGGGTACAAACATCTCCCCATAAACCATTACAAGCTGGAGAGATAGTAGCACAGGAAGAAATAACTGTGTATATGTCCTAATTCCCCCCGCTGATACTCCTATATTAGTACCTACTAATCATTTGTTTCATCGTGTATAGATTTGTGTATTTACAGATATTATTGTTAGCACTCACGTCTGGATTGCTTGGACCATTTCCCCCGGACAAATCTTGTCTCACCAAACTACTTCCAGCAATGGACACATGATTCTACAGTTGGGATGGGTCAACTCCACAAAAGTAAGAAGTCAAGACTCTTACAACTGTTCTGCTAATCAAGTCTGTCACCATACCAATCTTACTATTAGTGGAGATACCAACACTACACTTACCTATTGGATGGGACAGAAACCTGCTCGAGGCAAAATTTATAGTAATGATAGTATTACTATTAATGTCACTTCTAAAGTGAATAGTTCCTGTTGTCAACAAGATTTAACTACTATGCTATGTCCCTATCATGTGCTGCCAACCATACCCTTATTATTTGCAACCAGAATTTTATGGTACCCACATTGACAATAGAAATATAACATATAAAATCAATGATTGTGCTGTAAGTACAAAAGGATTAGTATGCACTGATTTACAACAACAGATGGAGCCATGTCTATTGCATTTTTCTGTTAATCATTGTATTTTTACCTTATTACCAGTAAGTGATTACACTGCCCTTTTTGAAGTCCAGCCCCATACATTATGTATTGTATCCAATCAATCTGAAGTATTGTCATATATGCAAGTTGATTTTCCATTTGTTGGATGTATTTATAATATCTCTATTTTTCCCTGGCATAATTCTACTATTTATTTAACCCCAATTATTGACTATGAAAATGTCACTTTCACCCCAATAAGCCTGCCCCAACCAAAGTTGGAAACCTATTTAAATCTAACTACTATATTATATGAAAATAAAGCTTTAAATCAGACATTACAGAAAAGAGATCAACAATTAAGTGAATATAGACTACAAACCACCATAGTAAGTCATAAACTGCAGGACTATTCCCATGCTATAACAACAGATAGTAATCATAACTGGTGGGATTGGTTATTCACACACTCATCAGTAACATATAGATTTGTCCCACTATTCATGATTGTATTCATTTTAATAGTTATTAGTATATGTAGTTGTTGCTGTTCTTTGTACTTATATCAACGCATTAAGAATTTATATGATGCATTTACTTACAACTATTATGTGTATAATAAGTCTGCCCATGCCTAGGGCCGAATTGTAATGGAACAGAAGGAGTTAATTAAGTTTACAAGTCATGGACAGACTTTATGTTGTCTTCATTTCCTTATCATTCGGAGTATTCTGAGCTCAGAATTTTCCCAATGCAAAAAAAGGCTCTGAAGAGCCGGACCTGGGAACCTGGCCAGTTCCCTGATCCAATTTTTGGTAAACACCTCAAGGATGTTAGTTACATGATGAAGACGTGGACAGTGTCCTGACTTGACCCTTCTTTGTTTTAAAAAGTATAAAAGATTGTTTAGCAGAAGCCGAACTGAGCTTCGATGGTGATTTGGTTTGGACTTGCGAAAACCCGTGCTGCTTTATTGCCGGTGTTGAAGTTTGTGAGCGTCTCTAGGTATCCTTGTAAATAAACTTTTTTTTTCTTTCTTTGTAAATAAATTCTTTTTCTCTATATACCTCGGCTGGTGTTTTTCTTCCCAGGAATCTGCCTGAAAAGATTAGAAAATCCAAGCTTGGTACTGAGCAGTGCTCACACAGTCACTCCACGCATATCCAAATAAAAATTTTTTGGAAAGTCAACAGCAGGCAATTCCAGGCAAAGCAAATCCAGGAAGCGCAATGTTAGGCAATACAATTTCAGGCAATTACATGAAATGAAATTCGAAAAAAAATTATTAGGTAATTTCAGGAAAGGCAATTACAGACAATGCAACTACACGCAATTCCAGGCAAGGAAATTCGAGTCGAAAAGCTTCCAGGAAATTCCAGGTAAGAAAACTCCAGGCAGGGAAATTCCAGGCAACTCCAGCCAAGGCAACTTCAGGCAATTCCAATCAAGCCATTTAAGGGAAAGTTTTTCCAGGCAATTTTAATCAAGGCAGTTTTACACAAGGAAACAAGAAAATTCCAGGCAGGGCAATCCCAGGCAAGGCAATTCAAGGCAATTTCAGACAAGACAATTCCAGAAGAGGCTATTTCATGGAATGTCAGGCAGGCAAATCCAGGCAATGCAACTTTAGGCATTTCCAGGCAAGGCTATTGCAGGCAAGGCATATCCAGGTGAAACAATTCCAGGCAAGGCAATTCCAGAATACTCCAGGCAAGGCAATTCAAGGCAAAGCAACTTCACACAATTACAAACAATGCAATCCCAGGTAAAAAAAATTTCAGGCAATTCCAGCCAAGGCAATTTCTGGGAATTCCAGGAAAGGCCATTGCAGTCATGGAAATTCCAGGCAATATCAGGCAAGGCAATTCCAGATAAGGCAACTTCAAAAAATTTCTGAAAATGGAACTAGAATCAAGAACATTTCAGAGAATAACATTCAAGAAAAGTTTAGGCAGGGCAACTTCAGGCCACTCCAGCCAAGGCAATACAGCTTTAGGCAATTTCAAGCGAGGAAATTTCAGGCAAGGCTCTTCAAGGCCATTTTATTCAAGGCAATTTTGAACAAGGAAATTAAGGAAATACAAGGCAAGGCAATTCTAGGGAAGGCAATTTCAGGCATTTACAGGCACGACAATTTCAGGCAAGGCAATTCAAGAAAATTATAGGCTAAACAATTGCAGGCAAGGCAATTTCAAACAATTCTAGGCAAGACAATCCCTGGCAAGGCAAATCCAGGCAACTTCAGGCAAGGCATTTTCAGGCAAGGCAATTCCAGCAATTTCTAGGCAAGGCACTTTCAGGAAGAGCAATTCTAGTTAATTCCAAAAAACGCCATTCCAGCAAGGCAATTATATATAAGGCAATTTCAGGCAAGGCAATTCCGTGATATACCAAACAAAACTATTTCAGGTAAGAAAATTCCAGTAAACTCGAGGCAAGGAAATTTTAGCCAAGGCAATTCCATGCAATTCAAGTCAAAATAATTTTAGGTAAGGCAATGCCAGTCAACTTCAGGACAGGCAATGTCATGCAAAACAATTCCTGGCAAGGCAAATCAAGGGAATTCCAGAAAAAGCAGATTTAGACAAGGCATTTTTATGCATTTCTAAGCAAGGCACTTCCAGGTATGGCAATTCCAGGCAATTCCAGGAAAGGCAATTTCAGCAAGACAATTATACAGAAGGCAATTTCAGGCAAGGAAATTTCAGGCAATTACATGCAATGCAATTCCAGGAACAGGTATTTTGGGCAATCCAAGGCAAAGCAATTCCAGCCAAGGCAATTCCAGGATATTCCAGGCAAGGCCCTTTCAGGCAATTCCAGGCAACGAGATTTGATATAAGGAAATTCCAGACAATACCATAAAGAAATTTTAGGCAAGGCATTTCAGAGCAACTGCAGCCAAGGCAATTCTAGCCAGTTAGAAGCAAGACAATTCCAGGCAAGGAAGTTAAGAGCAATTACAAAGAACAGAATTTTTGGCTAGGTTATTCCACGCATGTCTAAATAAAAAAAATTCTGGAAAGTCAACAGCAGGCAATACCAGGCAAGGCAAATCCAGGAACACAAGGTTAGGCAAAACAATTTTAGGCAATTACAGGAAATGAAATTCTAATAAAAAATTATTAGGCAATTTCAGGAAAGGCAATTACAGACAATGCAACTACAGGGAATTCCAGGCAGGAAAATTCTAAGCAAAAAACTTTCAGAAAATTCCAGGTAAGGAAACTCCAGGCAGGGCAATTCCAGGAAACTCAAGCCAAGGAAGCTTCCGGCAATTCCAATCAAGGGAATTTCAGGCAAAACGTTTCCAGACGATTTCAATCAAGGCAATTTTATAGAAAGAAACAAAAAAATTCCTGGCAGGGCGACCTCAGGCAAGGCAATTCAAGGCAATTTCAGACAAGACAATTCCAGAAGAGGCTATTTCATGTATGTCAGGCAGGAAAATCCAGGCAATGCAACTTTAGGTATTTCCAGGCAAGGCAATCCCAGGCAAGACATATTCAGGCAATACAATTCCTGGCAAGGCAAATCCAGGATACTCCAGGCAAGGAAATTCAAGGCCAGGCAACTCCACAAAATTTCAAACAATGCAATCCCAGGTAAGGAATTTTCAGGAAATTCCAAAGAAGGCAATTCCAGGCAATTCTAGGAAAGGCCATTGCAGTCACGGAAATTTCAGGCAATATCAGACAAGGCAATTCCAGATAAGGCAACTCCAGGAAATTCCTGGAAATGGAACCAGAATCAAAAAAATTTCAGGGAATAACAGGCATAAAATGTTTAGGCAAGGCAATTTCAAGCAATCCAAGTAAAGGCAATTTGAACCAATACAAATTCAGGCAATGCCCAGCGAGGAAATTTCACGCAAGGTTTTTCAAGACCATTTTAATCAAGGCAATATTAAACAAGGAACCTTTAAAATATACAAGGCAAGGCGAATCTAGGCGAGGTAATTTCAGGAATTTCCAGGCAAGGCAATTCCAGGCAATGCATTTTTAGGCATTTTCAGAGAAGGCCTTACAAGCAATGAAATTAAAAACAATTCCAGCAATGAAATTCCAAAAAAGGCATCTCCACATTATTCTAAAAAATGCAATTTTGTGAACAAATTTCCAGGAAAGGATATTATAGGCAAGGTATTTTCTGGTATCTCTGTGCAACTCCTGACCAGGAAATTACATGCAAGACAATTCCAGGCAATTTCCAGGAATTCAATTCCAGGCCACGCATTTTGGAAAAAAGGAAGGCAGGCAAGGCAATTTCAGGTGAGTCAATTCCAGGGAAGGCAATTCCATGAAAAGCAATTTCAGTTTATTGCAGAAAATTAAATTCCTGGCATGGCAACTGCAGGCAAAACGTTTTTGACAAACCAAGTTTTAGCTAGGCAATTCGAGGAAATTTCAGGAAAGGTAATCTTTGGCAAGGCAAATCCAGCAAAAACAATTACCAGGCAAATTTAACACGAGTAATTTTAGTCCAGGCTATTCGAGGCAATGGAATTTCAGCAAGGCAAGTCTAGGCAAGAAAATTCCAGGCCACACACTTCCAAGCGAAGCAATTTCAGAAATGGCAAGGATAGGTAAGGCATTTCCAGCCAAAGCAATTCCAGGATATTCCAGGCAAGTCAATTTCAGGCAAAGAGATTGAAAATAAAAAAATTCCAGATATTTCCATGCTACAAATTTTAGGCGAGGCGTTTAAAAGCCACTCCAGCCAAGGCAATCCCAGTCAGTTCGAGGCAAGACAATTCCAGGCGAGGAAGTTACGGGCCATTCCAGAGAACGCAATTCCTAACTAGGTCATTCCACGCATGTCCAAATAAAAACATTTCTGGAAAGTCAACAGCAGGCAATTCCAGGCAAGGCAAATCCAGAAAACACAATGTCAGGCAAGACAATTCCAGGCAATTACAGAAAATGAAATTCCAAACAAAAATTATGAGGCAATTTCAGAAAAGGCAATTACAGACAACGCAACTACAGGCAATTCCAGGCAAGGAAATTCAAGTCGAAAAACTTCCAGGAAACTCCATGCAGGGATATTCCAGGTAACTCCAGGCAACGCAACCACAGGCAATTCCAATCAAGGCAATTGCAGGCAAGGCTTTTCCAGAAAATTTCAATCAAGGCAATTTAAACAAGGAAACAAAAAAATTCCATGCAGGGCCATCCCAAACAAGGCAATTCAAGGCAATTTCAGACAAGGAAATTCCAGAAGGGGCTATTTCATGTAATGTCAGGCAAGCAAATCCAGGCATAGCAACTTTAGGCACATTCAGGCAAAACAATTCCAGGCTAGGCAATTCCAGGATACTACAGCCAAGGCAATAAAAGTCAGAGAAACTCCACACCATTACAGGCAATGCAATCCCAGGTAAGAAAATTTCAGGCAATTGCAAACAAGGCAATACGAAGCGAATCCAGGAAAGGCCATTGTAGTCAAAAAAATTCCAGGCAATATCAGGCAAAGAAATTACATATAAGGCAACTACCGAAAAATTCTGGAAATAGAAGTAGAATCAAAGACATTTCAGAAAATAACAGGCAAGAAAAGCTTCAGCCAAGCAATTCCAGGCAATTCTAGCCATGGCAATTCGAGCCAATACAACTTCAGGCAATGCCAAGCGAGAAAATGTCAGGCAAGGCTTTTCAAGGAAATTTTAATCAAAGCAATTTGAAACAAGGAAAGTTTCGGAAATAAAAGGCAAGGCAATTTCAGGCAATTCCAGGAAAGGCAATTTCAGGCAAGGCATCTCCAGAAAATTATAGGCAAGGCAATTCCAGGCAAGGCAATTTCAAACAATTCCAGGCAAGACAATTCCGGGATTAACTAGGCAAAACAATTTCAGGTTAAAAAATTCAAGGCAACGCGAGGCAAGGTAATTTTAGGCAAGGCAATTCTATGCAATTCAAGTCAAAATAATTTTAGGTAAGGCAATTTCAGTCAACTGCAGGATAGGCAATTTCATGCAAGGCAATTCCTGGCAAGGCAAATCCAGGAAATTCCAGGAAAAGCAAATATAGACAAGGCATTTCCAGGCATTTCCAAGCAAGGCTCTTTCACTTATGGCAATTCCAGCAAAGGCAATGTCAGAGAAGCAACTATAAAGAAGACAATTCCAGGCAAGGCAATTGCAGGCATTTACATGCAATGCAATTCCAGCAACGGGTATTTTAGGCAATCCAACACAAAATAATTCCAGACATGGCAATTGCAGGCAATTCCAGCCAAGGCAATTCCAGGATATTCCAGGCAAGGCAAATGCAGGCAATTGCAGGCAAAGAGACTCGATATCAGGAAATTCCAGCTAATTCCCTGTTAAAAAATTTTGGCAAGGCCTTTCCAAGCAACTCCAGCCAAGGCAATTCCAGCCAGTTCGAGGCAAGGCGATTCCAGGCAAGGAATTACGGGCAATTCCAGAGAACACAATTCCTGTGTAGGTCACTCCAAGCATGTCCAAATGAAAAAATTTCTGAAAAGTCAACAGAAGGCAATTCTGGGAAGGCAAATCCAGCATACACAATGTTAGGCAAAACCATTTAAGGCAATTACAGAAAATGGAATTCCAAAAATGTTATTAGGCAATTTCAGGAAAGGCAATTACAGACAATGCAACTACAGGCAATTCGAGGCAAGGAAATTCGAGTCCAAAAGCTTCCAGGAAATTCCAGGTAAGGAAACTCCAGGCATGGCAATTCCAGGCAACTCCAGCCAAGGCAAATTCAAGCAATTCCAATCAAAGCAATTTCAGGCCAGGCATTCCAGGCAATTTCAATCAAGGCAATTTTAAACAAGGAAACAAAAAAATTCCAGGCAGGGCCATCCCAGGCAAGGCAATTCAAGACAATTTCAGACAAGGAAATTCCAGAAGAGGCTCTTTCATGGAATGTCAGAAAGGCAAACCAGGCAATGCAACTTTAGGCATTTCCAGGCAAGGCAATCCCAGGCAATGCATATCCAGTGAAACAATTCCAGGCAACGCAATTCAGGGATTCTAGGGACAAGGCAATTCAAGGCAGAGCAACTCCACACAATTACAGGCAATGCAATCCCAGGTAAGACAATTTCAGGCAATTCCAAACAAAGCACTTCCAGGCAATTCCATGAAAGGCCACTGCAGTCAAGAAAATTGCAGGAAATATAAGGAAAGGCAATTCCAGATAAGGGAACTCCGGGAAATTGCTGAAAATGGAACTAGTATCAAGAACATTTTATAAAATGACAGGCAAGGAAAATTTTGGCACGGCAATTCCAGGCAACTTCAGCCAAGGCAACTAGAGCCCATACTACTTCAGGCAATTCCAAGAGAGGTAAATTAAGGCAATGCCTCTCAAGGCTATTTTAACCAAGGCTATATTCTACAAGGAACCTTTAGGATATACAAGGCAAGGCGATTCCAGGCAAGGCAATATCCAGAAACGTATACGCAAGGCAATTCCAGGCAACTCCAGGCAACGCAACCTCATGAAATTCCAATCAAGGCAATTTCAGGCAAGGCTTTTCCAGGCAATTTCAATCAAGGCAATTTCAGGCAAAGCTTTTCCAGGCAATTTCAATCAAGGCAATTTTAAACAAGGAAACAAAATAATTCCATGCAGGGCCATCCCAGGCAAGGCAATTCAAGGCAATTTCAGACAAGGCAATTTCAGAAGAGGCTATTTCATGGAATGTCAGGCAGGCAAATCCAGGCAATGAAACTTCAGGCACTTTCAGGCAAGGCAATTCCAGGCAAGGCATATCCAGGCAAAACAATTACAGGCTTGGCAATTCCAGGATACTCCAGCCAAGGCAATTCGAGGAAGAGCAACGCCACACAATTACAGGCAATGCAATCCCAGTAAGGAAATTTCAGGCAATTCCAAACAAGGCAATACGAGGCAAATCCAGGAAAGGCCATTGCAGTCAAAAAAATTCCAGGCAATATCAGGCAAGGCAACTTCAAATAAGGCAACCCCCGAAAAATCCTAAAAATGTATCTAGAATCAAGAAAATTTCAGGGAATAACAGGCAAGAAAAGTTTCAGCAAAGCCATTCCAGGCAATTCTAGCCAAGGCAATTTGAGCCAATACAATATCAGGCAATTCCAAGCGAAAAATTTCAGGCAAGGCTTTTCAAGGCCATTTTAATCAAAGCAATTTGAAATAAGTAAACTTTCGGAAATACAAGGCAAGGTGATTCTAGGCATGGCAATTTCAGGCAATTACAGGCAAGGCAATTCCAGGCAACGAATCTCCAGAAAATTATAGGCAAGGAAATTCCAGGCAAGGCAATTTCAACATTTCCAGGCAAGACAATTCTGGGAATTTCTAGGCAAAACAATTGCATGTTAGAAAATTCCAGGCAACTCGAGGCAAGTTAATTTGAGGCAAGGCAATTCTATGCAATTCAAGTCAAAATAATTTTAGGTAAGGCAATTTCTGTCAACTTCAGGATAGGCAATTTCATGCAAGGCAATTCCTGGCAAGGCAAATCCAGGAAATTCCAGGAAAAGCAAATTTAAACAGGGCATTTCCAGGCATTTCTAAGCAAGGCTCTTCCATTTATGGCAATTTCAGGCAGTTCCAGCAAAGGCAATGTCAGAGGGGCAACTATAAAGAAGGCAATTCCAGGCAAGGCAATTGCAGGCATTTACATGCAACGCAATTCCAGGAACGGGTATTTTAGGCAATCCAACACAAAATAATTCCAGACATGGCAATTGCAGGCAATTCCAGCCAAGGCAATTCCAGGATATTCCAGGCAAGGCAATTTCAGGCAATTGCAGGCAAAGAGATTCGATATCAGGAAATTCTAGATGATTCCCCGCTAGAAATTTTTGGCAAGGCCTTTCCAAGCAACTCCAGCCAAGGCAATTCCAGCCAGTTCGAGGCAAGGCAATTC
The DNA here is from genome assembly GCF_049354715.1 of Callithrix jacchus. Taxonomy (NCBI): domain Eukaryota; kingdom Metazoa; phylum Chordata; class Mammalia; order Primates; family Cebidae; genus Callithrix; species Callithrix jacchus. Next base: position 4,127,708 of record NC_133515.1, read on the forward strand.
CCGGTAAGAAAGTTACGGGCAATTCCAGAGAACACAATTCTTGTCTAGGTCACTCCACACATGTCCAAATGAAGAAAATTCTGAAAAGTCAACAGCAGGCAATTCCGGCAAGGCAAATACAGGAAACACAACGTTAGGCAAAACAATTCCAGGCAATTACAGGAGAAAAAAATTCCAAAAAAAAATTATTAGGATATTTTAGGAAAGGCAATTACAGATCACGTAACTACAGGCAATTCCAGGCAAGGAAATTCGAGGACAAAAGCTTCCAGAAAATTCCAGGTAAGGAAACCCCAGGGAGGGCAATTCCAGGCAACTCCAGCCAAGGCAATTTCAGGCAATTCCAATCAAGGCAATTTCAGGTCAGGCTTTTCCAGGCAGTTTCAATCAAGGCAATTTTAAACAAGGAAACAAAAATATTCCAGGCAGGGTCATCCCTGACAAGGCAATTCAAGGCAATTTCAGACAGGGCAATTCCAGAAGAGGCTATTTCATGGCATGTCAGGCACAGCCAATGCAACTTTAGGCATTTCCAGGCAAGGCAATCCCAGGCAATGCATGTCCAGGGAAAGCAATTCCAGGCAAGGCAATTCGGGGATTCTAGGGTCAAGGCAATTCAAGGCAGAGCAACTCCACACAATTACAGGCAATGCAATCCCAGGGATGACAATTTCAGGCAATTCCAAACAAGGCAATTCCAGGCAATTCCAGGAAAGGCCATTGCAGTCAAGGAAATTCCAGGCAATATCAGGGAAGGTAATTCCAGATAAGGCAACTCCGGGAAATTCCTGGAAATGGAACTAGTATCAAGAACATTTTAGAAAATGACAGGCAAGGAAAGTTTTGGCACGCCAATTCCAGGCAACACCAGCCAAGGCCACTCGAGCCCATACAACTTCAGGCAATTCCAAGAGAGGAAAATTCAGGCAACACTTTTCAAGGCCATTTTAATCAAGGCTATTTTCAACAAGGAACCTTTAGGATATACAAGGCAAGCGATTCCAGGCAAGGCAATATCAGGAAAATCCATTCAAGGCAATGCCAGGCAACGCAACTCCAGTAATTATACGCAAGGCAATTCCAGGCAAGGCAGTTTCAATCAATGCCAAGCAAGACGATTCCTGGCAAGGCAAAGTCACGCAACTTCAGGCAAGGCAGTTTCAGGCAAAACAATTTCAGAAATTTCTAGGCAAGGCAATTTCAGTTAGAGCAATTCCAGGCCATTCCAGAAAAGGCCATTCCAGCAAGGCAATTATACAGAAGGCAATTCCAGGCAAGGTAATTCCGGATAATACAAGGCAAAACAATTTCAGTTCAGAAAATTTCAGGCCACTCGAGGCAAGGTAATTTTAGGAAAGGCAATTCCATGCAATTCAAGTCGAAGTAATTGTCAATAAAACAATTTCAGTCAAATCCAGGACAGGCAATTTCATGCAAGGCAATTCCTGGCATAGCAAATTCAAAGAATTTCAAAAAAATCCGATGTAGAAAAGGCATTTCGACGCATTTCTCAGCAAGGTGATTCCAGGTATGGCAATTCCAGGCAATTTCTGGAAAGGCAATTATAAAGAAGGCAACTCCAGGAAAGGCAATTTCAGGCAATTACATGCAATGCAATTCCAGAAACGGGTATTTTAGGCAATTCAGGGTGGAGCAATGTTAGACATGGCAATTCCACCCAAGCCAGTTCCAGGATATTCCAGTCAAGGCAATTTGAGGCAACTCCAGGCAAAGAGATTCGATATAAAGAAATTCCAGACAATTCCAAGCAAGAAATTTTAGAAAAGGCATTTCCAAGCAACTCCAGCCAAGGCAATTTCAGCCAGTTCGAGGTAAGACAATTTCAGGCAATGAAGTTAGGGGCAATTCTGGAGAACACAATTCCTGGCTATGTCATTCCACGCATGTCCAAATAGAAAAATATCTGGAAAGTCAAAAGCAGGAAATTCCAGGCAAGGCAAATTAAGGAAACACAATGTTAGGCAAAACAATTTCAGCCAATTACAGGAAGAGAAATACCAAAAAAGAAATTGTTAGGCAGTTTTAGAAAAGGCAATTACTAACAATGCAACTACAGGCAATTCCCAGCAAAGAAATTCGAGTTGAGAAACATCCAGGAAATCTACGGGAAAAAAACTCCAGGCACGGCAATTCCAGGCAACTTCTGCCAAGGCAACTTCAGGCAATTGCAATGAAGGCAATTTGAGGCAAGGCTTTTCCAGGCAATTTCAAGAAAGCCAGTTTTAAGCGAAAAAAAGTATATTCCAGGCAGGGCGATTCCAGGAAAAACAATTCAAGGCAATTTCAAAAAAGGTAATTCCAGAAGAGGTGATTTCATAAAATATCAGGCAGGCATATCCAGACAATGCAACTTTAGGCATTTCCAGGCAAGGCAATTCCAGCCAAGGCATATCCCGGCAAAACCATTCCAGGCAAGGCAATTTCCAGATATTCCAGGCTAGGCAATTCAAGGCAAAGCAACTCCACACAATTACAGGCAATGCAATCCCGGGTAAGACAATTTCAGGCAATTCCAAACAAGGCAATTCTAGTCAATTCCAGGAAAGGCCATTGCAGTCAAGGAAATTCCAGGCAATATCAGGGAAGGTAATTCCAGATAAGGCAACTCCGGGAAATTTCTGTAAATGGAAATAGTATCAAGAACATTTTAGAAAATGACAGGCAAGGAAAGTTTTGGCACGCCAATTCCAGGCAATTCCAGCCAAGGCAACTCGAGCCCATACAACTTCAGGCAATTCCAAGAGAAGAAAATTCAGGCAAGGCTTTTCAAGGCCATTTTAATCAAGGCTATTTTCAACAAGGAACCTTTAGGATATACAAGGCAAGGCGATTCCAGACAAGGCAATATCAGGAAAAACCATTCAAGGCAATGCCAGGCAACGCAACTCCAGAAACGTATACGCAAGGCAATTCCAGGCAAGGCAATTTCAATCAATTCCAGGAGAGTCAAATTCAGGCAACTTCAGGCAACGCAGTTTGAGGCAAAACAATTTCAGCAATTTCTAGGCAAGGCAATTTCAGTTAGAGCCATTCCAGGCAATTCCAGGAAAGGCCATTCCAGCAAGGCAATTATACAGAAGGCAATTCCAGGCAAGGTAATTCCGGGCAATACAAGGCAAAACAGTTTCACTAAAGAAAATTTCATGCAAGTCGAGGTAAGGTAATTTTAGGAAAGGCAATTCCATGCAATTCAAGTCGAAGTAATTTTAAATAAAACAATTCCAGTCAAATCCAGGACAGGCAATTTCATGCAAGGCAATTATAAAGAAGGCAATTCCAGGCAAGGCAATTTCAGGTAATTACATGTAATGCAATTCCAGGAACAGGTATTGTAGGCAATCCAGGCAGAGCAATGTCAGACATGGCAATTTTACCCAAGAAAATTTTAGGATATTCCAGGCAGGGCAATTTCAGGCAACTCCAGGAAAAGAGATTCGATATAAAGCAACTCCAGCCAAGGCAATTCCAGTCAGATCGAGGCAAGACAATTTCAGGCAAGGAAGTTATGGGCAATTCTGGAGAACACAATTCCTGGCTAGGTCATTCCACGCATGTCCAAATATAAAATATAAAAATATCTGGAAATTCAACAGCAGGAAATTCCAGACAAGGCAAATCCAGGAAACACAATGTTAGGAAAAACAATTCCAGCCAATTACAGAGAAAGAAATATAAAAAAAATTATTAGGCAGTTTTAGGAAACGCAATTACTAACAATGCAACTACAGACAATTCCCGGCAAGAAATTCGACTCAAAAATCTTCCAGGAAATATCAGGTAAGGAAACTCCAGGCAGAGAAACCCCAGGCAACTTCTCCCAAGGCAACTTCAGGCAATTGCAATCAAGGCAATTTGAGGCAAGGCTTTTCCAGGCAATTTCAGTCAAGGCAATTTTAAACAACAAAACAAGTACGTTCCAGGCAGGGCGATTCCAGGAAAGGCAATTCAAGGCAGTTTCAAAAAAGGTAATTCCAGAAGAGGCGATTTGATAAAATATCAGGCAGGCAAATCCAGGTAAGGCAACTTCAGGCATTTCCAGGTAAGGGAATTCTAGCCAAGGCATATCCAGGCAAAACCATTCCAGGCAAGGCATTTCCAGGATATTCCAGGCGAGGAAATTCAAGGCGAAGCAACTCCACACAATTACAGGCAATGCAATCCCGGGTAAGAAAATTTCAGGCAATTCCAAACAATTCAATTCCAGGCCATTCCAGGAAAGGCCATGGTAGAGGAAATTCCCGGCAATATCAGGCAAGGCAATTCCAGATAAGGCAACTGCAAGAAATTCCTGAAAATAAAACTAGAATCAAGAACATTTCAGGAAATAACAAGCAAGAAAAGGTTAGGCAGGGCAATTCCAGGCAACTCCAGCCAAGGCAATTCGAGCCAATCCAACATCAGCCAATTCCAAGCGAGGAAATTTCACGCAAGGCTTTTCAAGGCCATTTTAATCAAGGCAATATTAAACAAGGAACCTTTAAAATATACAAGGCATGGCGAATCCCGGCGAGGAAATTTCAGGGAGTTACAGGCAAGGCAATTCCAGGCAATTCATCTTTAGGCATTTTCAGAGAAGGCCTTACAAGCAATGAAATTAAAAACAATTCCAGAAATGAAATTCCAGAAAAGGCATCTCCATATTATTCCAAGAAATGCAATTTCGTGAACAAATTTCCAGGCAAGGCTATTATAGGCAAGGTATTTCCTGGTATCTCTGTGCAACTCCTGGCCAGGCAATTACATGCAAGACAATTCCAGGCGATTTCCAGCAATTCAAATCCAGGCAACGCATTTGGAAAAAAGGAAGGCAGGCAAGGCAATTTCAGGTGAGTCAATTCCAGGGAAGGCATTTCCATGAAAGGCAATTTCAGTTAATTGCAGAAAATTAAATTCCTGGCATGGCAACTGCAGGCAAAACATTTTTGACAAAACAAGTTTGAGCTAGGTAATTCCAGTCAAGTTCAGGATAGGTAATCTTTGGCAAGTTAAATCCAGAAAAAAAAATTACCAGGCAAATTTAACACGAGTAATTTTAGTCCAGGATATTCGAGGCAATGGAATTTCAGCAAGGCAAGGCTAGGCCAGAAAATTCCATGCCACACACTTCCAAGTGAAGCAATTTCAGAAATGGCAAGGATACGTAATGGATTTCCAGCCAAGGCAATTCCAGGATATTCCAGGAAAGGCAATTTCAGGCAAAGAGATTCAAAATAAGGAAATTCCAGATATTTCCACGCTAGAAATTTTAGGCGAGGCGTTTCCAAGCCACTCCAGCCAAGGCAATTCCAGCCAGTTCTAGGCAAGACAATTCCAGGTGACGAAGTTGTGGGCCATTCCAGAGAACACAATTTCTGGCTAGGTCATTTTAAACATTTCCAAATAAAGCAATTTCTGGAAAGTCAACAGCAGGCAATTCCAGGCAAGGCAAATCCAGAAAACACAATATTAGGCAAGACAATTCCAGGCAATTGAAGAAAATGAAATTCCAAAAAAAAAATTATTAGGAAATTTCAGGAAAGGCAATTACAGACAACGCAACTACAGGCAATTCCAGGCAAGAAAATTCGAGTCAAAAAACATCCAGAAAACTCCAGGTAAGGAAACTCCAGGCAGGGAAATTCCAGGCAACTCCAGCCAACGCAACTTCAGGCAATTCCAATCAAGGCAATTGCAGGAAAAGCTTTTCCAGGCAACTTCAGTCAAGGCAATTTTAAACAAAAAAACAAGTATATTCCAGGAAGGCCGATTCCAGGAATGGCAATTCAAGGCAATTTCAAAAAAGATAATTCCTGAAGAGGCGATTTCATAAAATATCAGGCAGGCAAATCCAGGTAAGGCAACTTTAGGCATTTCCAGGCAAGGCAATTCCAGCCAAGGCATATCCAGGCAAAACCATTCCAGGCAAGGCAATTCCAGGATATTCCAGGCGAGGCAATTCAAGGCAAAGCAACTCCACACAATTACAGGCAATGCAATCCCGGGTAAGAAAATTTCAGGCAATTCCAAACAATTCAATTCCAGGCCATTCCAGGAAAGGCCATGGCAGAGGAAATTCCAGGCAATATCAGGCAAGGCAATTCCAGATAAGGCAACTCCAAGAAATTCCTGGAAATAAAACTAGAATCAAGAACATTTCAGGGAATAACAAGCAAGAAAAGTTTAGGCAGGGCAATTCCAGGCAACTCCAGCCAAGGCAATTCAAGCCAATCCAACTTCAGGAAATTCCAAGAGAAGAAATTTCCTGCAAGGATTTTCAAGGCGATTGTAATCAAGGCAATATTAAACAAGAAACCTTTAAAATATACAAGGTACAGCGAATCTAGGCGAGGCAATTTCAGGCAATTCAAGGCAAGGCAATTCCAGGCAAGGCATCACCAAAAAATTATAGGCAAGGCAATTTCAAACAATTCCCTCGCAAGACAATTCCAAGATTTACTAGGCAGAACAATTTCAGGTTAGGATATTCCAGGCAAATCGAGGCAAGGTAATTTTAGGCAAGGCAATTCTATGCAAATCAAGTAAAACTAATTATACGTTAGGCAATTTCAGTCAATTCCAGGATATGCAATTTCATTCAAGGAAAATTATGGCAAGGCAAATCTAGGAAATTCCAGGAAAACCAAATTTAGACAAGGCTTTTCCAGGCATTTCTAAGCAAGGCTCTTCCATTTATGGCAATTCCATGCAACTCCAGCAAAGGCAATGTCAGAGGGGCAACTATAAAGAAGGCAATTCCAGGCAAGGCAATTACAGTCATTTACATGCAATGCAATTCCAGGAACGGATATTTTAGGCAATCCAAGACAAAATAATTCCAGACATGGCAATTGCAGGCAATTCCAGCCAAGGCAATTCCAGGAAAGGGAGTTACCGGCAATTCCAGAGAAGGCAATTCTTGTCTAAGTCACTCCACACATATCCAAATTAAAAAAATTCTGAAAAGTCAACAGAAGGCATTTCCTAAAAGGCAAATCCAGAAAACACAATTATAGGCAAAACAATACCAGGAAATTACAGGAAATGAAATTCCAAAAAATAAATTATTAGGCAATTTCAGGAAAGGCAGTTACAGACAACGGAAATGCAGGCAGTTCCAGGCAAAAAAATTCGAGTAGAAAAGCTTCCAGGAAATTAAAGGTAAGGAAACTCGATGCAGAACAATTCCAGGCAACTCCAGCCAAGGCAACTTCAGGCAAATCCAATCAAGGCAATTTCAGGCCAGGCTTTTCCAGGCAATTTCAATCAAGGCAAATTTAAACAAGGAAACAAAAAAATTCCAGGCAGGGCCATCCCAGGCAAGGCAATTCAAGGCAATTTCAGACAAGGGAATTCCAGAAGAGCCTATTTCATGGAATGTCAGACAGGCAAATCCAGGTAATGCAACTTTAGGCATTTCCAGGCAAGACAATACCAGGCAATGCATATCCAGGGAAAACAATTTCAGGAAAGGCAATTCAGGGATTCTAGGGGCAAGGCAATTCAAGGTAGAGCAACTCCACACAATTACAGGCAATGCAATCCCAGGGACGACAATTTCAGGCAATTCCAAACAAAGCAATTTCAGGCAATTCCAGGAAAGGCCATTGCAGTCAAGGAAATTCCAGGCAATATCAGGGAAGGTAATTCCAGATAAGGCAACTCCGGGAAATTCCTGGAAATGGAACTAGTATCAAGAACATTTTAGAAAATGACAGGCAAGGAAAGTTTTGGCACGCCAATTCCAGGCAACACCAGCCAAGGCAACTCGAGCCCATACAACTTCAGGCAATTCCAAGGGAGGAAAATTCAGGCAAGGCTTTTAAAGGCCACTTTAATCAAGGCTATTTTCAACAAGGAACCTTTAGGATATACAAGGCAAGGCGATTCCAGGCAAGGCAGTATCAGGAAAATCCATTCAAGGCAATGCCAGGCAACACAACTCTAGAAACCTATACGCAAGGCAATTCCAGGCAAGGCAATTATTATCAATTCCAGGCAAGACTATTCCTGGCAAGGCAAATTCAGGCAATTTCAGACAAGGCAGTTTCAGGCAAAAAAATTTCAGCAATTTCTAGGCAAGGCAATTTCAGTTAGAGCCATTCCAGGCAATTCCAGGAAAGGCCATTCCAGAAAGGCATTATACAGAAGGCAATTCCAGGCAGGGTAAATCCGGGCAATACAAGGCAAAACAATTTCAGTTCAGAAAATTTCAGGCAATTCGAGGCAAGACAATTTTAGGAAAGGCAATTCCATGCAATTCAAGTCGAAGTAATTTTAAATACAACAATTCCAGTCAAATCCAGGACAGGCAATTTCATGCAAGGCAATTCCTGGCATGGAAAATATAGGGAATTCCAAAAAATCAGATTGAGACAAGGCATATCCAGGCATTTCTCAGCAAGGCACTTTCAGGTATGGCAATTCCAGGCAATTTCTGGAAAGGCAATTTCAGCAAGGCAATTGTAAAGAAGGAAATTCCAGGCAAGGTAATTTCAGGCAATAACATGCAATGCAATTCCAGGAATCGGTATTGTATGTGATCCAGGGCAGTGGAATATCAGACGTGGCAATTCCACACAAGGCAATTCCAGGATATTCCAGGCCAGGCAATTTCAGGCAACTCCAGGCAAAGAGATTCGATATAAAGAAATTCCAGAAAATTCCAGTCAAGAAAATTTAGAAAAGGCATTTCCAAGCAACGCCAGCCAAGACAATTCCAGCCAGTTCGAGGCATGACAATTTCAGGCAAGGAAGTTACGGGCAATTCCGAAGAACACAATTCCTGGCTAGGTCACTCCACGCATATCCAAATAGAAAAATATCTGGAAGGTCAAAAGCAGGAAATTCCAGGCAAGGCAAATCCAGGAAAGACAAATTTAGGCAAAACAATTCCAGCCAATTACAGGAAGAGAAATACCAAAAAAATATTATTAGGCAGTTTTAGGAAAGGCAATTACTAACAATGCAACTACAGGCAATTCCAGGTAGGAAAATTCGAGTCGAAAAGTTTCCAGGAAAATCCAGGTGAGGAAACTCCAGGCAGGGCAATTCCAGGCAACTCCAGCAAAGGCAACTGCAGGCAATTAAAATCGAGGCAATTTCAGGTAGAGTTTTTTCAGGCAATTTCAATAAAGGCAATTTTAAACAAGGAAACAAAATAACCATGCAGGGCACACCCAGGCAAGGCAATTCAAGGCAATTTTAGACAAGGCAATTCCAGAAGAGGCTATCTCATGGAATGTCAGGCAGGCAAATCCAGGCAATGCAACTTTAGGCACTTTCAGGCAAGGCAATTCCAGGCAAGGCATATCCAGGCAAAACAATTCCAGGCTAGGCAATTCCAGGATACTCCAGCCAAGGCAATTCAAGGCAGAGCAACTCCACACAATTACAGGCAATGCAATCCCAGGTAAGAAAATTTCAGGCAATTCCAAACAAGGCAAGACGAGACGAATACAGGAAAGGCCATTGCAGTCAAAACAATTCCCGGCAATATCAGGCAAGGCAATTCCAAATAAGGCAACTCCCGAAAAATCCTGGAAATGGAACTAGAATCAAGAATATCTCAGGGAATAACAGGCAGGAAAAGTTTCAGCAAAGCAATTCCAGGAAATTCTAGCCAAGGCTAGAATCCGAGCCAATACAACTTCAGGCAATCCCAGGTGGGAAAATTTCAGGCAAGACTTTTCAAGGCCATTTAAATCAAAGCAATTTTTAACAAGGAAACTGTTGGAAATACAAAGCAAGGCGATTTTGGCAAGGCAATTTCAGGCAATTCCAGGCAAGGCAATTTCAGGCAAGGCACCTCCAGAAAATTATAGGCAAGGCAATTCCAGGCAAGGCAGTTTCAACATTTCCAGGCAAGACAATTCCGGGATGTACTAGGCAAAACAATTCCAGGTTAGAAAATTCCAGGCAACTCGAGGCAAGGTAATTTGAGGCAAGGCAATTCTATGCAATTCAAGTCAAAATAATTTTAGGTAAGGCAATTTCTGTCAACCCCAGGATAGGCAATTTCATGCAAGGCAATTCCTGGCAAGGCAAATCCAGGAAATTCCAGGAAAAGCAATATAGACAAGGCATTTCCAGGCATCGCTAAACAAGGATCTTCCATTTAGGGCAATTCCAGGCAATTCCAGCTAAGGCAATATCAGAGGGGCAATCCAACACAAAATAATTCCAGACATGGCAATTGCAGGCAATTCCAGCCAAGGCAATTCCAGGATATTCCAGGCAAGGCAATTTCAGGAAATTGCAGGCAAAAAGATTCCATATCAGGGAATTCCAGATAATTCCCCGCTAGAAATTTTTGGCAAGGCCTTTCCGATCAACTCCAACCAAGGCAATTCCAGCCAGTTCGAGGCAAGGCAATTCCAGGCAAGGAAGTTACGGGCAATTCCAAAGAACACAATTCTTGTCTAGGTCACTCCACACATGTCCAAATGAAGAAATTTCTGAAAAGTCAACAGCAGGAAATTCCGGCAAGGCAAATCCAGGAAACGCAATGTTAGGAAAAAAAACTCCAGGCAATTACAGGAAATGAAATTCCAAAAAAGAAATGACTAGGCAATTTCCGCAAACGCAATTACAGACAACGCAACTGCAGGCAATTCCAGGCAAGAAAATTCGAGTCGAAAAGTTTCCAGGAAATTCCAGGTAAAAAAACTCCAGGCAGGGCAATTTGAGGCAACTCCAGCCAAGGCACCTTCAGTCAATTCCCATCAATGCAATTTCAGGCCAAATTTTCCAGGCAATTTCAATCAAGGAAATTTTAAACAAGAAAACAAAAAATTTCAGGCAGGGACATCCCAGGCAAGGCAATTTAAGGCAATTTCAGACAAGGCAATTGCAGGCAATTGAAGCCAAGGCAATTCCAGGATATTCCAGGTAAGGAGATTTGATATAAGAAAATTTCAGATAATTCTAGGCAAGACATTTTTGGCAAGGCCTTTCCAAGCAGCTTCAGCCAAGGCAATTGCAGCCAGTTCGAGGCAAGGCAATTCCAGGCATGGAAGTTACTAGCAATTCCAGAGAACACACTTCCTGGCAAGGTCATTTCACACATGTCCAAATAGAAAAATTGCTGGAAAGTCAACATCAGGCAATTTCAGGCAAGGCAAATCCAGGAAACACAATGTTAGGCCAAACAATTCCAGGAAATTATAGGATAAAGAATTCCGGAAAAATATTATTAGGCAACTTCAGGAAAAGCAATTACAGACAACGCAACTGCAAAAAATCCCAGGCAAAAAAATTTGAGTCGAAACACTTCCAGGAAACTCCAGGTAAAGAAAGTCCAGGCAGGGCAAGTCCAGGCAACTCTGGACAATGCAACTTCAGGCAATTCCAATCAAGGCAATTTCAGGCAAGGCTTTTCCAGGCAATTTCACTCAAGGCAATTTTAAACCACGAAACAAAAGAATTCTAGGCAGGGCCATCCCAGGCAAGGCAATTCAAGGCAATTTCAGACAGGGCAATTCCAGAAGACGCTCTTTCATGGAATGGCAGGCAGGGAAATCCAGGCAATGCAACCTTAGGCAGTTTGAGGCAAGGCAATTCCAGGCAAGGCATATCCAGGCGAAACAATTCCAGGCTAGGCAATTCCAAAATACTCCATCCAAGGCAATTCAAGGCAGAGCAACTCCACACAATTACAGGCAATGCAATCCCAGGGACGACAATTTCAGGCAATTCCAAACAAGGCAATTCCAGGCAATTCCAGGAAAGGCCATTGCAGTCAAGGAAATTCCAGGCAATATCAGGGAAGGTAATTCCAGATAAGGCAACTCTGGGAAATTCCTGGAAATGGAACTAGTATCAAGAACATTTTAGAAAATGACAGCCAAGGAAAGTTTTGGCACGCCAAGTCTAGGCAACACTAGCCAAAACCACTCGAGCCCATACAACTTCAGGCAATTGCAAGGGAGGAAAATTCAGGCAAGGCTTTTCAAGGCCATTTTAATCAAGGCTATTTTCAACAAGGAACCTTTAGGATATACAAGGCAAGGCGATTCCAGGCAACGCAATATCAGGAAAATCCATTCAAGGCAATGCCAGGCAATGCAACTCCAGAAACGTATAGGCAAGGCCATTGCAGCAACACAATTTTAATCAATTCCAGGCAAGACAATTCCTGGCCAGGCAAATTCAGGCAATTTCAGGCAAGGAAGTTTCAGGCAAAACAATTTCAGCAATTTCTAGGCAAGGCAATTTCAGTTAGAGCAATTCCAGGCAATTCCAGGAAAGGCCATTCCAGCAAGGCAATTATACAGAAGGCAATTCCAGGCAAGGTAATTCCGGGCAATACAAGGCAAAACAATTTCAGTTCAGAAAATTTCAGGCAACTCGAGGCAAAGTAATTTTAGGAAAGGCAATTCCATGCAATTCAAGTCGAAGTAATTTTAAATAAAACAATTCCAGTCAAATCCAGGACAGGCAATTTCATGCAAGGCAATTCCTGGCATGGCAAATCCAGGGAATTCCAATAAAATCAGATTTAGACAAGGCATTTCCAGGCATGTCTCAGCAAGGCACTTAAAGCTATGGCAATTCCACGCAATTTCTGGAAAGGCAATTTCACAAAGCAATTATAAAGAAGGCAATTTCAGGCAATTACCTGCAATGCAATTCCAGGAACGGGTATGGTAGGCAATCCAAGGCAGAGCAATTCCAGATGTGGAAATTCCACCCAAGGCAATACCAGGATATTCCAGGCCAGGCAATGTCAGGCAACTCCAGGCAGAGAGATTCGATATAAAGAAATTCCAGACGATTCCAGGCAAGAAATTTTAGGAAAGGCATTTCCAAGCAACTCCAGCCAAGGCAATTCCAGCCAGTTCGCGGCAAGACAATTTCAGGCAAGAAAGTTACGGGCAATTCTGGAGAACACAATTCCTGGCTAGGTCATTCCAGTCATGTCCAAATAGAAAAATATCTGGAAATTCAACAGCGGGAAATTCCAGGCCAGGCAAATCCAGGAAACACAATGTTAGGCCAAACAATTCCAGCCGATTCCAGGAAGAGAAATTCAAAAATAAATAAATAAATAAACTATTAGGTAGTTTTAGGAAAGGCAATTACTAACAATGCAACGAAAGGCAATTCCAAGCAAAGAAATTCGAGTCGAAAAGCTTCCAGGAAATCTCAGGTAAGAAAACTCCAGGCAGGGCAATTCCAGGCAACTTCCAACAAGGCAACTTCAGGAAATTGCAATCAAGGCAATTTGAGGCAAGGCTTTTCCAGGCAACTTCAGTCAAGGCAATTTTAAACAAAAGAACAAGTATATTCCAGGCAGGGTGACCCCAGGAGAGGCACTTCAAGGCAATTTCAAAAAGGTAATTCCGGAAGAGGTTATTTCATACAATATCAGGCAGGCAAATCCACGCAATGCAACTTTAGGCATTTCCAGGCAAGGCATTTCCAGCCAAGGCATATCCAGGCAAAATCATTCCAGGCAAGGCAATTCCAGGATATTCCAGGCGAGGCAATTCAAGGCAAAGCAACTCCACACAATTACAGGCAATGCAATCCCGGGTAAGAAAATTTCAGGCAATTCCAAACAATTCAATTCCAGGCCATTCCAGGAAAGGCCATGGCAGAGGAAATTCCAGGCAATATCAGGCAAGGCAATTCCAGATAAGGCAACTCCAAGAAATTCCTGGAAATAAAACTAGAATCAAGAACATTTCAGGGAATAACGAGCAAGAAAAGTTTAGGCAGGGCAATTCCAGGCAACTCCAGCCAAGGCAATTCGAGCCAATACAACTTCAGCCAATTCCAAGCGTGGAAATTTCACGCAAGGCCTTTCAAGGCCATTTTAATCAAGGCAATATTAAACAAGGAACCTTTAGAATATACAAGACAAGGCGAATCCAGGCGAGGCAATTTCAGGGAATTCCAGGCAAGGCAATTCCAGGCAATGCATCTTTAGGCATTTTCAGAGAAGGGCTTACAAGCAATGAAATCAAAAACAATTCCAGCAATGAAATTCCAGAAAAGGCATCTCCACATTATTCCAAGAAATGCAGTTTCGTGAACAAATTTCCAGGCAAGGCTATTATAGGCAAGGTATTTCCTGGTATCTCTGTGCAACTCCTGGCCAGGCAATTACATGCAAGACGATTCCAGGCGATTTCCAGCAATCCAAATCCAGGCCACGCATTTTGGAAAAAAGGAAGGCAGGCATGGCAATTTCAGGTGAGTCAATTCCAGGCAAGGCAATTCCATGAAAGGCAATTTCAGTTTATTGCAGAAAATTAAATTCCTGGCATGGCAACTGCAGGCAAAACATTTTTGACAAAACAAGTTTTAGCTAGGCAATTCCAGGCAATTTCAGGAAAGGTAATCTTTGGCAAGGCAAATCCAGCATAAACAATTACCAGGCAAATTTAACACGAGTAATTTTAGTCCAGGCTCTTCGAGGCAATGGGATTTCAGCAAGGCAAGTCTAGGCAAGAAAATTCCAGGCCACACACTTCCAAGCGAAGCAATTTCAGAAATGGCAAGGATAGGTAAGGCATTTCCAGCCAAGGCATTTCCAGGATATTCCAGGCAAGGCAATTTCAGGCAAAGAGATTCAAAATACGAAAATTCCAGATATTTCCACGCTAGAAATTTTAGTCGAGGCGTTTCCAAGACACTCCAGCCAAGGCAATTCCAGCCAGATCGAGGCAAGACAATTCCAGACGAGGAAGTTACGGGCAATTCCAGAGAACAGAATTTCTGGCTAGGTCATTCCACGCATGTCCAAATAAAAACATTTCTGGAAAGTCAACAGCAGGCAATTCCAGGCAAGGCAAACCCAGGAAACACAATGTTAGGCAAGACAATTCCAGGCAATTACAGAAAATGAAATTCCAATAAAAAATTATTAGGCAATTTCAGGAAAGGCTATTACAGACAACGCAACTACAGGCTATTCCAGGCAAGGAAATTCGAGTCGAAAAACTTCCAGGAAACTCCAGGTAAGGAAAGTCCAGGCAGGGCAATTCCAGGCAACTCCAGCCAACGCAGCTTCAGGGAATTCCAATCAAGGCAATTTCAGGCCAGGCTTCTCCAGGCAATTTCACTCAAGGCAATTTTAAACAAGGAAACAAAAAAATTCCATGCAGGGCAATCCCAGGCAAGGCAATTCAAGGCAATTTCAGACAAGGCAATTCCAGAAGAGGCTATCTCATGGAATGTCAGGCAGGCAAATCCAGGCAATGCAACTTTAGGCACTTTCAGGCAAGGCAATTCCAGGCAAGGCATATCCAGGCAAAACAATTCCAGGCTAGGCAATTCCAGGATACTCCAGCCAGGGCAATTCAAGGCCGAGCAACTCCACACAATTACAGGCAATGCAATCCCAGGTAAGAAAATTTCAGGCAATTCCAAACAAGGCAATATGAGGCGAATCCAGGAAAGGCCATTGCAGCCAAAACAATTCCTGGCAATATCAGGCAAGGCAATTCCAAATAAGGCAACTCCCGAAAAATCCTGGAAATGGAACTAGAATCAAGAACATCTCAGGGAATAAGAGGCAGGAAAAGTTTCAGCAAAGCCACGGCTAGAATTCGAGCCAATACAACTTCAGGCAATACCAGGCGTGAAAATTTCAGGCAAGGCTTTTCAAGGCCATTTAAATCAAAGCAATTTTTAACAAGGAAACTGTCGGAAATAAAAAGCAAGGCGATTCTAGGCAAAGCAATTTCAGGCAATCCCAGGCAAGGCATGTCCAAAAAATTATAGGCAAGGCAATTCCAGGCAAGGCAGTTTCAACATTTCCAGGCAAGACAATTCCGGGATGTACTAGGCAAAACTTCAGGTTAGAGAATTCCAGGCCACTCGAGGCAAAGTAACTTGAGGCAAGGCAATTCTATGCAATTCAAGTCAAAATAATTTTAGGTAAGGCAATTTCTGTCAAATCCAGGACAGGCAATTTCATGCAAGGCAATTCCTGGCAAGGCAAATCCAGGAAATTCCAGGAAAAGCAAATTTAGACAAGGCGTTTCCAGGCATCTCTAAGCAAGGCTTTTCCATTTATGGCAATTCCAGGCAATTCCAGCAAAAGCAATGTCAGAGGGGCAACTATAAAGAAGGCAATTCCAGGCAAGGCAATTGCAGGCATTTACATGCAATGCAATTCCAGGAACGGGTATTTTAGGCAATCCAACACAAAATAATTCCAGACATGGCAATTGCAGGCAATTGCAGCCAAGGCAATTCCAGGATATTCCAGGCAAGGCAATTTCAGGGAATTGCAGGCAAAGAGATTCGATATCAGAAAATTCCAGATAATTCCCCGCTAGAAATTTTTGGCAAGGCCTTTCCAAGCAACTCCAGCCAAGGCAATTCCAGCCAGTTTGAGGCAAGGCAATTCCAGGCAAGGAAGTTACGGGCAATTCCAGAGAACACACTTCCTAACAAGGTCATTTCACGCATGTCCAAATAGAAAAATTGCTGGAAGGTCAACATCAGGCAATTTCAGGCAAGGCAAATTCAGGTTAAACAATGTTAGGCAAAACAATTCCAGGCAATTACAGGAAATGAAATTCCAAAAAAAAATGACTAGGCAATTTCGGGAAAGGCAATTACAGACAACGCAACTGCAGGCAATTCCAGGCAAGAAAATTCGAGTCGAAAAGTTTCCAGGAAACTCCAGGTAAGGAAACTCCAGGCAGGGCAAGTCCAGGCAACTCTGGCCAACGCAACTTCAGGCAATTCCAATCAAGGCAATTTAAGGCAAAGCTTTTCCAGGCAATTTCACTCAAGGCAATTTTAAACCACGAAACAAAAGAATTCTAGGCAGGGTCATCCCAGGCAAGGCAATTCAAGGCAATTTCAGACAAGGCAATTCCAGAAGAGGCTGTTTCATGGAATGTCAGGCAGGGAAATCCACGCAATGCAACTTTAGGCAGTTTGAGGCAAGGCAACTCCAGGCAAGGCATATCCAGGCGAAACAATTCCAGGCTACGCAATTCCAAAATACTCCAGCCAAGGCAATTCAAGGCAGAGCAACTCCACACAATTACAGGCAATGCAATCCCAGGGACGACAATTTCAGGCAATTCCAAACAAGGCAATTCCAGGCAATTCCAGGAAAGGCCATTGCAGTCAAGGAAATTCCAGGCAATATCAGGGAAGGTAATTCCAGATAAGGCAACTCCGGGAAATTCCTGGAAATCGAACTAGTATCAAGAACATTTTAGAAAATGACAGCCAAGGAAAGTTTTGGCACGCCAAATCCAGGCAACTCCAGCCAAGGCAACTCAAGCCCATACAACTTCAGGCAATTCCAAGAGAGGAAAATTCAGGCAAGGCTTTTCAAGGCCATTTTAATCAAGGCTATTTTCAGCAAGGAACCTTTAGGATATACAAGGCAAGGCGATTCCAGGCAAGGCAATATCAGGAAAATCCATTCAAGGCAATGCCATGCAACACAACTCCAGAAACGTATACGCAAGGCCATTTCAGGCAACACAATTTCAATCAATTCCAGGCAAGACAATTCCTGGCCAGGCAAATTCAGGCAATTTCAGGCAAGGAAGTTTCAGGCAAAACAATTTCAGCAATTTCTAGGCAAGGCAATTTCAGTTAGAGCAATTCCAGGCAATTCCAGGAAAGGCCATTCCAGCAAGGCAATTATACAGAAGGCAATTCCAGGCAAGGTAATTCCGGGCAATACAAGGCAAAACAATTTCAGTTCGGAATATTTCAGGCAACTAGAGGCAAAGTAATTTTAGGAAAGGCAATTCCATGCAATTCAAGTCGAAGTAATTTTAAATAAAACAATTCCAGTCAAATCCAGGACAGGCAATTTCAGGCAAGGTAATTCCTGGCATGGCAAATCCAGGGAATTTCAATAATATCAGATTTAGACAAGGCATTTCCAGGCATGTCTCAGCAAGGCACTTAATGCTATGGCAATTCCACGCAATTTCTGGAAAGGCAATTTCAGCAAAGCAATTATAAAGAAGGCAATTTCAGGCAATTACCTGCAATGCAATTCCAGGAATGGGTATGGTAGGCAATCCAAGGCAGAGCGATTCCAGACGTGGCAATTCCACCCAAGGAAATTCCAGGATATTCCAGGCCAGGCAATTTCAGGCAACTCCAGGCAGAGGTATTCGATATAAAGAAATTCCAGACAATTCCAGGCAAGAAATTTTAGGAAAGGCATTTCCAAGCAACTCCAGCCAAGGCAATTCCAGCCAGGTCGCGGCAAGACAACTTCAGGCAAGGAAGTTACGGGCAATTCTGGAGAACGCAATTCCTTGCTAGGTCATTCCAGGCATGTCCAAATAAAAAAATATCTGGAAATTCAACAGCGGGAAATTCCAGGCCAGGCAAATCCAGGAAACACAATGTTAGGCAAAACAAATCCAGCCGATTCCAGGAAGAGAAATACAAAATAAATAAATAAATAAATAAATAAATAAATAAATTATTAGGCAGTTTTGGGAAAGGCAATTACTAACAATGCAACGAAAGGCAATTCCCAGCAAAGAAATTCTAGTCGAAAAGATTCCAGCAAAGCTCAGGTAAGGAAACTCCAGGCAGGGCAATTCCAGGCAAATTCCAACAAGGAAACTTCAGGAAATTGCAATCAAGGCAATTTGAGGCAAGGCTTTTCCAGGCAACTTCAGTCAAGGCAATTTTAAACAAAACAACAAGTATATTCAAGGCAGGGCGAACCCAGGAGAGGCAATTCAAGGCAATTTCAAAAAAGGTAATTCCAGAAGAGGATATTTCATACAATATCAGGCAGGCAAATCCACGCAATGCAACTTTAGGCATTTCCAGGCAAGGCAATTCCAGCCAAGGCATATCCAGGCAAAACCATTCCAGGCAAGGCAATTCCAGGATATTCCAGGCGAGGCAATTCAAGGCAAAGCAACTCCACACAATTACAGGCAATGCAATCCCGGGTAAGAAAATTTCAGGCAATTCCAAACAACTCAATTCCAGGCCATTCCAGGAAAGGCCATGGCAGAGGAAATTCCAGGCAATATCAGGCAAGCCAATTCCAGATAAGGCAACCCCAAGACATTCCTGGAAATAAAACTAGAATCAAGAACATTTCAGGGAATAACAAGCAAGAAAAGGTTAGGCAGGGCAATTCCAGGCAACTCCAGCTAAGGCAATTCGAGCCAATCCAACTTCAGGCAATTCCAAGCGAGGAAATTCCACGCAAGGCTTTTCAAGGCCATTTTAATCAAGGCAATACTAAACATGGAACCTTTAGAATATACAAGGCAAGGCGAATCTAGGCGAGGCAATTTCAGGGAATTCCAGGCAAGGCAAATGCAGGCAATGCATCATTAGGCATTTTCAGAGAAGGCATTACAGGCAATGAAATTAAAAACAATTCCAGCAATGAAATTCCAGAATTGGCATCTCCACATTATTCCAAGAAATGCCATTTCGTGAACAAATTTCCAGGCAAGGCTATTATAGGCAAGGTATTTCCTGGTATCTCTGTGCAACTCCTGGCCAGGCAATTACATGCAAGACGATTCCAGGCGATTTCCAGCAATCCAAATCCAGGCCACGCATTTTGGAAAAAAGGAAGGCAGGCAAGGCAATTTCAGGTGAGTCAATTCCAGGGAAGGCAATTTCATGAAAGGCAATTTCAGTTTATTGCAGAAAATTAAATTCCTGGCATGGCAACTGCAGGCAAAACATTTTTGACAAAACAAGTTTTAGCTAGGCAATTCCAGGCAATTTCAGGAAAGGTAATCTTTGGCAAGGCAAATCCAGCATAAACAATTACCAGGCAAATTTAACACGAGTAATTTTAGTCCAGGCTCTTCGAGGCAATGGGATTTCAGCAAGGCAAGTCTAGGCAAGAAAATTCCAGGCCACACACTTCCAAGCGAAGCAATTTCAGAAATGGCAAGGATAGGTAAGGCATTTCCAGCCAAGGCATTTCCAGGATATTCCAGGCAAGGCAATTTCAGGCAAAGAGATTCAAAATACGAAAATTCCAGATATTTCCACGCTAGAAATTTTAGTCGAGGCGTTTCCAAGACACTCCAGCCAAGGCAATTCCAGCCAGATCGAGGCAAGACAATTCCAGACGAGGAAGTTACGGGCAATTCCAGAGAACAGAATTTCTGGCTAGGTCATTCCACGCATGTCCAAATAAAAACATTTCTGGAAAGTCAACAGCAGGCAATTCCAGGCAAGGCAAACCCAGGAAACACAATGTTAGGCAAGACAATTCCAGGCAATTACAGAAAATGAAATTCCAATAAAAATTTATTAGGCAATTTCAGGAAAGGCTATTACAGACAACGCAACTACAGGCAATTCCAGGCAAGGAAATTCGAGTCGAAAAACTTCCAGGAAACTCCAGGTAAGGAAACTCCAGGCGGGGCAATTCCAGGCAACTCCAGCCAACGCAGCTTCAGGCAATTCCAATCAAGGCAATTTCAGGCCAGGCTTTTCCAGGCAATTTCACTCAGGGCAATTTTAAACAAGGAAACAAAAAAATTCCATGCGGGGCAATCCCAGGCAAGGCAATTCAAGGCAATTTCAGACAAGGCAATTCCAGAAGAGGCTATCTCATGGAATGTCAGGCAGGCAAATCCAGGTAATGCAACTTTTGGAACTTTCAGGCAAGGCAATTCCAGGCAAGGCACATCCAGGCAAAACAATTCCAGGCTAGGCAATTCCAGGATACTCCAGCCAAGGCAATTCAAGGCCGAGCAACTCCACACAATTACAGGCAATGCAATCCCAGGTAAGAAAATTTCAGGCAATTCCAAACAAGGCAATACGAGGCGAATCCAGGAAAGGCCATTGCAATGAAAACAATTCCTGGCAATATCAGGCAAGGCAATTCCAAATAAGGCAACTCCCGAAAAATCCTGGAAATGGAACTAGAATCAAGAACATCTCAGGGAATAAGAGGCAGGAAAAGTTTGAGCAAAGCCAAGGCTAGAATTCGAGCCAATACAACTTCAGGCAATTCCAGGCGTGAAAATTTCAGGCAAGGCTTTTCACGGCCATTTAAATCAAAGCAATTTTTAACAAGGAAACTGTCGGAAATAAAAAGCAAGGCGATTCTAGGCAAAGCAATTTCAGGCAATTACAGGCAAGACAATTCCAGGCAAGGCATGTCCAGAAAATTATAGGCAAGGCAATTCCAGGCAAGGCAGTTTCAACATTTCCAGGCAAGACAATTCCGGGATGTACTAGGCAAAACAACTTCAGATTAGAAAATTCCAGGCAACTCGAGGCAAAGTAATTTGAGGCAAGGAAATTCTATGCAATTTAAGACAAAATAATTTTAGGTAAGGCAATTTCTGTCAACTCCAGGATAGGCAAATTCATGCACGGCAATTCCTGGCAAGGCAAATCCAGGAAATTCCAGGAAAAGCAAATTTAGACAAGGCATTTCCAGGCATCTCTAAGCAAGGCTTTTCCATTTATGGCAATTCCAGGCAATTCCAGCAAAGGCAATGTCAGAGGGGCAACTATAAAGAAGGCAATTCCAGGCAAGGCAATTGCAGGTATTTACATGCAACGCAATTCCAGGAACGGGTATTGTAGGCAATCCAACACAAAATAATTCCAGACATGGCAATTGCATGCAATTCCAGCCAAGGCAATTCCAGGATATTCCAGGCAAGGCAATTTCAGGGAATTGCAGGCAAAGAGATTCGATATCAGAAAATTCCAGATGATTCCCCGCTAGAAATTTTTGGCAAGGCCTTTCCAAGCAACTCCAGCCAAGGCAATTCCAGCCAGTTCGAGGCAAGGCAATTCCAGGCAAGGAAGTTACGGGCAATTCCAGAGAACACCCTTCATGGCAAGGTCATTTCACGCATGTCCAAATAGAAAAATTGCTGGAAGGTCAACATCAGGCAATTTCAGGCAAGGTAAATTCAGTTTAACAATGTTAGGCAAAACAATTCCAGGCAATTACAGGAAATGAAATTCCAAAAAAAAAATGACTAGGCAATTTCGGGAAAGGCAATTACAGACCACGCAACTGCAGGCAATTCCAGGCAAGAAAATTCGAGTCGAAAAGTTTCCAGGAAACTCCAGGTAAGGAAACTCCAGGCAGGGCAAGTCCAGGCAACTCTGGCCAACGCAACTTCAGGCAATTCCAATCAAGGCAATTTCAGGCAAGGCTTTTCCAGGCAATTTCACTCAAGGCAATTTTAAACCACGAAACAAAAGAATTCTAGGCAGAACCATCCCAGGCAAGGCAATTCAAGGCAATTTCAGACAAGGCAATTCCAGAAGAGGCTGTTTCATGGAATGTCAGGCAGGGAAATCCACGCAATGCAACTTTAGGCAGTTTGAGGCAAGGCAACTCCAGGCAAGGCATATCCAGGCGAAACAATTCCAGGCTAGGCAATTCCAAAATACTCCAGCCAAGGCAATTCAAGGCAGAGCAACTCCACACAATTACAGGCAATGCAATCCCAGGGACGACAATTTCAGGCAATTCCAAACAAGGCAATTCCAGGCAATTCCAGGAAAGGCCATTGCAGTCAAGGAAATTCCAGGCAATATCAGGGAAGGTAATTCCAGATAAGGCAACTCCGGGAAATTCCTGGAAATCGAACTAGTATCAAGAACATTTTAGAAAATGACAGCCAAGGAAAGTTTTGGCACGCGAAATCCAGGCAACTCCAGCCAAGGCAACTCAAGCCCATACAACTTCAGGCAATTCCAAGAGAGGAAAATTCAGGCAAGGCTTTTCAAGGCCATTTTAATCAAGGCTATTTTCAGCAAGGAACCTTTAGGATATACAAGGCAAGGCGATTCCAGGCAAGGCAATATCAGGAAAATCCATTCAAGGCAATGCCATGCAACACAACTCCAGAAACGTATACGCAAGGCCATTTCAGGCAACACAATTTCAATCAATTCCAGGCAAGACAATTCCTGGCCAGGCAAATTCAGGCAATTTCAGGCAAGGAAGTTTCAGGCAAAACAATTTCAGCAATTTCTAGGCAAGGCAATTTCAGTTAGAGCAATTCCAGGCAATTCCAGGAAAGGCCATTCCAGCAAGGCAATTATACAGAAGGCAATTCCAGGCAAGGTAATTCCGGGCAATACAAGGCAAAACAATTTCAGTTCGGAATATTTCAGGCAACTAGAGGCAAAGTAATTTTAGGAAAGGCAATTCCATGCAATTCAAGTCGAAGTAATTTTAAATAAAACAATTCCAGTCAAATCCAGGACAGGCAATTTCAGGCAAGGTAATTCCTGGCATGGCAAATCCAGGGAATTTCAATAATATCAGATTTAGACAAGGCATTTCCAGGCATGTCTCAGCAAGGCACTTAATGCTATGGCAATTCCACGCAATTTCTGGAAAGGCAATTTCAGCAAAGCAATTATAAAGAAGGCAATTTCAGGCAATTACCTGCAATGCAATTCCAGGAATGGGTATGGTAGGCAATCCAAGGCAGAGCGATTCCAGACGTGGCAATTCCACCCAAGGAAATTCCAGGATATTCCAGGCCAGGCAATTTCAGGCAACTCCAGGCAGAGGTATTCGATATAAAGAAATTCCAGACAATTCCAGGCAAGAAATTTTAGGAAAGGCGTTTCCAAGCAACTCCAGCCAAGGCAATTCCAGCCAGGTCGCGGCAAGACAACTTCAGGCAAGGAAGTTACGGGCAGTTCTGGAGAACGCAATTCCTTGCTAGGTCATTCCAGGCATGTCCAAATAAAAAAATATCTGGAAATTCAACAGCGGGAAATTCCAGGCCAGGCAAATCCAGGAAACACAATGTTAGGCAAAACAAATCCAGCCGATTCCAGGAAGAGAAATACAAAATAAATAAATAAATAAATAAATAAATAAATAAATAAATAAATTATTAGGCAGTTTTGGGAAAGGCAATTACTAACAATGCAACGAAAGGCAATTCCCAGCAAAGAAATTCTAGTCGAAAAGATTCCAGCAAAGCTCAGGTAAGGAAACTCCAGGCAGGGCAATTCCAGGCAAATTCCAACAAGGAAACTTCAGGAAATTGCAATCAAGGCAATTTGAGGCAAGGCTTTTCCAGGCAACTTCAGTCAAGGCAATTTTAAACAAAAGAACAAGTATATTCAAGGCAGGGCGAACCCAGGAGAGGCAATTCAAGGCAATTTCAAAAAAGGTAATTCCAGAAGAGGATATTTCATACAATATCAGGCAGGCAAATCCACGCAATGCAACTTTAGGCATTTCCAGGCAAGGCAATTCCAGCCAAGGCATATCCAGGCAAAACCATTCCAGGCAAGGCAATTCCAGGATATTCCAGGCGAGGCAATTCAAGGCAAAGCAACTCCACACAATTACAGGCAATGCAATCCCGGGTAAGAAAATTTCAGGCAATTCCAAACAACTCAATTCCAGGCCATTCCAGGAAAGGCCATGGCAGAGGAAATTCCAGGCAATATCAGGCAAGCCAATTCCAGATAAGGCAACCCCAAGACATTCCTGGAAATAAAACTAGAATCAAGAACATTTCAGGGAATAACAAGCAAGAAAAGGTTAGGCAGGGCAATTCCAGGCAACTCCAGCCAAGGCAATTCGAGCCAATCCAACTTCAGGCAATTCCAAGCGAGGAAATTTCATGCAAGGCTTTTCAAGGCCATTTTAATCAAGGCAATACTAAACATGGAACCTTTAGAATATACAAGGCAAGGCGAATCTAGGCGAGGCAATTTCAGGGAATTCCAGGCAAGGCATTTCCAGGCAATGCATCTTTAGGCATTTTCAGAGAAGGCCTTACAAGCAATGAAATTAAAAACAATTCCAGCAACGAAATTCCAGAAAAGGCGTCTCCACATTATTCCAAGAAATGCCATTTCGTGAACAAATTTCCAGGCAAGGCTATTATAGGCAAGGTATTTCCTGGTATCTCTGTGCAACTCCTGGCCAGGCAATTACATGCAAGACGATTCCAGGCGATTTCCAGCAATCCAAATCCAGGCCACGCATTTTGGAAAAAAGGAAGGCAGGCAAGGCAATTTCAGGTGAGTCAATTCCAGGGAAGGCAATTCCATGAAAGGCAATTTCAGTTTATTGCAGAAAATT
Organism: Callithrix jacchus; assembly: GCF_049354715.1. Taxonomy (NCBI): domain Eukaryota; kingdom Metazoa; phylum Chordata; class Mammalia; order Primates; family Cebidae; genus Callithrix; species Callithrix jacchus. Next base: position 4,152,741 of record NC_133515.1, read on the forward strand.
AAATTCCTGGCATGGCAACGGCAGGCAAAACATTTTTGACAAAACAAGTTTTAGCTAGGCAATTCCAGGCAATTTCAGGAAAGGTAATCTTTGGCAAGGCAAATCCAGCATAAACAATTACCAGGCAAATTTAACACGAGTAATTTTAGTCCAGGCTCTTCGAGGCAATGGGATTTCAGCAAGGCAAGTCTAGGCAAGAAAATTCCAGGCCACACACTTCCAAGCGAAGCAATTTCAGAAATGGCAAGGATAGGTAAGGCATTTCCAGCCAAGGCATTTCCAGGATATTCCAGGCAAGGCAATTTCAGGCAAAGAGATTCAAAATACGAAAATTCCAGATATTTCCACGCTAGAAATTTTAGTCGAGGCGTTTCCAAGACACTCCAGCCAAGGCAATTCCAGCCAGATGGAGGCAAGACAATTCCAGACGAGGAAGTTACGGGCAATTCCAGAGAACAGAATTTCTGGCTAGGTCATTCCACGCATGTCCAAATAAAAACATTTCTGGAAAGTCAACAGCAGGCAATTCCAGGCAAGGCAAACCCAGGAAACACAATGTTAGGCAAGACAATTCCAGGCAATTACAGAAAATGAAATTCCAATAAAAAATTATTAGACAATTTCAGGAAAGGCTATTACAGACAACGCAACTACAGGTGATTCCAGGCAAGGAAATTCGAGTCGAAAAACTTCCAGGAAATTCCAGGTAAGGAAACTCCAGGCGGAGCAATTCCAGGCAACTCCAGCCAACGCAGCTTCAGGCAATTCCAATCAAGGCAATTTCAGGCCAGGCTTTTCCAGGCAATTTCACTCAAGGCAATTTTAAACAAGGAAACAAAAAAATTCCATGCAGGGCAATCCCAGGCAAGGCAATTCAAGGCAATTTCAGACAATGCAATTCCAGAAGAGGCTACCTCATGGAATGTCAGGCAGGCAAATCCAGGCAATGCAACTTTAGGCACTTTCAGGCAAGGCAATTCCAGGCAAGGCATATCCAGACAAAACAATTCCAGGCTAGGCAATTCCAGGATACTCCAGCCAACGCAATTCAAGGCCGAGCAACTCCACACAATTACAGGCAATGCAATCCCAGGTAAGAAAATTTCAGGCAATTCCAAACAAGGCAATACGAGGCGAATACAGGTAAGGCCATTGCAGTCAATACAATTCCTGGCAAAATCAGGCGAGGCAATTCCAAATAAGGCAACTCCTGAAAAATCCTGGAAATGGAACTAGAATCAAGAACATCTCAGGGAATAAGAGGCAGGAAAAGTTTGAGCAAAGCCAAGGCTAAAATTCGAGCCAATACAACTTCAGGCAATTCCAGGCGAGAAAATTTCAGGCAAGGCTTTTCAAGGCCATTTAAATCAAAGCAATTTTTAACAAGGAAACTGTCGGAAATACAAAGCAAGGCGATTCTAGGCAGGGCAATTTCATGCAATTCCAGGCAAGGCAATTCCAGGCAAGGCATCTCCAGAAAATTATAGGCAAGGCAATTCCAGGCAAGGCAGTTTCAACATTTCCAGGCAAGACAATTCCGGGATGTACTATGCAAAACAAATAACTTCAGGTTAGAAAATTCCAGGCAAATCGAGGCAAGGTAATTTGAGGCAAGGCAATTCTATGCAATTCAAGTCAAAATAATTTTAGGTAAGGCAATTTCTGTCAACTTCAGGATAGGCAATTTCATGCAAGGCAATTCCTGGCAGGGCAAATCCAGGAAATTCCAGGAAAAGCAAATTTAGACAAGGCGTTTCAAGGCATCTCTAAGCAAGGCTCTTCAATTCATGGCAATTCCAGGCAATTCCAGCAAAGGCAATGTCAGAGGGGCAACTATAAAGAAGGCAATTCCAGGCAAGGCAATTGCAGGCATTTACATGCAACGCGATTCCAGGAACGGGTATTTTATGCAATCCAACACAAAATAATTTCAGACATGGCAATTGCATGCAATTCCAGCCAAGGCAATTCCAGGATATTCCAGGCAAGGCAATTTCAGGGAATTGCAGGCAAAGAGATTCGATATCAGAAAATTCCAGATAATTCCCTGCAAGAAATTTTTGGCAAGGCCTTTCCAAGCAACTCCAGCCAAGGCAATTCCAGCCAGTTCGAGGCAAGGCAATTCCAGGCAAGGAAGTTACGGGCAATTCCAGAGAACACACTTCCTGGCAAGGTCATTTCACGCATGTCCAAATAGAAAAATTGCTGGAAGGTCAACATCAGGCAATTTAAGGCAAGGCAAATTCAGGTTAAACAATGTTAGGCAAAACAATTCCAGGCAATTACAGGAAATGAAATTCCAAGAAAAAATGACTAGGCAATTTCGGGAAAGGCAATTACAGACAACGCAACTGCAGGCAATTCCAGGCAAGAAAATTCGAGTCGAAATGTTTCCAGGAAACTCCAGGTAAGGAAATTCCAGGCAGGGCAAGTCCAGGCAACTCTGGCCAATGCAACTTCAGGCAATTCCAATCAAGGCAATTTCAGGCAAGGCTTTTCCAGGCAATTTCACTCAAGGCAATTTTAAACCACGAAACAAAAGAATTCTAGGCAGGGCCATCCCAGGCAAGGCAATTCAAGGCAATTTCAGACAAGGCAATTCCAGAAGAGGCTTTTTCATGGAATGTCAGGCAGGGAAATCCACGCAATGCAACTTTAGGCAGTTTGAGGCAAGGCAACTCCAGGCAAGGCATATCCAGGCGAAACAATTCCAGGCTAGGCAATTCCAAAATACTCCAGCCAAGGCAATTCAAGGCAGAGCAACTCCACACAATTACAGGCAATGCAATCCCAGGGACGACAATTTCAGGCAATTCCAAACAAGGCAATTCCAGGCAATTCCAGGAAAGGCCATTGCAGTCAAGGAAATTCCAGGCAATATCAGGGAAGGTAATTCCAGATAAGGCAACTCCGGGAAAATCCTGGAAATGGAACTGGTATCAAGAACATTTTAGAAAATAACAGGAAAGGAAAGTTTTGGCACGCCAATTCCAGGCAACTCCAGCCAAGGCAACTCGAGCCCATACAACTTCAGGCAATTCCAAGAGAGGAAAATTCAGGCAAGGCTTTTCAAGGCCATTTTAATCAAGGCTATTTTCAACAAGGAACCTTTAGGATATACAAGGCAAGGCGGTTCCAGGCAAGGCAATATCAGGAAAATCCATTCAAGGCCATGCCAGGCAACGCAACTCCAGAAACGTATAGGCAAGGCCATTTCAGGCAACAGAATTTCAATCAATTCCAGGCAAGACAATTCCTGGCAAGGCAAATTCAGGCAATTTCAGGCAAGGCAGTTTCAGGCAAAACAATTTCCGAAATTTCTAGGCAAGGCAATTTCAGTTGGAGCAATTCCAGGCAATTCCAGGAAAGGCCATTCCAGCAAGGTAATTATACAGAAGGCAATTCCAGGCAAGGTAATTCCGGGCAATACAAGGCAAAACAATTTCAGTTCGGAATATTTCAGGCAACTAGAGGCAAAGTAATTTTAGGAAAGGCAATTCCATGCAATTCAAGTCGAAGTAATTTTAAATAAAACAATTCCAGTCAAATCCAGGACAGGCAATTTCAGGCAAGGTAATTCCTGGCATGGCAAATCCAGGGAATTTCAATAATATCAGATTTAGACAAGGCATTTCCAGGCATGTCTCAGCAAGGCACTTAATGCTATGGCAATTCCACGCAATTTCTGGAAAGGCAATTTCAGCAAAGCAATTATAAAGAAGGCAATTTCAGGCAATTACATGCAATGCAATTCCAGGAACGGGTATGGTAGGCAATCCAAGGCAGAGCGATTCCAGACGTGGCAATTCCACCCAAGGCAATTCCAGGATATTCCAGGCCAGGTAATTTCAGGCAACTCCAGGCAGAGAGATTCGATATAAAGAAATTCCAGACAATTCCAGGCAAGGAATTTTAGGAAAGGCATTTCCAAGCAACTCCAGCCAAGGCAATTCCAGCCAGTTCGCGGCAAGAGAATTTCAGGCAAGGAAGTTACGGGCAATTCTGGAGAACGCAATTCCTGGCTAGGACATTCCAGGCGTGTCCAAATAGAAAAATATCTGGAAATTCAACAGCGGGAAATTCCAGGCCAGGCAAATCTAGGAAACACAATGTTAGGCAAAACAATTCCAGCCGATTCCAGGAAGAGAAATACAAAATAAATTAACAAATAAATACATAAATAAATAAATACATAAATAAATTATTAGGCAGTTTTAGGAAAGGCAATTACTAACAATGCAACGAAGGGCAATTCCCAGCCATGAAATTCGAGTCGAAAATCTTCCAGCAAAGCTCAGGTAAGGAAACTCCAGGCAAAGCAATTCGTGGCAACTTCCAACAAGGCAACTTCAGGAAATTGCAATCAAGGCAATTTGAGGCAAGGCTTTTCCAGGCAACTTCAGTCAAGGCAATTTTAAACAAAAGAACAAGTATATTCAAGGCAGGGCGAACCCAGGAGAGGCAATTCAAGGCAATTTCAAAAAAGGTAATTCCAGAAGAGGTTATTTAGTACAATATCAGGCAGGCAAATCCACGCAATGCAACTTTAGGCATTTCCAGGCAATACAATTCCAGCCAAGGCATATCCAGGCAAAACCATTCCAGGCAAGGCAATTCCAGGATATTCCAGGCGAGGCAATTCAAGGCAAAGCAACTCCACACAATTACAGGCAATGCAATCCCGGGTAAGAAAATTTCAGGCAATTCCAAACAATTCAATTCCAGGCCATTCCAGGAAAGGACATGGCAGAGGAAATTCCAGGCAATATCAGGCAAGGCAATTCCACATAAGGCAACTCCAAGACATTCCTGGAAATAAAACTAGAATCAAGAACATTTCAGGGAATAACAAGCAAGAAAAGGTTAGGCAGGGAAATTCCAGGCAACTCCAGCCAAGGCAATTCGAGCCAATCCAACTTCAGGCTATTCCAAGTGAGGAAATTCCACGCAAGGCTTTTCAAGGCCATTTTAATCAAGGCAATACTAAACATGGAACCTTTAGAATATACAAGGCAAGGCGAATCTATGCGAGGCAATTTCAGGGAATTCCAGGCAAGGCAATTCCAGGCAATGCATCTTTAGGCATTTCAGAGAAGGCCTTACAAGCAATGAAATTAAAAACAATTCCAGCAATGAAATTCCAGAAAAGGCATCTCCACATTATTCCAAGAAATGCCATTTCGTGAACAAATTTCCAGGCAAGGCTATTATAGGCAAGGTATTTCCTGGTATCTCTGTGCAACTCCTGGCCAGGCAATTACATGCAAGACAATTCCAGGCGATTTCCAGCAATCCAAATCCAGGCCACGCATTTTGGAAAAAAGGAAGGCAGGCAAGGCAATTTCAGGTGAGTCAATTCCAGGGAAGGCAATTCCATGAAAGGCAATTTCAGTTTATTGCAGAAAATTAAATTCCTGGAATGGCAACTGCAGGCAAAACATTTTTGACAAAACAAGTTTTAGCTAGGCAATTCCAGGCAAATTCAGGAAAGGTAATCTTTGGCAAGGCAAATCCAGCAAAAACAATTAGCAGGCAAATTTAACACGAGTAATTTTAGTCCAGGCTCTTCGAGGCAATGGGATTTCAGCAAGGCAAGTCTAGGCAAGAAAATTCCAGGCCACACACTTCCAAGCGAAGCAATTTCAGAAATGGCAAGGATAGGTAAGGCATTTCCAGCCAAGGCATTTCCAGGATATTCCAGGCAAGGCAATTTCAGGCAAAGAGATTCAAAATACGAAAATTCCAGATATTTCCACGCTAGAAATTTTGGTCGAGGCGTTTCCAAGGCACTCCAACCGAGGCAATTCCAGCCAGATGGAGGCAAGACAATTCCAGACGAGGAAGTTACGGGCAATTTCAGAGAACAGAATTTCTGGCTAGGTCATTCCACGGATGTCCAAATAAAAACATTTCTGGAAAGTCAACAGCAGGCAATTCCAGGCAAGGGAAACACAGGAAACACAATGTTAGGCAAGACAATTCCAGGCAATTACAGAAAATGAAATTCCAATAAAAAATTATTAGGCAATTTCAGGAAAGGCTATTACAGACAACGCAACTACAGGCAATTCCAGGCAAGGAAATTCGAGTCGAAAAACTTCCAGGAAACTCCAGGTAAGGAATGTCCAGGCGGGGCAATTCCAGGCAACTCCAGCCAACGCAGCTTCAGGCAATTCCAATCAAGGCAATTTCAGGCCAGGCTTTTCCAGGCAATTTCACTCAAGGCAATTTTAAACAAGGAAACAAAAAAATTCCATGCAGGGCAATCCCAGGCAAGGCAATTCAAGGCAATTTCAGACAAGGCAATTCCAGAATAGGCTATCTCATGGAATGTCAGGCAGGCAAATCCAGGCAATGCAACTTTAGGCACTTTCAGGCAAGGCAATTCCAGGCAAGGCATTTCCAGGCAAAACAATTCCAGGATAGGCAATTCCAGGATACTCCAGCCAAGGCAATTCAAGGCCGAGCAACTCCACACAATTACAGGCAATGCAATCCCAGGTAAGAAAATTTCAGGCAATTCCAAACAAGGCAATACGAGGCGAATCCAGGAAAGGCCATTGCAGTCAAAACAATTCCTGGCAATGTCAGGCAAGGCAATTCCAAACAAGGCAACTCCTGAAAAATCCTGGAAATGGAACTAGAATCAAGAACATCTCAGGGAATAAGAGGCAGGAAATTTTCAGCAAAGCCAAGGCTAGAATTCGAGCCAATACAACTTCAGGCAATACCAGGCGCGAAAATTTCAGGCAAGGCTTTTCAAGGCCATTTAAATCAAAGCAATTTTTAACAAGGAAACTGTCGGAAATACAAAGCAAGGCGATTCTAGGCAAAGCAATTTCAGGCAATTCTAGGCAAGGCAATTCCAGGCAAGGCATGTCCAGAAAATTATAGGCAAGGCAATTCCAGGCGCGGCAGTTTCAACATTTCCAGGCAAGACAATTCCGGGATGTACTAGGCAAAACAACTTCAGGTTAGAAAATTCCAGGCAACTCGAGGCAAAGTAATTTGAGGCAAGGAAATTCTATGCAATTCAAGTCAAAATAATTTTAGGTAAGGCAATTTCTGTCAACTCCAGGATAGGCAATTTCATGCAAGGCAATTCCTTGAAAGGCAAATCCAGGAAATTCCAGGAAAAGCAAATTTAGACAAGGCATTTCCAGGCATCTGTAGCAAGGCTCTTCCATTTATGGCAATTCCAGGCAATTCCAGCAAAGGCAATGTCAGAGGGGCAACTATAAAGAAGGCAATTCCAGGCAAGGTAATTCCAGGCATTTACATGCAACGCGATTCCAGGAACGGGTATTTTAGGCAATACAACACAAAATAATTCCATACATGGCAATTGCATGCAATTCCAGCCAAGGCAATTCCAGGATATTCCAGGCAAGGCAATTTCAGGCAATTGCAGGCAAAGAGATTCGATATCAGAAAATTCCAGATAATTCCCCGCAAGAAACTTTTGGCAAGGCCTTTCCAAGCAACTCCAGCCAAGGCAATTCCAGCCAGTTCGAGGCAAGGCAATTCCAGGCAAGGAAGTTACGGGCAATTCCAGAGAACACACTTCCTGGCAAGGTCATTTCACGCATGTCCAAATAGAAAAATTGCTGGAAGGTCAACATCAGGCAATTTCAGGCAAGGCAAATTCAGGTTAAACAATGTTAGGCAAAACAATTCCAGGCAATTACAGGAAATGAAATTCCAAAAAAAAAAATGACTAGGCAACTTCGGGAAAGGCAATTACAGACAACGCAACTGCAGGCAATTCCAGGCAAGAAAATTCGAGTCGAAAAGTTTCCAGGAAACTCCAGGTAAGGAAACTCCAGGCAGGGCAAGTCCAGGCAACTCTGGCCAACGCAACTTCAGGCAATTCCAATCAAGGCAATTTCAGGCAAGGCTTTTCCAGGCAATTTCACTCAAGGCAATTTTAAACCAGGAAACAAAAGAATTCTAGGCAGGGCCATCCCAGGCAAGGCAATTCAAGGCAATTTCAGACAAGGCAATTCCAGAAGAGGCTGTTTCATGGAATGTCAGGCAGGGAAATCCACGCAATGCAACTTTAGGCAGTTTGAGGCAAGGCAACTCCAGGCAAGGCATATCCAGGCGAAACAATTCCAGGCTAGGCAATTCCAAAATACTCCAGCCAAGGCAATTCAAGGCAGAGCAACTCCACACAATTACAGGCAATGCAATCCCAGGGGCGACAATTTTAGGCAATTCCAAACAAGGCAATTCCAGGAAAGGCCATTGCAGTCAAGGAAATTCCAGGCAATATCAGGGAAGGTAATTCCAGATAAGGCAACTCCGGGAAATTCCTGGAAATGGAATTAGTATCAAGAACATTTTAGAAAATGACAGCCAAGGATAGCTTTGGCACGCCAAGTCCAGGCAACTCCAGCCAAGGCAACTCGAGCCCATACAACTTCAGGCAATTGCAAGGGAGGAAAATTCAGGCAAGGCTTTTCAAGGCCATTTTAATCAAGGCTATTTTCAACAAGAAACCTTTAGGATATAGAAGGCAATGCGATTCAAGGCAAGGCAATATCAGAAAAATCCATTCAAGGCAATGCCAGTAAGGGCAACTCCAGAAACGTATACGAAAGGCCATTGCAGCAACACAATTTTACTCAATTCCAGGCAAGACAATTCCTGGAAAGGCAAATTCAGGCAATTTCAGGCAAGGAAGTTTCAGGCAAAACAATTTCAGCAATTTCTAGGCAAGGCAATTTAAGTTAGAGCAATTCCAGGCAATTCCAGGAAAGGCCATTCCAGCAAGGCAATTATACAGAAGGCAATTCCAGGCAAGGTAACTCCGGCAATACAAGGCAAAACAATTTCAGTTCAGAAAATTTCAGGCAACTCGAGGCAAAGTAATTTTAGGAAAGGCAATTCCATGCAATTCAAGTCGACGTAATTTTAAATAAAAATATCCAGTCAAATCCAGGACAGGCAATTTCATGCAAGGCAATTCCTGGCATGGCAAATCCAGGGAATCCCAATAAAATCAGATTTAGACAAGGCATTTCCAGGCATGTCTCAGCAAGGCACTTAAAGGTATGGCAATTCCACGCAATTTGTGGAAAGGCAAATTCAGCAAAGCAATTATAAAGAAGGCAATTTCAGGCAATTACATGCAATGCAATTCCAGGAACGAGTATGGTATGCAATCCAAGGCAGAGCAATCCCAGACGTGGCAATTCCACCCAAGGCAATTCCAGGATATCCCAGGCCAGGCAATTTCAGGCAACACCAGGCAAAGAGATTCGATAAAAAGAAATTCCAGACAATTCCAGGCAAGAAATTTTAGGAAAGGCATTTCCAAGCAACTCCAGCCAAGGCAATTCCAGCCAGGTCGCGGCAAGAGAATTTCAGGCAAGGAAGTTACGGGCAATTCTGGAGAACGCAATTCCTGGCTAGGTCATTCCAGTCATGTCCAAATAGAAAAATATCTGGAAATTCAACAGCGGGAAATTCCAGGCCAGGCAAATCCAGGAAACACAATGTTAGGCAAAACCATTCCAGCCGATTCCAGGAAGAGAAATACAAAATAAATAAATAAATAAATAAATAAATAAATAAATAAATAAATAAATTATTAGGCAGTTTTAGGAAGGGCAATTACTAACAATGCAACGAAAGGCAATTCCCAGCAAAGAAATTCGAGTGCAAAACCTTCCAGGAAAGCTGAGGTAAGGAAATTCCAGGCAGGGCAATTCCAGGCAACTTCCAACAAGGCAACTTCAGGAAATTTGAGGCAAGGCTTTTCCAGGCAACTTCAGTCAAGGCAATTTTAAACAAAAGAACAAGTATATTCCAGGCAGGGTGACCCCAGGAGAGGCAATTTCAAAAAAGGTAATTCCGGAAGAGGTTATTTCATACAATATCAGGCAGGCAAATCCAGGCAATGCAACTTTAGGCATTTCCAGGCAAGGCAATTCCAGCCAAGGCATATCCAGGCAAAACCATTCCAGGCAAGGCAATTCCAGGATATTCCAGGCGAGGCAATTCAAGGCAAAGCAACTCCACACAATTACAGGCAATGCAATCCCGGGTAAGAAAATTTCAGGCAATTCCAAACAATTCAATTCCAGGCCATTCCAGGAAAGGCCATGGCAGAGGAAATTCCAGGCAATATCAGGCAAGGCAATTCCAGATAAGGCAACCCCACGAAATTTTTGGAAATAAAACTAGAATCAAGAACATTTCAGGGAATAACAAGCAAGAAAAGGTTAGGCAGGGCAATTCCAGGCAACTCCAGCTAAGGCAATTCGAGCCAATCCAACTTCAGGCAATTCCAAGCGAGGAAATTCCATGCAAGGCTTTTCAAAGCCATTTTAATCAAGGCAATACTAAACATGGAACCTTTAGAATATACAAGGCAAGGCGAATCTAGGCGAGGCAATTTCAGGGAATTCCAGGCAAGGCATTTCCAGGCAATGCATCTTTAGGCATTTTCAGAGAAGGCCTTACAAGCAATGAAATTAAAAACAATTCCAGCAATGAAATTCCAGAAAAGGCGTCTCCACATTATTCCAAGAAATGCCATTTCGTGAACAAATTTCCAGACAAGGCTATTATAGGCAAGGTATTTCCTGGTATCTCTGTGCAACTCCTGGCCAGGCAATTACATGCAAGACAATTCCAGGCGATTTCCAGCAATCCAAATCCAGGCCACGCATTTTGGAAAAAAGGAAGGCAGGCAAGGCAATTTCAGGTGAGTCAATTCCAGGGAAGGCAATTCCATGAAAGGCAATTTCAGTTTATTGCAGAAAATTAAATTACTGGCATGGCAACTGCAGGCAAAACATTTTTGACAAAACAAGTTTTAGCTAGGCAATTCCAGGCAATTTCAAGAAAGGTAATCTTTTCAAGGCAAATCCAGCAAAAACAATTAGCAGGCAAATTTAACACGAGTAATTTTAGTCCAGGCTCTTCCAGGCAATGGGATTTCAGCAAGGCAAGTCTAGGCAAGAAAATTCCAGGCCACACACTTCCAAGCGAAGCAATTTCAGAAATGGCAAGGATAGGTAAGGCATTTCCAGCCAAGGCATATCCAGGATATTACAGGGAAGGCAATTTCAGGCAAAGAGATTCAAAATACGAAAATTCCAGATATTTCCACGCTAGAAATTTTAGTCGAGGCGTTTCCAAGACACTCCAGCCAAGGCAATTCCAGCCAGATGGAGGCAAGACAATTCCAGACGAGGAAGTTACGGGCAATTCCAGAGAACAGAATTTCTGGCTAGGTCATTCCACGCATGTCCAAATAAAAACATTTCTGGAAAGTCACAGCAGGCAATTCCAGGCAAGGCAAACCCAGGAAACACAATGTTAGGCAAGACAATTCCAGGCAATTACAGAAATTAAAATTCCAATAAAAAATTATTAGGCAATTTCAGGAAAGGCTATTACAGACAACGCAACTACAGGCAATTGCAGGCAAGGAAATTCGAGTCAAAAAACTTCCAGGAAATTCCAGGTAAGGAAACTCCAGGAGTGGCAATTCCAGGCAACTGCAGCCAACGCAGCCTCAGGCAATTCCAATCAAGGCAATTTCAGGCCAGGCTTTTCCAGGCAATTTCACTCAAGGCAATTTTAAACAAGGAAACAAAAAATTCTATGCAGGGCAATACCAGGCAAGGCAATTCAAGGCAATTTCAGACAAGGCAATTCCAGAAGAGGCTATCTCATGGAATGTCAGGCAGGCAAATCCAGGCAATGCAACTTTAGGCACTTTCAGGCAAGGCAATTCCAGGCAAGGCATATCCAGGCAAAACAATTCCAGGCTAGGTAATTCCCGGATACTCCAGCCAAGGCAATTCAAGGCCGAGCAACTCCACACAATTACAGGTAATGCAATCCCAGGTAAGAAAATTTCAGGCAATTCCAAACAAGGCAATACGAGGCGAATCCAGGAAAGGCCATTGCAGTCAAAACAATTCCTGGCAATATCAGGCAAGGCAATTCCAAATAAGGCAACTCCCGAAAAATCCTGGAAATGGAACTAGAATCAAGAATATCTCAGGGAATAAGAGGCAGGAAAAGTTTCAGCAAATCCAACGCCAGAATTCGAGCCAATACAACTTCAGGCAATTCCAGGCGTGAAAATTTCAGGCAAGGCTTTTCAAGGCCATTTAAATCAAAGCAATTTTTAACAAGGAAACTCTTGGAAATACAAAGCAAGGCGATTCTAGGCAAGGCAATTTCAGGCAATTCCAGGCAAGGCAATTCCAGGCAACGCATCTCCAGAAAATCATAGGCAAGTCAATACCACGCAAGGCATCTCCAGAAAAGTATAGGCAAGGCAATTCCAGGCGAGGCAGTTTCAACATTTCCAGGCAAGACAATTCCGGGATGTACTAGGCAAAACAACTTCAGGTTAGAAAATTCCAGGCAACTCGAGGCAAAGTAATTTGAGGCAAGGCAATTCTATGCAATTCAAGTCAAAATAATTTTAGGTAAGGCAATTTCTGTCAACTCCAGGATAGGCAATTTCATGCAAGGCAATTCCTGGCAAGGCAAATCGAGGAAATTCCAGGAAAAGCAAATTTAGACAAGGCATTTCCAGGCATCTCTAAGCAAGGCTTTTCCATTTATTGCAATTCCAGGCAATTCCAGCAAATGCAATGTCAGAGGGGCAACTATAAAGAAGGCAATTCCAGGCAAGGCAATTGCAGGCATTTACATGCAACGCAATTCCAGGAATGGGTATTTTAGGCAATCCAACACAAAATAATTCCAGACATGGCAATTGCAGGCAATTCCAGCTAAGGCAATTCGAGGATATCCCAGGCAAGGCAATTTCAGGCAATTGCAGGCAAAGAGATTCGATATCAGAAAATTCCAGATAATTCCCTGCAAGAAATTTTTGGCAAGGCCTTTCCAAGCAACTCCAGCCAAGGCAATTCCAGCCAGTTCGAGGCAAGGCAATTCCAGGTAAGGAAGTTACGGGCAATTCCAGAGAACACACTTCCTAGCAAGGTCATTTCACGCATGTCCAAATAGAAAAATTGCTGGACGGTCAACATCAGGCAATTTCAGGCAAGGCAAATTCAGGTTAAACAATGTTAGGCAAAACAATTCCAGGCAATTACAGGAAATGAAATTCCAAAAAAAATGACTAGGCAATTTCGGGAAAGGCAATTACAGACAACGCAACTGCAGGCAATTCCAGGCAAGAAAATTCGAGTCGAAAAGTTTCCAGGAATCTCCAGGTAAGGAAACTCCAGGCAGGGCAAGTCCAGGCAACTCTGGCCAACGCAACTTCAGGCAATTCCAATCAAGGCAATTTCAGGCAAGGCTTTTCCAGGCAATTTCACTCAAGGCAATTTTAAACCAGGAAACAAAAGAATTGTAGGCAGGGCCATCCCAAGCAAGGCAATTCAAGGCAATTTTAGACAAGGCAATTCCAGAAGAGGCTTTTTCATGGAATGTCAGGCGGGAAATCCACGCAATGCAACTTTAGGCAGTTTGAGGCAAGGCAACTCCAGGCAAGGCATATCGAGAGGAAACAATTCCAGGCTAGGCAATTCCAAAAAATCCAGCCAAGGCAATTCAAGGCAGAGCAACTCCACACAATTACAGGCAATGCAATCCCAGGGACGACAATTTTAGGCAATTCCAAACAAGGCAATTCCAGGCAATTCCAGGAAAGGCCATTGCAGTCAAGGAAATTCCAGGCAATATCAGAGAAGGTAATTCCAGATAAGGCAACTCCGGGAAATTCCTGGAAATGGAACTAGTATCAAGAACATTTTAGAAAATGACAGACAAGGAAAGTTTTGGCACGCCAAGTCCGGGCAACTCCAGCCAAGGCAAATCGAACCCATACAACTTCAGGCAATTGCAAGGGAGGAAAATTCAGGCAAGGCTTTTCAAGGCCATTTTATTCAAGGCTATTTTCAACAAGAAACCTTTAGGATATAGAAGGCAAGGCGGTTCCAGGCAAGGCAATATCAGGAAAATCCATTCAAGGCCATGCCAGGCAATGCAACTCCAGAAACGTATAGGCAAGGCCATTCCAGGCAACAGAATTTCAATCAATTCCAGGCAAGACAATTCCTGGCAAGGCAAATTCAGGCAATTTCAGGCAAGGCAGTTTCAGGCAAAACAATTTCAGCAATTTCTAGGCAAGGCAATTTCAGTTAGAGCAATTCCAGGCAATTCCAGGAAAGGCCATTCCAGCAAGGCAATTATACAGAAGACAATTCCAGGCAAGGTAATTCCGGGCAATACAAGGCAAAACAATTTCAGTTCAGAAATATTCATTTCAGGCAACTCGAGGCAAAGTAATTTTAGGAAAGGCAATTCCATGCAATTCAAGTCGACGTAATTTTAAATAAAACAATTCCAGTCAAATCCAGGACAGGCAATTTCATGCAAGTCAATTCCTGGCATGGCAAATCCAGGGAATTCCAATAAAATCAGATTTAGACAAGGCATTTCCAGGCATGTCTCAGCAAGGCACTTAAAGGTATGGCAATTCCACGCAATTTCTGGAAAGGCAATTTCAGCAAAGCAATTATAAAGAAGGCAATTTCAGGCAATTACATGCAATGCAATACCAGGAACGGGAATGGTAGGCAATCCAAGGCAGAGCGATTCCAGACGTGGCAATTCCACCCAAGGCAATTCCAGGATATTCCAGGCCAGGCAATTTCATGCAACTCCAGGCAGAGAGATTCGATGTAAAGAAATTCCAGACAATTCCAGGCAAGAAATTTTAGGAAAGGCATTTCCAAGCAACTCCAGCCAAGGCAATTCCAGCCAGTTCGAGGCAAGACCATTTCAGGCAAGGAAGTTACGGGCAATTCTGGAGAACAAAATTCCTGGCTAGGTCATTCCATGCATGTCCAAATAAAAAAATATCTGGAAATTCAACAGCAGGAAATTCCAGACCAGGCAAATCCAGGAAACACAATGTTAGGCAATACAATTCCAGCCGATTCCAGGAAGAGAAATACAAATAAATAAACAAATAACCTATCAGGCAGTTTTAGGAAAGGCAATTACTAACAATGCAATGAAAGGCAATTCCCAGCAAAGAAATTCGAGTTGAAATGCTTCCAGGAAAACTCAGGTAAGGAAACTCCAGGCAGGGCAATTCCAGGCCACTTCCGCCAAGGAAACTTCAGGGAATTGCAATCAAGGCAATTTGAGGCAAGGCTTTTCCAGGCAACTTCAGTCAAGGCGATTTTAAACAAAAGAACAAGTATCTTCCAGTCAGGGCGACCCCAGGAGAGGCAATTCAAGGCAATTTCAAAAAAGGTAATTCCGGAAGAGGTTATTTCATACAATATCAGGCAGGCAAATCCAGGCAATGCAACTTTAGGCATTTCCAGGCAAGGAAATTCCAGCCAAGGCATATCCAGGCAAAACCATTCCAGGCAAGGCAATTCCAGGATATTCCAGGCAAGGAAATTCAAGGCAAAGCAACTCCACACAATTACAGGCAATGCAATCCCGGGTAAGAAAATTTCAGGCAATTCCAAACAATTCAATTCCAGGCCATTCCAGGAAAGGCCATGGCAGAAAAAATTCCAGGCAATATCAGGCAAGGCAATTCCAGATAAGGCAACTCCAAGAAATTTCTGGAAATAAAACTAGAATCAAGAACATCTCAGGGAATAACAGGCAGGACAAGTTCAGCAAAGCAATTCCAGGCAATTCTAGCCAATGCTAGAATTCGATCCAATACAACTTCATGCAATTCCCGGCAAAAAAATCTCAGGCAAGGCTTTTCAAGGCCATTTAAATCAAAGCAAATTTTAACAAGGAAACTGTCGGAAATACAAAGCAAGGCGATTCTAGGCAAGGCAATTTCAGGCAATTCCAGGCAAGGCATCTCCAGAAAATTATAGGCAAGGCAATTCCAGGCAAGGCAGTTTCAACATTTCCAGGCAAGACAATTCCAGGATGTACTAGGCAAAACAATTTCAGGTTAGAAAATTCCAGGCAACTCGAGGCAAGGTAATTTGAGGCAAGGCAATTCTATGCAATTCAAGTCAAAATAATTTTAGGTAAGGCAATTTCTGTCAACTCCAGGATAGGCGATTTCATGCAAGGCAATTCCTGGCAAGGCAAATCCAGGAAATTCCAGGAAAAGCAAATTTACACAAGGCATTTCCAGGCATTTCTAAGCAAGGCTCTTCCATTTATGGCAATTCCAGGCAATTCCAGCAAAGGCAATGTCAGAGGGGCAACTATAAAGAAGGCAATTCCAGGCAAGGCAATTGCAGGCATTTACATGCAATGCAATTCCAGGAACGGGTATTTTAGGCAATCCAACACAAAATAATTCCAGACATGGCAATTGCAGGCAATTGCAGCCAAGACAATTCCAGGATATTCCAGGCAAGGCAATTTCAGGCAATTGCAGGCAAAGAGATTCGATATCAGGGAATTCCAGATAATTCCCCGCTAGAAATTTTTGGCAAGGCCTTTCCAAGCAACTCCAGCCAAGGCAATTCCAGCCAGTTCGAGGCAAGGCAATTCCAGGCAAGGAAGTTACGGGCAATTAGAGAACACAATTCTTGTCTAGGTCACTCCAAACATGTCCAAATGAAGAAATTTCTGAAAAGTCAACAGCAGGCAATTCCGGCAAGGCAAATCCAGGAAACACAATGTTAGGCAAAACAACTCCAGGCAATTACAGGAAATGAAATTCCAAAATAAAATGACTAGGCAATTTCGGGAAAGGCAATTACAGACAACGCAACTGCAGGCAATTCCAGGCAAGAAAATTCGAGTTGAAATGTTTCCAGGAAATTCCAGGTAAGGAAACTCCAGGCAGGGCAATTCCAGGCAACTCCAGCCAAGGCCCCTTCGGGCAATTCCAATCAAGGCAATTTCAGGCCAGGCTTTTCCAGGCAATTTCAATCAAGGCAATTTTAAACAAGGAAACAAAAATATTCCAGGCAGGGCCATGCCAGGCAATGCATTTTAAGGCAATTTCAGACAAGGCAATTGCAGGCAATTCCAGCCAAGGCAATTCCAGGATATTCCAGGCAAGGAGAGTCGATATAAGGAAATTTCAGATACTTACAGGCAAGACATTTTTGGCAAGGCCTTTCCAAGCAGCTTCAGCCAAGGCAATTGCAGCCAGTTCGAGGCAAGGCAATTCCAGGCATGGACGTTACTAGCAATTCCAGAGAACACCCTTCCTGGCAAGGTCATTTCTCACATGTCCATATAGAAAAATTGCTGGAAAGTCAACATCAGGCAATTTCAGGCAAGGCAAATCCAGGAAACACAATGTTAGGCCAAACAATTCCAGGAAATTGTAGGATAGGGAATTCCGGAAAAATATTATTAGGCAACTTCAGGAAACGCAATTACAGACAACGCAACTACAAAAAATCCCACGCAAGGAAATTTGAGTCGAAACACTTCCAGGAAACTCCAGGTAAGGAAACTCCAGGCAGGGCACGTCCAGGCAACTCCAGCCAACGCAACTTCAGGCAATTCCAATCAAGGCAATTTCAGGCAAGGCTTTTCCAGGAAATTTCACTCAAGGCAATTTTAAACAAGGAAACAAAAGAATTCTAGGCAGGGCCATCCCAGGCGAGGCAATTCCAGAAGAGGCTATTTCATGGAATGTCAGGCAGGGAAATCCAGGCAATGCAACTTCACGCAGTTTGCGGCAAGGCAATTCCAGGCAAGGCATATCCAGGCGAAACAATTCCAGGCTAGGCAATTCCAAAATACTCCAGCCAAGGCAATTCAAGGCAGAGCAACTCCACACAATTACAGGCAATGCAATCCCAGGGACGACAATTTCAGGCAATTCCAAACAAGGCAATTCCAGGCAATTCCAGGAAAGGCCATTGCAGTCAAGGAAATTCCAGGCAATATCAGGGAAGGTAATTCCAGATAAGGCAACTCCGGGAAAATCCTGGAAATGGAACTGGTATCAAGAACATTTTAGAAAATAACAGGAAAGGAAAGTTTTGGCACGCCAATTCCAGGCAACTCCAGCCAAGGCAACTCGAGCCCATACAACTTCAGGCAATTCCAAGAGAGGAAAATTCAGGCAAGGCTTTTCAAGGCCATTTTAATCAAGGCTATTTTCAACAAGGAACCTTTAGGATATACAAGGCAAGGCGGTTCCAGGCAAGGCAATATCAGGAAAATCCATTCAAGGCCATGCCAGGCAACGCAACTCCAGAAACGTATAGGCAAGGCCATTCCAGGCAACAGAATTTCAATCAATTCCAGGCAAGACAATTCCTGGCAAGGCAAATTCAGGCAATTTCAGGCAAGGCAGTTTCAGGCAAAACAATTTCCGCAATTTCTAGGCAAGGCAATTTCAGTTGGAGCAATTCCAGGCAATTCCAGGAAAGGCCATTCCAGCAAGGCAATTATACAGAAGGCAATTCCAGGCAAGGTAATTCCGGGCAATACAAGGCAAAACAATTTCAGTTCAGAAATATTCATTTCAGGCAACTCGAGGCAAAGTAATTTTAGGAAAGGCAATTCCATGCAATTCAAGTCGACGTAATTTTAAATAAAACAATTCCAGTCAAATCCAGGACAGGCAATTTCATGCAAGGCAATTCCTGGCATGGCAAATCCAGGGAATTCCAATAAAATCAGATTTAGACAAGGCATTTCCAGGCATGTCTCAGCAAGGCACTTAAAGGTATGGCAATTCCAGGCAATTTCTGGAAAGGCAATTTCAGCAAAGCAATTATAAAGAAGGCAATTCCAGGCAAGGCAATTTCAGGCAATTACATGCGATGCAATTCCAGGAACGGGTATGGTAGGCAATCCAAGGCAGAGCGATTCCAGACGTGGCAATTCCACCCAAGGCAATTCCAGGATATTCCAGGCAAGGCAATTTCAGGCAACTCCAGGCAGAGAGATTCGATGTAAAGAAATTCCAGACAATTCCAGGCAAGAAATTTTAGGAAAGGCATTTCCAAGCAACTCCAGCCAAGGCAATTTCAGCCAGTTCGAGGCAAGACCATTTCAGGCAAGGAAGTTACGGGCAATTCTGGAGAACAAAATTCCTGGCTAGGTCATTCCACGCATGTCCAAATAAAAAAATATCTGGAAATTCAACAGCGGGAAATTCCAGACCAGGCTAATCCAGGAAACACAATGTTAGGCAAAACAATTCCAGCCGATTCCAGGAAGAGAAATACAAATAAATAAATAAATAAATAACCTATTAGGCAGTTTTAGGAAAGGCAATTACTAACAATGCAATGAAAGGCAATTCCCAGCAAAGAAATTCGAGTCGAAATGCTTCCAGGAAATCTCAGGTAAGGAAACTCCAGGCAGGGCAATTCCAGGCAACTTCCAACAAGGCAACTTCAGGAAATTTCAATCAAGGCAATTTGAGGCAAGGCTTTTCCAGGCAACTTCAGTCAAGGCAATTTTAAACAAAAGAACAAGTATATTCCAGGCAGGGCGACCCCAGGAGAGGCAATTCAAGGCAATTTCAAAAAAGGTAATTCCGGAAGAGGTTATTTCATACAATATCAGGCAGGCAAATCCAGGCAATGCAACTTTAGGCATTTCCAGGCAAGGCAATTCCAGCCAAGGCATATCCAGGCTAAACCATTCCAGACAAGGCAATTCCAGGATATTCCAGGCGAGGAAATTCAAGGTAAAGCAACTCCACACAATTACAGGCAATGAAATCCCGGGTAAGAAAATTTCAGGCAATTCCAAACAATTCAATTCCAGGCCATTCCAGGAAAGGCCATGGCAGAGGAAATTCCAGGCAATATCAGGCAAGGCAATTCCAGATAAGGCACCTCCAAGAAATTCCTGGAAATAAAACTAGAATCAAGAACATTTCAGGGAATAACAAGCAAGAAAAGTTTAGGCAGGGCAATTCCAGGCAACTCCAGCCAACGCAGCTTCAGGCAATTCTAATGAAGGCAATTTCAGGCCAGGCTTTTCCAGGCAATTTCACTCAAGGCAATTTTAAACAAGGAAACAAAAAATTTTATGCAGGGCAATCCCAGGCAAAGCAATTCAAGGCAATTTCGGACAAGGCATTTCCAGAAGAGGCTATTTCATGGAATGTCAGGCAGGCAAATCCAGGCAATGCAAGGTTAGGCACTTTCAGGCAAGGCAATTCCAGGCAAGGCATATCCAGGCAATAGAATTCCAGGCTAGGCAATTCCAGGATACTCCAGCCAAGGCCATTCAAGGCCGAGCAACTCCACACAATTACAGGCAATGCAATCTCATGTTAGTAAATTTCAGGCAATTCTAAACAAGGCAATACGAGGCGAATGCAGGGAAGGCCATTGCAGTCAAAACAATTCCAGGCAATATCAGGCAAGGCAATTCCAAATAAGGCAACTCCCGAAAAATCCTGGAAATGGAACTAGAATCAAGAATATCTCAGGGAATAACAGGCAGGAAATGTTTCAGCAAAGCAATTCCAGGCAATTCTAGCCAAGGCTAGAATTCGAGCCAATACAACTTCCGGCAATTCCAGGCGGGAAAATTTCAGGCAAGGCTTTTCAAGGCCATTTAAATCAAAGCAATTTTTAACAAGGAAACTCTCGGAAATACAAAGCAAGGCGATTCTAGGCAAGGCAATTTCAGGCAATTCCAGGCAAGGCAATTCCAGGCAAGGCATCTCCAGAACATTATAGGCAAGGCAATTCCAGGCAAGGCAGTTTCAACATTTCCAGGCAAGACAATTCCGGGATGTACTAGACCAAACAATTTCAGGTTAGAAAATTCCAGGCAACTCGAGGCAAGGTAATTTGAGGCAAGGCAATTCTATGCAATTCAAGTCAAAATAATTTTAGGTAAGGCAATTTCTGTCAACTCCAGGATAGGCGATTTCATGCAAGGCAATTCCTGGCAAGGCAAATCCAGGAAATTCCAGGAAAAGCAAATTTAGACAAGGCATTTCCAGGCATCTCTAAGCAAGGTTCTTCCATTTATGGCAATTCCTGTCAATTCCAGCAAAGGCAATGTCAGAGGGGCAACTATAAAGAAGGCAATTCCAGGCAAGGCAATTGCAGGCATTTACATGCAATGCAATTCCAGGAACGGGTTTTTAGGCAATCCAACACAAAATAATTCCAGACATGGCAATTGCAGGCAATTCCAGCCAAGGCAATTCCAGGATATTCCAGGCAAGGCAATTTCAGGCAATTGCAGGCAAAGAGGCTCCATATCAGGGAATTCCAGAGAATTCCCCGCTTGAAATTTTTGGCAAGGCCTTTCCAAGCAACTCCAGCCAAGGCAATTCCAGCCAGTTCGAGGCAAGGCAATTCCAGGCAAGGAAGTTATGGGCAATTCCAGAGAACACAATTCTTGTCTAGGTCCCTCCACACATGTCCAAATGAAAAAATTTCTGAAAAGTCAACAGTAGGCAATTCCGGCAAGGCAAATCCAGGAAACACAATGTTAGGCAAAACAATTCCAGGCAATTACAGGAAATGAAATTCCAAAAAAAAAATGACTAGGCAATTTCGGGAAAGGCAATTACAGACAATGCAACTGCAGGCAATTCTAGGCAAGAAAATTCGAGTTGAAAAGTTTCCAGGAAATTCCAGGTAAGGAAACTCCAGGCAGGGCAATTCCAGGCAACTCCAGCCAAGGCACCTTCAGGCAATTCCAATCAAGGCAATTTCAGGCCAGGCTTTTCCAGGCAATTTCAATCAAGGCAATTTTAATCAAGGAAACAAAAATTTCCAGGTAGGGCCATCTCAGGCAAGGCTATTTAAGGCAATTTCAGACAAGGCAATTGCAGGCAATTCCAGCCAAGGCAATTCCAGGATATTCCAGGCAAGGAGATTCGATATATGGAAATTTCAGATAGTTCTAGGCAAGACATTTTTGGCAAGGCCTTTCCAAGCAGCTTCAGCCACGGCAATTGCAGCCAGTTCGAGGCAAGGCAATTCCAGGCATGGAAGTTACTAGCAATTCCAGAGAACACCCTCCCTGGCAAGGTCATTTCTCACATGTCCATATAGAAAAATTGCTGGAAATTCAACATCAGGCAATTTCAGGCAAGGCAAATCCAGGAAACACAATGTTAGGCCAAACAATTCCAGGAAATTGTAGGACAGGGAATTCCGGAAAAATATTATTAGGCAACTTCAGGAAACGCAATTACAGACAACGCAACTACAAAAAATCCCACGCAAGGAAATTTGAGTCGAAACACTTCCAGGAAACTCCAGGTAAGGAAACTCCAGGCAGGGCAAGTCCAGGCAACTCCAGCCAACGCAACTTCAGGCAACTCCAATCAAGGCAATTTCAGGCAAGGCTTTTCAAGGCAATTTCACTCAAGGCAATTTTAAACAAGGAAACAAAAGAATTCTAGGCAGGGCCATTTCAGGCAAGGCAATTCCAGAAGAGGCTATTTCATGGAATGTTAGGCAGGGAAATCCAGGCAATGCTACTTTAGGCCGTTTGAGGCAAGGTAATTCCAGTCAAGGCATATCCAGGCAAAACAATTCCAGGCTAGGCAATTCCAGTATACTCCAGCCAAGGCAATTGAAGGCAGAGCAATTCCACCCAATTATAGGCAATGCAATCCCAGGTAAGAAAATTTCAGGCAATTCCAAACAAGGCAATTGCAGGCAATTTCAAAAATGGCGATTGCAGTCAAGAAAATTTTAGGCAATATCAGGCAAGGCAATTCCAAATAAGGCAACTTCAGGAAATTCCTGGAAAACAACTAGAATCAAGAGCATTTCAGGGAATAAGAGGCATGAAAATTTAGGCAGGGGAATTGCAAACAACTCCAACCAAAACAATTCGCGCCAGTACAATTTCAGGGTATTCCAAGCGAGGATATTTCAGGCAAGGCTTTTCAAGGCCATTTTAGTAAAGGCAATTTTAAACAAGAAAACTCTAAGAAACACAAGGCAAGGCGATTCCAGGCAAGGCAATTTCAGGGGAGGCAATTTCAGGCAAGGCAACTCCAGAATATCATAGGCAAAACAATTCCAGGCAAGGCAATTTCAAACAATTCCAGGCAAGACAATTCCTGGCAAGGCAAATGCAGACAACTTCAGGGAAGGCAGTTTCAGGCAAGGCAATTCCAACAATTTCTGGCAAGACATTTTCAGGTAGAGCAAATACAGGCAATTCCAGGAAAGGGCATTCCATCAAGGCAATTATATAGAAGGCAATTCCAGACAAGGTAATTCCGGGCAATACCAGGCAAAAAATTTCAGGCAACTCGAGGCAAGGTAATTTTAGGCAAGGCAATTCCATGCAATTCAAGTAAAAATAATTTTAGTTAAGGTAATTCCAGTCAACTCCTGGAAAACAATTTCATGCAAGGCAATTCTTGGCAAGGCAAATCCATGGAATTTTATGAAAGGAAGATTTAGACAAGGCATTCTCAGGCATTTCTAAGCAAGGCACTTCCAGATGTGGCAATTTCAGGCAATTCCAGGAAAGGAAATTTCAGCAAGGCAATTATAATGAAGGCAATTCCAGGCAAGGCAATTTCAGGCAATTATATGCAATGAAATTCCAGGAACGGGTGTTTTATGCAATCGAAGGCAAAGGAATTCCTGACATGGCAATTGCAGGCAATTCCAGCCAAGGCAATTCCAGGATATTCCAGGCAAGGCAATTTCAGGCAATTCCAGGCAATGTAATTCGATATAAGGAAATTCCAGACAATTCCGGGCAAGAAATTTTAGGCAAGGCATTTGATAGCAACTTCAACCAAGGCAATTCAAGCCAGTTCGAGGCAAGACAATTCCAGCCAAGAAAGTTACAGGCAATTCCAGAGAACACAATTCCTGGCTAAATCATTTCACTCATGTACAAATAAAAAAATTTCTGGAAAGTCAACAGCAGGCAATTTCAGGCAAGGCAAATCCAGGTAACGTCAGGCTAGGCAGTTGCAGGCCAGGCAATTCCAACAATTTCTAGGCAAGGAACATTCAGGTAGAGCAATTCCAGGCAAATCCAGGAAAGGCCATTTCAGCAAGGCAATTATATAGAAGGAAATTCCAGGCAAGGCAATTCCGGGCAATACCAGGCATAAAAATGTCAGGTAAGAATATTCCAGGTAACTCGAGGCAAGGTAATTTTAGGTAAGGTAATTCCATGCAACTCAAGTCAAAATGATTTTAGGTAAGGCAATTCCAGTCAGCTCCAGGACAGCCAATTCCAAGCAAGGCCATTCCTAGCAACAAAAATCCAGGGAATTCCAGGAAAAGCAGCTTTAGACAAGGCGTTTCTAAGCAAGGCAATTCCAGGTATGGCAATTCCAGGCAATTCCAAGAAAGGCAATTTCATGCAATTACATACAATGCAATTCCAGGAACGAGTATTTTAGGCAATCCAAGGCAAAGCAATTCCAGACATGGGAATTGGAGACAATTCCAGCCAATGCAATTGCAGTTAATTCCAGGAAAAGAGATTTGATATAAAGAAATTCCAGAAAATTCCAGGCAAGAAAATTTAGGCAAGGCATTTCCAAGCAACTCCAGCCAAGGCAATTCCAGCCAGTTCGAGGCCAGACAATTCCAAGCAAGAAAGTTATGGGCAATTCCAGAGAACACAATTCCTGGCTAGGTCATTCCATGCATGTCCAAATAAAAAAATTTCTGGAAAATCAACAGCAGGCAATTCCAGGCAAGGCAAATCCAGAAAAAGAAATTTGAGGCAAAACAATTCCAGGCAATTACAAGGAATAAAATTCCAAAAAAGTTATTAGGCAATTTCAGGAAAGGCAATTACAGACAACACAACTACAGTAAATTCCAGGCAAGGAAATGTGAGTCGAAAATCTTTCAGAAAATTTCAGGTAAGGAAACTCCAGGCTGGGCAATTTGAGGCAACTCTAGCCGAGGCAACTTCAGGCAATTCCAACCAAGGCAATTTCAGGCAAGGCTGTTCCAGGCAATTTTAATCAAGGCAAATTTAAACAAGGAAACAAGAAAATTCCAGGCAGGGCGATCCCAGGCAAGGCAATTCAAGGCAATTTCAGACAAGGCAATTCCAGAAGAGGCTATTTCATGGAATGTCAGGCAGGCAAATCCAGGCAATGCAACTTTAGGCATTTCCAGGCAAGGCAATTCCAGTATACTCCAGGCAAGGCAAATCAAGGCAAGCAAGTACACACAATTACAGGCAATACAATCCCAGGTGAGGAAATTTCAGGCAATTCCAAACAATGCAATTTCAGGCAATTCCCGGATAGGCCATTGCAGTCAAGGAAATTCCAGGCAATATCAAGCAAGGCAATTCCAGATAAGGCAACTCAAGGAAATTCCTGGAAACGGAATTAATATCAAGTACATTTCAGGAAATAACAGGCAAGAAAAGTTTAGGCAGGGCAATTCCAGGCAACTCCAGCCAAGGCAATTCGAGCCAATACAACTTCAGGCAATTCCAAGAGAGGAAATTTTAGGCAAGGCTTTTCAAAGCCATTTCAATCAAGGAAATTTTAAACAAGGTAACTTTAGGAAATACAAGGCAAGGTGATTCCAGGGAAGGCAATTTCAGGCAATTCCAGGCAAAACAATTCCAGGCAATGCATCTCAAGGCAATTCCACGGAAGGCAATTTTAAGCAATGAAATTAAAAACAATTTCAAGAAATGAAATTCCCAGAAAGGCATCTCCAGATTATTCCAGGAAATGCAATTTCTTGAAAAAATATTTAGAGCAGGCTATTATAGGCAACGTAATTCCAGGTATCCCTATGCAACTCCTGGCAAGGCAATTACATGCAAGACAATTCCAGGCGACTTCCAGCAATTCAAATCCAGGCAACACATTTTAATAGAAAGGCAGGCATCGCAATTTCAGGCAAGTCAATTTCAGGGAAGGCAATTCCATGAAAGGCAATTTCAGTCAATTGCAGAAAAGAAAATTCCTGGCAATGCAACTGCAGGCAAGCTAATTTGTCAGAAGAGGCAATATTTGGCAAGTCAATTTCAGAAAAAAACATACAAGGCACATCCAAGACAAGTAATATTACTCCAGAAAATTTCAGGCAATGAAATTTCAGCAAGGCAAGTCTAGGAAAGGGAATTCCAGGCTACACACTTCCAAGCAAAGCAATTTCCGAAAAGTAAGGATAGGTAAGACAATTTCAGAAAAGGCAATTTCAGGCAATTCCAGGCAAGGCAATTCCAGACAAGGCAACTCCAGAAAATTATTGGCAAGGCAATTCCAGGCAAGGCAATTTCAAATAATTCCAGGCAAGACAATTCCTGGCAAGGAAAATCCAGGCAGCTTCAGGAAAGGCAGTTTCAGGAAAGGGAATTCCAGAAATTTCTAGGTAAGGCACTTTCAGGTAGAGCAATTTCAGGCAATTCTAGAAAAGGCAATTCCAGCAAGGCAATTATATAGTAGGCAATGCCAGGCAAAGCAATTCCGGGCAATACCAGGCAAAACAATTTGAGGTAAAAAATCCCAGGCAACTCGAGGCCTGGTAATTTTAGGCAAGGCAACTTCATGCAATTCAAGTCAAAATAATATTAGGTATGGCAATTCCAGTCAACTCCTGGACACGCAATTTTATGCAAGGCATTTCCTGGCAATGCAAATCCAAAGATTTCCAGGAAAAGCAGATTTAGACGAGGCATTTCCTGGCATTTCTAAGCAAGGCACTTCCAGGTATGGCAATTTCAGGCAATTCCAGGAAAGGCAATTTCAGCATGGCCATTATAAAGAAGGCAATTCCAGGCAAGGCAATTTCAGGCAATTACATGCAATAAAATTCCAGTAATGGGTGTTTTAGGCAATCCAAGGTAAAGCAATTCCAGACATGACAATTGCAGGCAATTCCAGCCAAGGCAATTCCAGGATATTTTAGGCAAGGCAATTTCAGGCAATTCCAGGCAAATACATTCGATATAAGCAAATTCCAGGGAATTCCAGGCAAGACATTTTTGGCAAGGCATTTTCAAGCAACTCCAGCCAAGGCAATTCCAGCCAGTTTGAGGCAAGACAATTTCAGGTAAGGAAGTTATGGACAATTCCAGAGAACTCAATTCCTGCCTTGATCATTCCACGCATGTCCAAATAAAAAAATTTCTAGAAAGTCAACAGCACGCAATTCCATGATAGGCAAATCCAGGAAACACAGTGTAAGGCAAAAAGATTCCAGGCAATTACAGGAAATATAATTCCAAAAAAAAATTATTAGGCAATTTAAGGAAAGGCAATTACAGACAACGCAACTACAGGCAATTCCAGGCAAAAAAAAAAATCGAGTAGAAAAACTTCCAGGAAATTTCAGTAAGAAAATTCCAGGCAGGGCAATTCAAGGCAACTCCAGCCAAGGCAACTTCAGGCAATTCCAATCAAGGCAATCTCAGGCAAGGCTTTTCCAGGCAATTTCAATCAAGGAAATTTTAAACAAGGAAGAAAGAAAATTCCAGGCAGGGCGATCTCAGGCAAGGCAATTCAAGGCAACTTCAGACAAGGCAATTCCAGAAGAGGCTATTTCATGGAATCTCAGGCAGGCAAATCCAGGCAGTGCAACTTTACGCATTTTCAGGTAAAACAATTCCAGGCAAGGCAATTCCAGGATTCTCCAAACAAGGCAATTTAAGGCAAAGCAACTCCACAGTATTACAGGCAATGCAATCCCAGGAAAAAAAATTTCAGCCAATTCCAAACAAGGCAATTCCAGGAAAAACCATGGCAGTCAAGGCAATTCCAGGCAATATCAGGCAAGGCAATTCCAGATAAGGCAACTCCAGGAAATTCCAGGAAATGAAACTAGAATCAAAAACATTTCAGAAAATAACAGGCAAGAAAACTTTAGGCAGGGCAATTCCAGGCAACTTCAGCCAAGGCAATTTGAGCCAATCGAACTTCAGGCAATTCCATGCGAGGAAATTTCAGGCAAGGCTTTTCATGGCCATTTTAATAGAGGCAATTTTTATAAAGAAAACTTTAGAAAATACAAGGCAAGTCTATTTCAGGCAAGGCAATTTCAGGCAATTCCAGGCAAGGCAATTCCAGGCAAGGCAATTTCAAAGAATTCTAGACAAGACAATTTCTGGCATGGCAAATCCAGGCAACTTTAGGCAAGGCAGTTTCGGGCAAGGCAAATCCAGCAATTTCTCAGCAAGGCACTTTCAGGTAGAGAAATTCCAGGGAATTCCATGAAAGGCAATTCCAGCAAGGCAATTATATAGAAGGCAATTCCAGGCAAGGCAATTCCGGGCAATACCAGGCAAAACAATTTCTGGTAAGAAAATTTCAGAAAACTCGAGGCAAGGTAATTCTAGGCAAGGCAATTCCATGCAATTAAGTTAAAATAATTTTAGGTAAGGCAACGCCAGTCAATTCCAGGACAGGCAATTTTATGCAAGCCGATTCCTGGCAAGGCAAATCCAGGAAATTCCAGAAAAAGCAGATTTAGACAAGGCATTTCCAGGCATTTCTAAGCAAGGCACTTCCAGGTATGGCAATTATAGGTAATTCCAAGAAAGGCAATTTTAACAAGGCAATTATAAAGAAGATGGTGCCAGGCAAGGCAATTTCAGGCAATTACATTCAATGCAATTCCAGTTCCAGGAACGATTATTTTAGGCAATCCAAGGCAAAGGAATTCCAGACATGGTGATTGCAGGCTTTTTCACCCAAGGCAATTCCAGGATATACCAGGCAAGGCAATTTCAGGCAATTCCAGGCAAAGAGATTCGATATAAGGAAATTCCCGACAATTCCAGGCAAGAAATTCTAGGCAAGGCATTTTCAAGCAACTAGCCAAAACAACTTCAGCCAGTTCGAGGCAAGACAGTTCCAGGCAAGGAAGTTACAGGCAATTCCAGAGAACACAATTCCTGGCTAGGTCATTCCACTTCTGTCCAAATAAAAAAATTCTGGAAATTCAAGAGCAGGCCATTCCATTCAAGGAAAATTTAGGAAACACAATGTTAGGCAAAACAATTCCAGGTAATTACAGGAAATGAAACTCCATAGAAAAATTATTAGGCAATTTCAGGAAAGGCAATTACAGACAATGCAATGACAGGCAATTCCAGGCAAGGAAATTCGAGTCGAAAATTTTCCAGGCAATTCCAGGTAAGGAAACTCCATGCAGGGCATTCCAGGCACCTCCAGTCATGGCAATGTCAGGCAATTCCAATCAAGGCAATTTCAGGCAAGGCTTTTTCAGGCAATTTCAATCAAGGCAATTTGAAACAAGGAAACAAGAAAATTCCAGGCAGGGCGATCCCAGGCAAAGTAATTCAAGGCAATTTCAGACAAGGCAATTTCAGAAGAAGCTATTTCATGGCATGTCAGGCAGGCATATCCAGGCAATGCAACTTTAGGCATTTTTAGGCAAGGCATATCCAGGCAAAATTATTCCAGGCAAGGCAATTCCAGGATACTCCAGGCAAGGGAATTCAAGGCAAAGCAACGCCACACAATTACAGGCAATTCAATTTCAGGTAAGAAAATTTCAGGCAATTCCAAAAAGGCAATTCCAGGCAATTCAAGGAAAGACCATTGCAGTCAAGAAAATTCCAGGCAATATCAGGAAAGGCAATTCCAGATAAGGCAACTCCAGGAACTTCCTGGAAATGGAACTAGAATAAAGAACATTTCAGGGAATAAAAGGAAAGTTCGAGGCAAGACAATCCCAGCCAAGAAAGTTACGGGCAATTCCATAGAACACACTTTCTGGCAAGGTCATTCCAGGAATGTCCAAAAAAAAAAATTTCTGGAAAGTCAAGAGCAGGCAATTTCAGGCTAGGCAAATCAAGGAAACACAATGTTATAAAAAATAATTCCAGGCAATTATAGGAAGTGAAATTCCGAAAAAAAAATTATTAGGCAATTTCAGGAAAGGCAATTATAGACAACGCAACTACAGGAAATTCCAGGCAATAAAATTCGAGTCAAAAACTTCCAGAAAATTCCAGGTAAGAAAACTCCAGGCAGGGCCATTCCAGGCAACTCCAGCCAAGGCAAACTCAGGCAGTTCCAATCAAGGCAATTTCAGGCAGTTCCAATCAAGGAAATTTCAGGCAATTCCAGTCAAAAAGATTCGATATAAGCAAATTCCAGACAATTCCAGGCAAGAAATTTTAGGCAAAACATTTGATGGCACCTCCAGCCAAGGCAATGCAAGCCAGTTTGAGGCAAGACAATTCTAGGCAAGGAAGTTACGGGAAATTCCAGAGAACACAATTCCTGGCTAGGTCATTTCATTCATCTTCAAATAAAATATTTCTGGAAAGTCAACAGCAGGCAATTTCAGGCAAGGCAAATCCAGGCAACTTTGGGCAAGGCTTTTCAAGGCCATTTTAATCAAGGCAATCTTATACAAAAAAACTCTAGGAAATAAAATGCAAAGCCATTCCAGGCAAGAAAATTGCAGGCAATTCCAGGAAAGGCAATATCAGGCAAGGCAACTCCAGAAAATTAGAGGCAAGGCAATTCCAGGCAAGGAAATTTCAAACAATTCCAGGCAACAACTTTTGGAAAGGTAAATGCAGACAATTTCAAGTAAGGCAGTTTCAGACAAGGCAATTCCAGCAATTTCTAGGCAAGGCACTTTCAGGTAGAGCAATTTCAGGGAATTCAAGGAAAGGCTGTTCCAGCAAGGCAATTCCGGCCAATACCAGGCAAAATAATTTCAGGTAAAAAAATTCCAGGCAACTCGAGCAAGGTAATGTTAGGCAAGGCAATTCCATGCAATTCAAGTCAAAATTATTTTAGGTAAGGGAATTCAAGTCAACTCCAGGACAGGCAATTACATGCCAGGCAATTCCTGGCAAGGCAAATCCAGGGAATTCCAGGAAAAGCAGATTTAGACAAAACATTTCCAGGCATTTCTAAGAAAGGCTCTTCCAGGTATGGCAATTCCAGGCAATTTCAGCAAGCCAATTATAAAGAAGGCAATTGCTGGCAAGGCAATTTCAGGCAATTACATGCAATGCAAACCCAGGAGAGGGAATTAGGCAAAAGAAGGCAAAGCAATTCCAGATATGGCAATTGCAGGCAATTCCAGCCAAGACAATTCCAGCATATTCCAGGCAAGGCAATTTCAGGCAATTCCAGCCAAAGAGATTCTATATAAGGAAATTCCAAACAATTCCAGGCAAGACATTTTAGGCAAGCGTTTCCAAGCAACTCCAACCAAGGCAATTCCAGCCAGTTCGAAGCAAGACAATTCCAGGCAAGGAAGTTATGGGCAATTCCAGAGAACACAATTCCTGGCTAGGTCATTCCAGGCATGTCAAAATAAACAAATTTCTGGAAAGTCAACAGCAGGCAAAAAGCAAGGCAAATCCAAGAAACACAATGGTAGGCAATACAATTCTAGGCAATTACAGGAAATGAAATTCCAAAAAAAATTATAAGGCAATTTCAGGAAAGGCAATTACAGACAACGCAACTACAGGCAATTCCAGGCAAGGAAACTCGAGTTGAAAAACTTCCAGAAAATTCCAGGTAAAGAAACACCATGCAGGGTAATTCCAAGCAACTCCAGCCAAGGCAACTTAAGGCAATTCAAGTCAAAACAATTTCAGGCAAGGCTTTCCCAGGCAACTTCAATCAAGGAAATGTTAGAAAAGGAGAAGAGAAAATTCCAGGCAGGGCGATTCCAGGCAAGGCAATGCAAGGCAATTTCAGACAATGCAATTCCAGAAGAGGCTATTTTATGGAATATCAGGCAGGCAAATCCAGGCAATGCAACTTTAGGCATTTCCAGGCAGAACATTTTCAGGCAAGACATATCCAGGCAAAACAATTCCAGGCAAGACATATCAAGGCAAAACAATTCCAGGCAAGGCAATTACAGGATACTCCAGGCAAAGCAATTCAAGGCAAAGCAACCTCACACAATTACAGGCAATGCAATTTCAGCTAAGGAAATTTAAGGCAATTCCAAACAGGGCAATTTCAGGCAATTCCAGGAAAGGCCATTGCAATCAAGAAAATTCCATGCAATATCAGGCAAGGCAATTCCAGATAAGACCACTCCAGGATATTCCTAAAAATTGAACTAGAATCAAGAACCTTTCAGGGAAAAACAGGCAAGAAAATTTAAGCAGGGCAATTCCAGGCAAATCCAGCCAAGGCAATTCGAGCCAATACAACTACAGGCAACTCCAAGCGAGAAAATTTCAGTCAAGGCTTTTCAAGGCCATTTTAATCAAGGCAATTTTAAACAAGGAAACATTAGGAAATACAAAGCAAGGAGATTCTAATCGAGGCAATTTCAGGCTATTCCAGGCAAGGCAATTCCAAGCAAGTCAACTCCAGAAAATTATAGGTAAGACAATTCCAGGCAATGCAATTTCAAACAATTCCAGGGAAGCCGATTGTTGGCAAGGCAAATCCAGGCAAATTTTGGGTACGCAGTTTCAAGCAAGGCAATTTTAGCAAACTTTAAGCAAGGCACATTCAGATAGAGCAATTCCACGCAATTCCAGAATAGGCCATTCCAGCAAGGCAATTATGTAGAAGGCAATTCCAGGCAAGACAATTCTGGGATGTACCAGGCAAAACAATTTCAGGTAAGAAAATTTTAGGCAATTCGAGGCAATGTAATCTTAGGCAAGGCCATTCCATGCAATTCAAGTCAAAATAATTTTAGGTAAGGCAATTTCAGTCAACTCCAAAATAGGCAATTTCATGCAAGGCAATTCCTGGCAAGGTAAATCCAGGGAGTTCCAGAAAAAGCAGATTTAGACAAGGCATTTCCAGGAATTTCTAAGCAAAACTCTTCCATTTATGGCAATTCCAGGAAAGGCAATTTCAGCAAGGCAAATATAAAGAAGGCAATTCCAGGCAAGGCAATTGCAGGCATTTACATGCAATGCAATTCCAGGAACGGGTATTTTTGGCAATCCAAGACAAACAATTCCAGACATGGCAATTGCAGGCAATTCCAGCCAAGGCAATTCCAGGATATTCCAGGCAAAACTATTTCAGGCAATTCCAGGCAAAGAGATTCGATATAAGGAAATTCCAGACAATTCCAGGCAGGAAATTTTAGGCAATGCATTTCCAACCAACTCCAGCCAAGGCAATTCAGGCCAGTTCGAGGCAAGAAAATTCCAGGCAAGGAAGTTACGGGATATTCAAAAGAACACAATTCCTAGCTAGGTCATTACACGCATGTCCAAATAAAAAAATTTCTGGAAAGTCAACAGCAGGCAATTCCAGGCAAGGTAAAACCAGGAAACACAATGTTAGAGAAAACAATTTCAGGCAATTACAGGAAATGAAATTCCAAACAAAATTATTAGGCAATTTCCAGAAGGGCAATTACAGACAATGCAACTACAGGCAATTACAGGCAAGGAAATTCGAGTCGAATAACTTCCAGGAAATTCCAGTTAAAAAACTCCAGGCAGGGCAATTCCAGGCAACTCCAGCCAAGGCAACTTCAGGCAATTCCAATCAAGGCAATTCCAGGCAAGGCTTTTCCAGGCAATTTCAATCAAGGCAATTTTAAACAAGGAAACAAGAAAATTCCATGCAGGGCGATCCCAGGCAAGGCAATTCAAGGCAATTTCAAACAAGACAATTCCAGAAGAGGCTATTTCATGGAATGTCAGGCAGGCAAATCCAGGCAATGCAACTTTAGGCATTTCTAGGCAAGGAAATTCCAAGGAAGTCATATCCAGGCAAAACAATTCCAGGCAAGGCAATTCCAGGATAGTCCAGGCTAGGCAATTCAAGGCAAAGCAACTCCACACAATTACAGGCAATGCAATCCCAGGTAAGAAAATTTCAGGCAATTCCAAACAAGGCATTTCCAGGCAATTCCAGAAAAGGCCATTGCAGTCAAGGAAATTCCAGGCAATATTAGGCAAGGCAATTCCAGATAAGGCAACTCCAGGAAATTCCTAAAAATGGAACTAGAATCAAAAATAAGGGAATAACAGGCAAGAAATTTTAGGCGGTGCAATTCCAGGCAACTCCAGACAAGGCAACTCGAGCCAAAACAACTTCAGGCAGTTCCAAGCGAGAAGATTTCAGGCAAGGATTTTCAAGGCCATTATCATCAACAGAATTTTAAACCAGAAAACTTTAAGAAATACAAGGCAAGGCGATTCCAGGCAAGGCAATTTCAGGCAATTCCAGCCAAAGCAATTCCAGGCAAGGCAACTCCAGAAAAGATAGGCAAGGCAATTCTCGGCAGGGCAATTTCAAACAATTTCAGGCAAGACAATTCCTGGCAAGGCAAATCCAGGCAAATTCAGGCAAGTCAGTTTCAGGCCAGGCAATTTCAACAATTTCTAGGCAAGGCACTTTCAGGTAGAGAAATTCCAGGCACTTCCAGGACAGGCCATTTCAGCAAGACAATTATATAGAAGGAAATTCCAGGCAAGACAATTCCGGGCAATACCAGGCAAAACAATTTCAGGTAAAAAAATTTAAGGCAACACGAGGCAAGGTAATTTTAGGCAAGGCAATTTCATGCAATTCAAGTCAAAACAATTTTACTTAAGACAATTCCAGTCTTCTCCAGGACAGGCAATTTCATGCAAGGCAATTCCTGGCAAGGGAAATCCAGGAAATTCCAGGAAAAGCAAATTTACACAAGGCATTTCCAGGCATTTCTAAGCAAGGCACTTCCAGGTATGGCAATTCCAGCCATGTCCAGGAAAGGCAATTTAAGTAAGGCAATTATACAGAAGGCAATTCCACGCAAGGCAATTACATGCAATGCAATTCCAGGAACGGGTATTTTAGGCAATCCAAGGCAAAGCAACTCCAGCCAAGGCAATTCCAGGATATTCCAGTCAAGGCAATTTCAGGCAATTCTAGGCAAAATGATTCGATATGAGGACATTCCAGACAATTCCAGGCAAGAAATTTTAGGCAAGGCATTTCCAATCAACTCCAGCCAAGGCAATTCCAGCCAGTTCGAGGCAAGACAATTCCAGGTGTGGAATTTACAAGCAATTTCAGAGAACACAATTTTTGGCTAGGTCATTCCACGCATGTCCAAATAAAAAAATTTTTGGAAAATCAACAGCAGGTAATTCCAGGAAATTCAAATCCAGGAAGCACAATGTTAGGCAATACAATTTCAGGCAATTCCAGGAAATAAAATTCGAAAAAATAATTATTAGGCAATTTCAGGAAAGGCAATTACAGACAACGCAACTACAGGCAATTCCAGGCAAGGATATTCGAGTTAAATAACTTCCAGGAAATTCCAGGTAAGAAAACTCCAGGCAGAGCAATTCCAGGCAACTCCAGCCAAGGCAACTTCAGGCAAACCCAATCAAGGCAATTTAAGTCAAGGCTCTTCCAGGCAATTTTAATCAAGGCAGTTTTAAACAAGGAAACAAGAAAATTCCAGGCAGGGCCATCCCAGGCAAGGCAATTCAAGGCAATTTCAGACAAGGCAATTCCAGAAGAGGCTATTTCATGGAATGTCAGGCAGGCAAATCCAGGCAATGCAACTTTAGGCATTTCCAGGCAAGGCTATTCCAGGCAAGGCATATCCAGGCAAAACAATTCCAGGCAAGGGAATTCCAGGATACTCCAGGCAAGGCGATTCAAGGCAAAGCAACTCCACACAATTACAAACAATGCAATCCCAGGTAAGGAAATTTCAGGCAATTCCAGACAAGGCAATTTCTGGGAATTCCAGGAAAGGCCATTGCAGTCATGGAAATTCCAGGCAATATCAGGCAAGGCAATTTCAGATAAGGCAACTTCAAGAAATTTCTGAAAATGGAACTAGAATCAAGATCATTGCAGATAATAACTTTCAGGAAAAGTTTAGGCAGGGCAATTTCAGGCAACTCCAGCCAAGGCAATTTGAGCCAATACAACTTCAGGCAATTTCAAGCGAGGAAATTTCAGGCAAGGCTTTTCAATGACATTTTATTCAATGCAATTTTGAACAAGGGAAATTTAGGAAATACAAGGCAAGGCGATTCTAGGCACGGCAATTTCAGGCAATTCCAGGCAAGACAATTTCAGGCAAGGCAAGGCAAGAAAATTATAGGCAAGGCAATTCCAGGCAAGGCAATTTCAATCAATTCCAGGCAAGACATTCCCTGGCAAGGCAAATCAAGGCAACCTCAGGCAAGGCAGTTTCAGGCAAGGCAATTCCAGCAATTTCTAGGCAAGGTACTTTCAGGAAGAGCAATTCCAGTTAATTCCAGGAAAGGCCATTCAAGCAAGGCAATTATATATAAGGCAATTCCAGGCAAGGCTATAATGGCCAATACCAGGCAAAACAATTTCAGGTAAGAAAATTCCAGGCAACTCGAGGCAAGGTAATTTAAGGCAAGGCAATTCGATGCAATTCAAGTCAAAATAATTTTAGGTAAGGCAATGCCAGTCAACTCCAGGACAGGCAATGTCATGCAAAACAATTCCTGGCAAGGCAAACCAAGGGAGTTCCAGAAAAAGCAGATTTAGACAAGGAATTTTTATGCATTTCTAAGCAAGGCACTTTTAGGTATGACAATTCCAGGCTATTCCAGGAAAGGCAATTTCAGCAAGGCAATTATAAAGAAGGCAATTCCAGGCAGGGAATTTCAGGCAATTACATGCAATGCAATTCCAGGAACGGGTATTTTAGGCAATCCAAGACAAAGCAATCCCAGCTAAGGCAATTCCAGGATATTCCAGGCAAGGCAATTTCAGGCAATTTCAGGCAAAGAGATTCGATATAAGAAAATTCCAGACAATTCAATAAAGAAATTTTAGGCAAGGCATTTCCAAGCAACTCCAGCCAAGGCAATTCTAGCCAGTTACAGGCAAGAAAATTCCAGGCAAGGAAGTTACGGGCAAATACAAAGAACCGAATTCCTGACTAAGTCATTCCACGCATGTCCAAATAAAAAAATTTTTGGAAAGTCAACAGCAGGTAATTCCAGGCAAGGCAAATCCAGGAAAAACAAGGTTGGGCAAAACAATTTTAGGCAATTACAAAAAATGAAATTCTAATAAAAAATTATTAGGCAATTTCAGGAAAGGCAATTACAGACAACACAACTACAGGCAATTCCAGGTAGGGAAATTCGAATCAAAAAACTTCCAGGAAATTCCAGGTAAGGAAACTCCAGGTAGGGCAATTCCAGGAAACGCAACCAAGGCAACTTTAGGGAATTCCAATCAAGGCAATTTCAGGCAAACTTTTTCAGGCCATTTCAATCAAGGCAATTTTAAACAAAGAAACAAGAAAATTTCAGGCAGGGTGATCTCAGGCAAGGCAATTTCAGACAAGACAATTCCAGAAGAGGCTATTTCATGTATGTTGGGCAGGCAAATCCAGGCAATGCAACTTTAGGCATTTCCAGGCAAGGCAATTCCAGGCAAGACATATCCAGGCAAAACAATTACAGGCAAGGCAATTTCAGGATACTCCAGGCAAGGCAATTCAAAGACAAGCAACTCCACACAATTTCAAACAATGCAATTCCAGGTAAGGAAATTTCAGGCAATTCCAAACAAGGCAATTTCAGGCAATTCTAGGAAAGGCCATTGCAGTCAAAAAAATTCCAGTCAATATCAGGCAAAGGAATTACAGATAAGGAAACTCCATGAAATTTCTAAAAATGGAACAAGAATCAAGAACATTTCTGGGAATAA
Organism: Callithrix jacchus; assembly: GCF_049354715.1. Taxonomy (NCBI): domain Eukaryota; kingdom Metazoa; phylum Chordata; class Mammalia; order Primates; family Cebidae; genus Callithrix; species Callithrix jacchus. The sequence continues at coordinate 4,190,242 of NC_133515.1, forward strand.
CAGGCAAGAAATGTTTAGGCAGGGCAATTTCAAGCAACCCATGCCAAGGCAATTGGAGCCAATACAACTTCAGACAATTCCAAGCGAGGAAATTCCAGGCAACGCTTTTCAAGGCCATTTTAATCAAGGCAATTTTAAACAAGGAAATTTTAAAAAATACAAGGCAAGGCGATTCCAGGCAAGGAAATTTCAAACAATTCCAGGCAAAACAATTAATTGAAAGGCAAATCCAGACTACTTCAGGCCAGGCAGTTTCAGGCAAGGCAATTTTATTAATTTCTAGGCAAGGCACTTTTAGGTAGAGCAATTCCAGGAAATTCCAGGAAAGGCCATTCTAGCAAGGCAATTCTATAGAAGGCTATTTCAGGCAAGGCAATTCCAGGCAATACCAGACTAAAGAATTTCAGGTTATAAAATTCCAGGCAACTTGCGGCAAGGTAATTTTACACAAGGCAATTCCATGCAATTCGAGTCAAAATAATTTTATGTCAGGAAATTCCAGTCAACTCCAGGACAGGAAATTTCATGCAAGGCAATCCCTGGAAAGGCAAATCCAGGAAATTCCAAAAAATGCAGATTCAGACAAGGCATTTCCAGGCATTTCTAAGCAAGGCACTTCCAGGTATGGCAATTCCAGGCAATTCCAGGAGAGGCCATTGCAGTCTAGGAAATTTTAGGCAATATCAGGCAAAGCAATTCCAGATAAGGCAACTCCAGGAAATTCCTGAAAATGGAAGTAGAATCAAAAAAATTTCAGGGTATAACAGGCAAGAAATGTTTAGGCAAGGCAATTTCAAGCAATCCAAGAAAAGGCAATTTGAACCAATACAACTTCAGGCAATTCCAAGAGAGGAAATTTCAGGCAAGGCTTTTCAAGGCCATTTTAATCAAAAGAAAACTTTAGGAAATACATTGCAATGCGATTCTACGCAAGGCAATTTCAGGCAATTCCAGGAAAGGCAATTCCAGGCAATGCATCTTTAGGCAATTGCAGGGAAGGACATTTCAAGCAATGAAATTTAAAATAATTCCAGGCAATGAAATTCCAAAAAAGGCATCTCCACATTATTCCAGGACTGCAAATTCATGAACAAATTTTCAGGCAAGGCTATTATAAGCAAGGTAATTCCAGGTATCTCTGTGCAATTCCTGGCAAGGCAATTACATGCAAGACAATTTCAGGCGATTTCCAGCAATTCAAATCCAGGCAACGCATTTTAAAGAAAGGAAGGCAGGCAAGACAATTTCAGGTGAGTCAATTACAGGGAGGGCAATTTCATGAAAGGCAATTTCAGTCAATTGCTGAAAAAAAAATTCCTGGCACGGCAACTAATGGCAAGGCAATTCTTGACCAAACAAGTTTTAGCTAGGCAATTCCAGGCAATTTCAGGAAAGGCAATCATTTGTAAAGCAATTCCAGGAAAGGACATACCAGGCAAATCCAAGATGAGACATTTTTGTCCAGGCAATTCCAGGCAATGCAATTTCAGCAAGGCAAGTCTAGGCAAGGCAATTCCAGGCCACACACTTCCAAGCAAAGCAATTTCAGAAAAGGCAATGATAGGTAAAACCATTCCAGGCAAGGCAATTTCAGGCAATTCCAGGCAAGGCAATTTCAAACAATTCCAGGCAAGACAATTCCTGGCATGCAAACAGGCATCTTCAGGCAAGGCAGTTTCAGGCAAGGCAATTCAAGCAATTTTTAGGCCAGGCACTTTCAGTTAGAGCAATTCCATGCAATTCCAGGAAAGGCAATTTCATCAAGGCAATTTTATAAAAGGCAATTCCAGGCAAGGCAATACCATGCAAAACAATTTCAAATGAGGAAATTCCAGGCAACTCGGGGCAACGTAAGTTTAGGCAAGGAAATTCCATGCAATTCAAGTCAAAATGATTTTAGGTAAGGCAATGCCAGTCAATTCTAGGACAGGCAATTTCATGCAAGGCAATTCCTGGCAAGGCAAATCCAGGAAATTCCCAGAACAGCAGATTAAACAAGGCATTTCCAGGCATTTCTAAGCAAGGCACTTCCAGGTATGATGATTCCAGGCAATTCCAGGAAAGGCAATTTCAGCAAGGCAATTATACAGAAGGCAATTTCAGGTAATTACATGCAATGCACTTCCAGGAACGGGTATTTTAGGCAATCCAAGGCAAAGCAATTTCAGAAATGGCAATTGCAGGAAATTCCAGGATATTCCAGGCAAGGCAATTTCAGGCAATTCCATGCTATGTGATTCGATATAAGGAAATTCCAGACAATTCCAGGCAAGAAATGTTAAGCAAGGCATTTCCAAGCACCTCCAGCCAAGGCAACTTCAGGCAATTTCAATCAAGGCAATTGCAGGCCAGGCTTTTCCAGGCAATTTCAATCAAGGCAATTTTAAACAAGGAAACAAGAAAATTCCAGGCAGGGCGATCCCAGGCAAGGCAATTCAAGGCAATTTCAGACAAGGCAATTCCAGAAGAGGCTATTTCATGGAATGTCAGGCAGGCAAATTCAGGCAATGAAACTTTAGGCATTTCCACGCAAGGCAATTCCAGGCAAGGCAATTCCAGGCAAGGCAATTCCAGGATACTCCAGGCAAGGCGATTCACGGCAGAGCAACTCCACACAATTACAGGCAGTGCAATTTCAGGTAAGGAAATTTCAGGCAATTCCAAACGATTAAATTCCAAACAATTTCAGGAAAGGCCATTGCAGTCAAGGAAATTTCAGGCAATATCAGGCAAGGCAATTCCAGATAAGGCAACTCCAGGAAATTCCTGAAAATGGAACTAGAATCAAGAACATTTCAGGGAATAACAGGCAAGAAAAGTTTAGGCAGGGCAATTCCTCGCAACTCCAGCCAAAACAATTTGAGCCAGTAAAACTTCAGGCAATTCCAAGCGAAGAAATTTCAGGCAAGGCTTTTCAAGGACATTTAAATCAAGGCTATGTTAAACAAGGAATCTTTAGGAAATACAAGGCAAGGCGATTCTAGGTAAGGCAATTTCAGGAATTTCCAGGCAAGGCAATTTCAGAAAATTAGGCAAGGCAATTGCAGGCAAGGTTATTTCAAACAATTGAAGGCAAGAAAATTCCTGGCAAGGCAACTCCAGAAAATTATAGGCAAGGCAATTGCAGGCAAGGCAATTTCAAACAATTCCAGCAAGACAATTCCTGGCAAGGCAAATCCAGGCAATATCAAGCTTGTTTGAAATTGCCTGAAATTTTCTTGATTGAAACTGCCTGGAAAAGCCTTGCCTGAAATTGCCTTGATTGCAATTGCCTGAAGTTGCCTTGGTGAAAGTTGCCTGGAAGTGCCCTGCCTGGAGTTTCCTTACCTGAAATTTTCTGAAATTTTTTCGACTCGAATTTCTTTGCTGGGAATTGCCTGTAGTTGCATTGTTAGTAATTGCCTTTCCTAAAACTGCCTAATAATTTTTTTTTTTGGAATTTCACTTCCTGTAATTGCCTGGAATTGTTCTGCCTAACATTGTGTTTCCTGGATTTGCCTTGCCTAGAACTTACTGCTGTTGAATTTCCAGATAGTTTTCTATTTGGAAATGCGTGGAATGACCTAGGCAGGAATTGTGTTCTCTGGAATTGCTCATAACTATCTTGCCTGGAATTGTCTTGCCTCGAACTGGCTGGAATTGCCTTGGCTGGAGTTGCTTGGAAATGACTTGCCTAAAATTTCTTGTCTGGAATTTTCTTATATCAAATTTCTTTTCCTGGAGTTGCCTGAAACTGCCTTGCCTGAAATATCCTGGAATTGCCTTGGCTGGAATTGCCTGCAATTGCCATGTCTGGAATTGCTTGGCCTTGGATTGCCTACAATATCCGTTCCTGTAATTGCATTGCATGTAATTGCCTGAAATTGCCTTGCCTGGAATTGCCATCTTTATAATTGCCTTGCTGAAATTGCCTTTCAAGGAATTGCCTGGAATTGCCATACCTCAAAGTGCCTTGCTGAGAATTGCCTGGAAATGCCTTGTCAAAATCTGCTATTCCTGGAATTCCCTGGACTTGCCATGACAGGAATTGCCTTGCATGAAATTCCTTGTCCTGGAATTGACTGGAATTGTTTTATTTAAAATTATTTCGACTTGAGTTTCATGGAATTGCCTTTCCTAAAATTACCTTGCCTCGAGTTGCCTGGAATTTTCTTAACTGAAATTATTTTGCCTTGTATTGCCCGGAATTGCCTTGCCTTGAATTGCCTTCTGTATAATTGCCTTGCTGGAATGGCCTTTCCTGGAATTGCTCTAACTGAAATTGCCTTGCCTAGAAATTGCTGGAATTGCCTTGCCTGAAACTGCCTTGCCTTAAGTTGCCTGGATTTGCCTTGCCAGGAATTGTCTTGCCTGGAATTGATTGAAATTGCCTTGCCTGGAATTGCCTTGCCTATAACTTTCTGCAGTTGCCTTGCCTGGCATTGCCTTTAATGGATTCGCCTGATATTGCATGGCCTGGAATCTCCTTGCCTTGTATATCCAAAAAGTTCCTTGTTTAAAATATCCTTGATTAAAATGGCCTCGAAAAGCCTTGCCTGAATTTTCCTCTTTTGGAATTGCCTGAAGTTGTATGTGCTCGAGTTGCCTTGGCTGCAGTTGCCTGGAATTGCTGTGCCTAAAGTTTTCTTACCTGTCATTTTCTAAAATGTTCTTGATTCTAGTTGCATTTGCAAGAATTTCCTGGAGTTGCCTTATCTGGAATTGCCTTGCTTGATATTGCCTGGAATTTCCTTGACAGGAATGGCCTTTCCTGGAAGTGCCTGAAATTGCCTTGTTTGAAATTGCCTGAAATTTTCTTACCTGAGATTGCATTGCCTGTAATATTGTGGAGTTGCTTTGCCTTGAATTGCCTTGAACCTAGTATCCGGGAATTGCCTTGCCTGGAATTGTTTTCCCTGGATATGCATTGCCTGGGATTGCCTTGCCTGAAAATGCGTAGTGTCATTGCCTGGATTTGCCTGCCTGACATTCCATAAAATAGCCTCTTCTGGAATTGCCTTGTCTGAAATTGCCTTGAATTGCCTTGCCTGGGATCGCCTGCCTGCATTTTTTTTTGTTTCCTTGTTTTAAACTTCCTTGATTGAAATTGCCTGGAAAAGCCTTGCCTGAAATTGCCTTGATTGGAATTGCCTGAAGTTGCCTTCGCTGGCAATTACAGGAAATAAAATTCCGAAAAAAAATTATTAGGCAATTTCAGGAAAGGCAATTACAGACAACGCAACTACATAAAATTCCAGGCAACAAAATTCAACTCGAAAATCTTCCAGGAAATTCCAGGTAAGGAAACTCCAGTCAGGGCAATTCCAGGCAACTCCAGCCAAGGCAACTTCAGGCAATTCCAATCAATGCAATTTCAGGCATGTATTTTCCAGGCAATTTCAATCAAGGCAATTTTGAACAAGGAAACAGGAAAATTCCAGGCAGGGCGATCCCAGGCAAGGCAATTCAAGGTAATTTCAGACAAGGCAATTCCAGAAGCTGCTATTTCATTGCATGTCACGCAGGCATATTCGGGCAATGCAACTTTAGGCATTTCCAGGCATGGCATATCCAGGCAAATTAATTCCAGGCAAGGCAATTTCAGGATACTTCAGGCAAGGCAATTCAAGGGAAAGCAATGCCACACAATGACAGGCAATGCAATTTCAGGTAAAAAAATTTCAGGCAATTACAAATAGGCAATTCCAGGCAATTCAAGAAAAGGCCATTGCAGTCAAGGAAATTCCAGGTAATAGCAGGCAAGGCAATTCCAGATAAGGCAACTCCAGGAAATTCCTGGAAATGGAACTAGAGTAAAGAACATTTCAGGGAATAACAGGCAAGAAAAGTTTAGGCAGGGCAATTCCAGGCAACTCCAGCGAAGGCAATTTAAGACAATACAACTTCAGGCAATTAAAAGCGAGAAAATTTCAGGCAAGGCTTTTCAAGGCCATTGTAATCAAGGCAATTTTAAACCAGGTAAATTTAGAAAATACAAGGCATGGCGATTCCAGGCACAGTAATTTCAGGCAATTTCAGGCAAGGCAATTCCAGGCAAGGCAACTCCAGAAAACTATAGGCAAGGCAATTCCAGGCAAGGCAATTTCAAACAATTCCAGGCTAGACAATTCCTGGCAAGGCAAAACCAGGCAACTTCAGGCAAGTCAGTTTCAGGCAAGGCAATTCCAGCAATTTGTAGGCAAGGCACTTTCAGGTAGAACAATTCCAGGCAATACAGTAAAGGCCATTCCAGCAAGGAAATTATATAGAAGGCAATTCCAGGCAAGGCAATTCCAGGCAATACCAGGCAAAACAATTTCATGTAAGAAAATTCCAGGCAACTCGAGGCAAGGTGATTTTAGGAAAGGCAATTCCATGCAATTCATGTCAAAATAATTCTAGGTAAGGCAATGCCAGTCAACATCAGGACAGGCAATTTCATGCAAGGCAATTCCTGGCAAGGCAAATCCAGGGAATTCCATTAAAAGCAGATTGAGACAAGGCATTGCCAGGCATTTCTAAGCAAGGCAATTCCAGGAATGGCAATTCCAGGCAATTCCAGGAAAGGCAATTTCAGCAAGGCAATTATAAAGGAGGCAATTTTATGCAAGGCAATTTCAGGCAATTACATGCAATGCAATTCCAGGAACGGGTATATTAGGCCAGCCAAGGCCAAGCAACTCCAGACATGGCAATTGCAGGCAATTCCAGCCAAGGCAATTCCAAGGTATTTCAGGCAAGGCAATTTCAGGCAATTCCAGGCAAAGAGATTCGATATAAGAAATTCCAGAAAATTCCAGGCAAGAAATTTTAGGTAAGGCATTTCCAAGCAACTCCAGCCAAGGCAATTCCAGCCAGCTCGAGGCAAGACAATTCCAGGCAAGAAATTGATGAGCAATTCCAGAGACTATAATTCCTGGCTAGGTCATTTCGTGCATGTCCAAATATAAAAATTTGGGAAAGTCAACAGCAGGCAATTCCAGGCAAAACAAATTCAGGAAACACAATGTTAGACAAAACAATTTAAAAAAATTACAGGAAATGAAATTCCGAAAAAAAAAATTATTATGTAATTTCAGAAAAGGCAATTACAGACAATGCAACTACATGAAATTCCAGGCATGAAAGTTCGAGTCGAAAATCTTCCAGGAAATTTCAGGTAAGGAAACGTTAGGCAGGGCAATTCCAGGCAACTCCAGCTAAGGCAACTTCAGGCAATTCCAATCAAGACAATTTCAGGCAAGGCTATTCCAGGCAATTTCAGTCAAGGCAATTTTAAACAAGGAAATAAGAAAATTCCAGGCAGGTCGATCCTAGGCAAGACATTTCGAGGTAATTTCAGACAAGACAATTCCAGAAGAGCCTATTTCATGGAATGTCAGGCAGGCAAATCCAGGCAATGCAACCTTAGGCATTTAAAGGCAAGGCAATTCCAGCCAAGGCATATCCAGGCTAAACAATTCCAGACAACGCAATTCCAGGATACTCCAGGCAAGGCGACTCAAGGCAAACGAACTCCACAGAGTTACAGGCAATGAAATTCCAGGTAATAAAATCTCAGGCAATTGCAAACAAGGCAATTCCAGGCAATTCCAGGCAAGGCCATTGCAGTAAAAAAAAAAATCCAGGCAATATCAGGCAAGGAAATTCCAGATAAGGAAACTCCAGGAAATTCCTGAAAATGGAACTAGAATCAAAAACGTTTCAGGAAATAACAGGCAAGAAAAGTTTAGGTAGGGCAATTCCAGGCAACTCCAGCCAAGGCAATTCGAGGCAATACAGCTTCAGGCAATTCCAAGTGAGGAATTTTTAGGCAAGGCTTTTCAAGGCCATTTTAATCAACGAAACTCTAAGAAATACAAGACAAGGCTATTTCAGGCAAGGCAATTCCAGGCAATTCCAGGCAAGGCAATTCCAGGCGAGGCAACTCCAGAAAATTATAAGCAAGGCAATTCCAGGCAAGGCAATTTCAAACAATTCCAGGCAAGACAATTCCTGCCAAGGCAAATAAAGGCAAATTCAGGCAAGGCAGTTTCAGGCAAGAAAATTCCATCAATTTCTAGGCAAGGCACTTTCAGATAGAGCAATTCCAAGCAATTCCAGAAAAGGCCATTCCAGCAAGGCAATTATATACAAGGCAATTCCAGACAAGGAAATTCCGGGCAATACAGGCAATACAATTTCTGGTATAAAAATTCCAGGAAACTCGATGCTAGGTAATCTTAGGCAAGGCAATTTCATGCAATTCAAGTCAAAATTATTTTAGGTAAGGCAATTCCAGTCAACTCCAGGACAGGCAATTTCATGCAAGGCAATTCCTGGCAAGGAAAATCCAGGAAATTTCAGAAAAAGCAGATTTAGACAAGGCATTTCCAGACATTTCTAAGCAAGGAACTTCCAGATATGGCAATTACAGGAAAGGGCAATTCAGCAAGGCAATTATAAAGAAGGCAATTCCAGGCTAGGCTCTTCATGGCCATTTTAATCAATGCGATTTTAAACAAGAAAAATTTAGGAAATACAAGGCAAGGCGATTTCAGGCAAGGCAATTCCAGGCAAGGCAACCACAATAATGTATAGGCAAGGCAGTTCCAGGCAAGGCAGTTCCAGGCAAGGCAATTTCAAATTACTCCAGCCAAGACAATTCCTGGCAAAACAAATCCAGGCAAATTCAGGCAAGGCAGTTTCAGGTAAGGCAATTCCAGCAATTTCTAGGCAAGGCATCTTCAGGTAGAGCAATTCCAGGAAATTCCAAGAAAAGTCATTCCAGCAAGGCAATTATATAAAAGGCAATTGCAGGCGAGGCAATTCCACGCAATACAAGGCAAACAATTTCAGGAAATAAAACTCCAGGAAACTCGAGTCAAGGTAATTTTAGACAAAGCAATTCCATGCAATTCAAATCAAAATAATTTTAGGAAATGCAATTCCAGTCAACTCGAGGACAGGAAATTTCATGCAAGGCCATTTCTGGCAAGACAAATCCAGGAAATTCCAGGAAAACCAGATTGAGACAAGGCATTTCCAGGCATTTCTAAGCAAGGCATTTCCAGGTATGGGGATTCCAGGCAATTCCATGGAAGGCAATTGCAGCAAGGCAATTATAAGGAAGATAATTCCAGGCAATTACATGCAATGCAATTCCAGGAACGGGTATTTTCTGCAATCCAAGGAAAAGCAATTCCAGACATGGCAATTACATGCAATTCCAGCCAAGGCAATTCCAGGATATTGCAGGCAAGGCAATTTCAGGCAATTCCAGGCTAAGAGATTCGATATAAGGAAATTCCAGACAATTCCAGGCAAGCAATGTTAGGCAAGGCATTTCCAAGCAACTCCAGCCAAGGCAATACCAGCCAGTTCGAGGCAAGACAATTCCAGGCAAGGAAGTTACGGGCAATTCCAGAGAACACAATTCCAGGCTAGGTCATACCACGTATGTCCAAAGGAAAAAATTTCTCGAAAGTCAACAGCAGGCAATTCAAGGCAAGGCAAATACAGGAAACACAATGTTAGGCCAAACAATTCCAGGCAATTACAGGAAATGAAATTCCATTAAAAAATCTTTAGGCATTTTCAGGAACAGCAATTACAAACAACGCAACTACAGGCAATTCCAGCCAAAGAAATTTGAGTCGAAAAACTTCCAGGAAATTCCAGGTAAGGAAACTCCAGGCAGGGCAATTTCAGGCAACTCCAGCCAAGGCAATTCGAGCCAATAAAACTTCAGGCAATTTTCTCAAGCGAGAAAATTTCAGGCAAGGCTTTTCAAGGCCATTTTAATCAAGGCAATTTTAAACAAAAATATTTTAGGGAATACAAGGGAAGGCGATTCTAGCAAGATAATTTCACACAATTCCAGGCAAGACAATTTCCGGCCAGGCAACTCCAGAAAATTATAGGCAAGGCAATTCCAGGCAAGGCAATTTTTAACAATTCCAGGCAAGACAATTCCTGGCAAGGCAAATTCAGGCAACTTCAGGCAAGGCAGTTTCAGGCAAGGCAATTCCAGCAATTTCTAGGCAACGCATTTTCAGGTAGACCAATTCCAGGCTATTCCAGGAAAGGCCATTCCAGCAAGGCAATTATATAGAAGGCAATTCAAGGCATGGAAGTTCCGGGCAATACAAGGCAAAACAATTTCAGTTAAGAAAATTCCATGCAACTCACGGCAAGGTAATTTTAGGCAAGGCAATTCCATGCAATTCAAGTCAAAATAGTTTGAGGTAAGGCAATTCCAGTCAATTCCAGGACAGACAAATTCATGCATGGCAATTCCTGGCAAGGGAAATCCAGGGAATTCCAGGAAAAGCAGATTTAGACAAGGCATTTCTAACCAACGCACTTCCAGGTATGGCAATTCCAGGCAATTCCAAGAAAGGCAATTTCAGCAAGGCAATTATAAAGAAGGCAATTCCAGGCTAGACAATTTCAGACAACTACACGCAATGCAATTCCAGAAAGGGGTATTTTAGGCAATCCAAGTCAAAGCAATTCCAGACATGGCAATTGCAGGCAATTCCAGCCAAGGCAATTCCAGGATATTCCAAGCAAGGCAATTTCAGGCAATTCCAGGCAAAGAGATTCGATATAAGAAAATTCCAGACAATTCCAGGCAAGACATTTTAGGCAAGGCATTTCAAAGCAACTCCAGCCAAGGCAATTCCAGTCAGTTCGAGGCAAGACAATTTTAGGCAAGGAAGGTACGGGCAACTCCAGAGAACACAATTCCTGGCTAGGTCATTTCACAAATCTCCAAATATAAAAATGTCTGTAAAGTCAACAGCAGGCAATTCAAGGCAAGGCAAATCTGGGAAACCAAATATAGAACAAAACAATTCCAGGCAATTCCAGAAAATAAAATTCCAAAAAAAAATATTAGGCAATTTCAGGAAAGACCATTACACACAACGCAACAACAGGCAATTCCAGGCAAGGAAATTCGAGTCAAAATCTTCCAGAAAGTTCCATGTAAGGAAACTTCAGGCAGGGCAATTTCAGGCAACTCCAGCCAAGGCAACCTCAGGTCATTCCAATCAAGGCAATTTGAGGCAAGGCTTTTCCAGGCAATTTCAGTCAAGGCAATTTTCAACAAGGAAACAAGAAAATTCCAGGCAGGACGATCCCAGACAAGACAATTCAAGGCAATTTCAGACAAGGCAATTCCAGAAGAGGCTATTTCATGGAATGTCAGGCAGGCAAATCCAGGCAATGCAACTTTAGGCATTTCCAGGCAAGACAATTTAATGAAGGGCATATCCAGGTAAAACAATTCCAGGCAAGGCAATTCCAGGATACTCCAGTCAAGGCAACTCAAGGAAAACCAACTCCACACAATTACAGGTCAGGAAATTTCAGGCAATTCCAAACAAGGCAGTTCCAGGCAATTCCAGGAAAGGCCATTGTAGCCAAGGAAATTCCAGGCAATATCAGGCAAGGCAATTCCAGATAAGGCCACTCCAGGAAATTCCTGGAAATGGAACTAGAATCAAGAACATTTCAAAGAATGACAGGCAAGAAAAGTGTAGGCAGGGCCATTCCAGGCAACTCCAGCCAAGGCAATTCAAGCCAATACAACTTCAGGCAATTCCATGTGAGAAAATTTCAGGCAAGGCTTTTCAAGGCCACTTTAATCAAAACAATTTTAAACAAGGAAACTTTAGAAAATACAAGACAAGGCGATTCTAGGCAAGGCAATTACAGGCAATTCCAGGGAAGGCAATTCCAGTCACGGCAACTCCAGAAAATTATAGGCAAGGCTATTCCAGGCGACGCAATTTCAATCAATTCCAGGCAAGAAAATCCCTGGCAAGGCAAATTCAGTCATCTTCAGGCAAGGCAGTTTCAAGCAAGGCAATTCCAGCAATTTCTAGGCAAGGCACTTTCAGGTAGAGCAATTCCAGGCAATTTCAGGAAAGGCCATTCCAGCAAGGCAATTATATAGAAGGCAATTCCAGGCAAGTCAATTCCGGGAAATAGCAGGCCCAACAATTTCCGGTAAAAATATTCCAGGCAAATCGAGGCAAGGTAATTTTAGGAAAGGCAATTCCATGCAATTCACGTCAAAATAAATTTAGGTAAGGCAATTCCGGTCAAATCCAGGACAGGCAATTTCATGCAAGGCAATTCCTGGCAAGGCAAATCCAGGGAATTCCAGGAAAAGCAGATCTAGACAAGGCATTTCCAGGCATTTCTAAGCAAGGGACTTCCAGGTATGGCAATTCCAGGCAATTCTAGGAAAGGCAATTTCAGGAAGGCAATTATAAAGAAGGCAATTACAGGCAAGGCAATTTCAGGCAATTACATGCAATGCAATTTCAGGAACGTGTATTTTAGGCAATCCAAAATAAAGCAATTCCAGACATGGCAATTGCAGGCAATTCCAGCGAAGGCAATTCCAGGCAAGGCAATTTCAAACAATTCAAGTCAAGACAATTCCTGGCAAGGCAAATCCAGGCAACGTCAGGCAAGGCAGTTTCAGGCAAGGCAATTCCAATAATTTCAAGGCAAGGTAGTTTCATGTATATCAATTCCAGGCAATTTCAGAAAAGGCAATTTTAGCAATTCAATTATATGGAAGGCAATTCCAGGCAAGGCAATTCCGAGCAATACCAGAGGAAACAATCTCATGTAAAAAAATTTCAGGCAACTGGAGGCTAGGTAATTTTAGAAAAGGCAATTCCATGCAATTCAAGTCAAAATAATTGTGGTAAGGCAATGCCAGTCAACTCCAGGACAGGCAATGTCATGCAAGGTAATTCCTGGCAAGGCAAATCCAGGGAATTCCAGAACAAGCAAATTGAGACAAGGCATTTCCAGGCATTTCTAAACAAGACATGTCCAGGTATAGCAGTTCAAGGCAATTCCAGGAAAGGCAATTTCAGCAAGGCAATTATAAAGAAGGCAATCCCAGGCAAGGCAATTTCAGGCCATTACAGGCAATGCAATTCCAGGAACAGGTATTTAAGGCAAGCCAAGGCAAAGCAATTCCAGACAAGGAAATTCCGGTATATTCCAGGCAAGGCAATTTCAGGCAATTCTAGGCAAATAGATTCTATGTAAGAAAATTCCAGACAATACCAGGAAAGAAATTTTAGGCAAGGCATTTCCAAACAACTCCAGCCAAGGTAATTCCAGCAAGTTCGAGGCAAGACAATTATAGGCAAGGAAGTTATGGGCAATTCCAGAGAACACAATCCCTAGCGAGGTTATTCCATGCATCTCAAAATAAAAAAGTTTCTGGAAAGTCAACAGCAGGCAATTCCAGGCAAGGCAAATCTAGGAAACACAATGTTAGGCAAAACAATTCCAGGCAATTACAGGAAATGTAATTCAGAAGAAAAATTTTTAGGCAATTTGAGAAAATGCAATTACATACAATGCAACTACAGGCAATCCCAGGCAAAGAAATTTGAGTCAAAAGACTTCCAGGAAATTCCAGGTAAGGAAACTGCAGGCAGGGCAATTCCAGGCAACTTCAGCCAAGGCAACTTCAGGCAATTCCAATCAAGGCAATTTCAGGCAAGGCTCTTCCAGGCAATTTCAATCAATGCAATTTGAAACGAGGATTCAAGAAAATTCCAGGCAGGGGGATCCCAGGCAAGGCAATTCAAAGGCAATTTCAGACAAGGCAATTTCAGAAGTGGATATTTCATGGAATGTCAGGCAGGCAAACCCAGACAATGCAACTTTAGGCATTTCCAGGCAAGGCAATTCCAGGCAAGGCATATTTAGGCAAAATAATTCCAGGAAAGGCATTCCAGGATACTCCAAACAAGGCAATTCAAGGCAAACAACTTTACACAATTACAGGCAATGCAAACCCAGGTAAGGAAATTTCAGGCAATTCCAAACAAGGCAATTCCAGGCAATTCCTGGAAATGCCACTGCAGTCAGGGAAATTCCAGGCAATATCAGGCAAGGCAATTCCAGATAAGGCCACTTCAGGAAATTCCTGGAAATGGAACTAGAATCAAGAACATTTCAGGGAATTACAGGCAAGAAAAGTTTTGGCAGGGCAATTCCAGGCAACTCCAGCCAAGGCAATTCTAGCCAATATAACTTCAGGCAATTCCAAGCGAGGAAATCTCAGGCAAGGCTTTTCAAGGCCATTTTAATCAAGGCAATTTTAAACAAGGAAACTTTAGGAAATACAGGCAAGACGATTCTAGGCAAGGCAATTTCAGGCAATTCCAAGCAAGGCAATTCCAGGCAATGCATCTTAGGCAATTCCACGGAAGGCCATTTTAAGCAATGAAATTAAAAACAATTCCAGGCAATGAAATTCCAAAAGAAAATCTCCACATTATTCCAGGAAATGCAATTTCATGAACAAATTTCTAGGCAAGACTATTATAAGCAAGGTAATTCCAGGTATCTCTGTGCAACTCCTGGAAAGGCATTTACACGCAAGACAATTTCAGGCGATTTCCAGCAGTTCAAATCCAGGCAACGCATTTTAACAGAAAAGGCAGGCAAGGCAATTTCAGGGGAGTTAATTTCAGCGAAGGCAATTCCATCAAACGGAATTTCAGTCAATTGCAGAAAAAAAAATTCCTGGAAAGGCAACTGCAAACAAGGCAATTCTTGACAAAAGTTTTAGCTAGTCAATTCCAGGGAATTTCAGGTAAGGCAGCCTTGGCAAGACAATTCCAGGAAAGGACATACCAGGCAAATCCAAGATGAGTAATTTTAGTACAGGCAATTCCAGGCAATGGAATTTCAACAAGGCAAGTCTAAGCAAGGCAATTCCAGGCTACACACTTCCAAGGTAAGCAATTTCAGAGAAGGCAAAAATAGTTAAGGCCATTCCAGGCAGGGCAATTCCAGGCAACTCTAGCCAAGGCAATTTGAGCCAATACAACTTCAGGCAATTCCAAGCGAGGAAATTTCAGGCAAGGCTTTTCAAAGCAATTTTAATCAAGGCAATTTTAAACAAAAAAACTATAGAGAACACAAGGCAAGGCGATTCTAGTCGAGGCAATTTCAGGCAATTCCAGGCAAGGCAATTCCAGGAAAGGCAACACCAGAAAATTATAGGCAAGCCATTTCCAGGCAAGGCAATTTCAAACAATTAAAGAAAAGACAATTCCGGGAAAGGCAAATCCAGGCGAATTCAGGCAAGGCAGTGTCATGCAATGCAATTCCAGCAATTTCTAGGCAAGGCAATTTCAGGTAGAGCAATTCCAGGCAATTCCCCGAAAGGCCAGTACAGCAAGGTAATTATACAGAAGAGAATTCCAAGCAAGGCAATTCCAGGCAATAGCAGGCAAAACAATTTCAGAAAAAAAAAATTCCAGGCAACTCGAGGCAAGGTAATTTTAGGCAAGGCAATCCCCTGCAATTCAAGTCAGAATAATTTTAGGTAAGGCAATGCCAGTCAACTGCAGGACAGGCAATTTCATGCAAGGCAATTCCTGGCAAGGCAAATCCAGTGAATTCCAGGAAAAGCAGATTTATACAAAACATTTCCAGGCATTTCTAATCAAGGCCCTTCTAGGTATGGCAATTCCAGGCAATTCCATGAAAGGCAATTTCAGCAAGGCAATTATAAAGAAGGCAATTACAGGCAAGGCAATTTTAGGCAATTACCTGCAATGCAATCCCAGGATCGGTAATTAGGCAATCCAAGGCAAAGCCATTCCAGACATGGCAACTGCAGGCAATTCCAGCAAAGGCAATTCCAGAATATTCCAGGCAAGGCAATTTCAGGCAATTCCAGGCAAAGAGATTCGATATAAAAATATTCCAGACAATTCCAGGCAAGAACATTTAGGCAACGCATTTCCAAGCAACTCCAGCCAAGGCAAGTCCAGCCAGTTCGAAGCAAGACAATTCCAGGCAAGGAAGTTACGGGCAATTCCAGAGAACACAATTTCTGGCTAGGTCATTCCACGCATGCCCAAATAAAAAAATTTCTGGAAAGTCAACAGCAGGCAATTCCAGACAAGGCAAATCCAGGAAACACAATGTTAGGCAAAACAATTCCAGGCAATTACAGTAAGTGAAATTCCAAAAGAAAACTTTTAGGCAGTTTCAGGAAAGGCAATTACAGACAACGCAACTGCAGGAAATTCCAGGCAAGAAAATTCGCGTCTAAAAACTTCCAGGGAATTCCAGGAAAGGAAACTCCAGGCAGGGCATTTCCAGGCAACTCCAGCCAAGGCAACTTCAGGCAATGCCAATTAAGGCAATTCCAGGCAAGGCTTTTCCATGCAATTTCACTCAAGGCAATTTTAAAAAGTGAAACAAGAAAATTCCAGGCAGGGCGATCCCAGGCAAGGCAATTCAAGGCAATTTCAGACAATACAATTCCAGAAGAGGCTATCTCATGGAATGTCAGGCAGGCAAATCTAGGCAATGCAACTTTAGGCACTTTCAGGCAAGGCAATTCCAGGCAAGGCATATCCAGGCAAAACAATTCCAGGCTAGGCAATTCCAGGATACTCCAGCCAAGGCAATTCAAGGCCGAGCAACTCCACACAATTACAGGCAATGCAATCACAGCTAAGGAAATTTCAGGCAATTCCAAACAAGGCAATTCCAGAAAAGGCCATTGCAGTCAAGGAAATTGCAGGCAATATCAGGCACGGCAATTCCAGATAAGGCAACTCCAGGAAATTCCTGGAAATGGAACTAGGTTCAAGAACATTTCAGGGAATAACAGGCAAGAAAAGATTAGGCAGGGAAATTCTAGGCAACTCCTGCCAATACAATTAGAGCCAACACAACTTCAGGCAATTCCAAGCGAGGAAATTTCAGGCAAGCTTTTCAAGGCCATTTTAATCAAGGCAATTTTAAACAAGAAAACTCTAGAAAATAAAAGGCAAAGCCAATCCAGGCAAGGAAATTTCAGGCAATTCCGGGCAAGACAATTTCTGGCAAGGTAAATCCGGGCAACTTCAGGCAAGGCAGTTGCAGGCAATTCAATTCCAGCAATTTCTAGGCAAAATACTATCAGGTAGAGCAATTTCAGGCAATTCAAAAAGAGGCCATTCCAGCAAAACAATTATAGAGAAGGAAATTCCAGGCAAGGCAATTCCGGCCAATACCAGGCCAAACAATTTCAGCTAAGAAAATTCCAGGCAACTCGAGCAAGGTAAGGTTAGGCAAGGCAATTCCATGCAATTCAAGACAAAATTATTATAGGTAAGGCAATTCCAGTCAACTCCCGGACAGGCAATTTTATGCAAGGCAATTCCTGGCAAGACAAATCCAGTGAATTCTAGGAAAAGCAGATTTATACAAAACATTTCCAGGCATTTCTAAGAAAGGCTCTTCCAGGTATGGCAATTCCAGGCAATTTCATGAAAGGCAATTTCAGCGAGGCAATGATAAAGAAGGCAATTCCTGGCAAGGCAATTTCAGGCAATTACATACAATGCAATCCCGGGATTGGTAATTAGGTAATCCAAGGAAAAGCCATTCCAGACATGGCAACTGCAGGCAATTCCAGCCAAGGCAATTCCAGGATATTCCAGGCAAGGCAATTTCAGGCAATTCCAGGCAAAGAGATTCGATATAAGAAAATTCCAGACAATTCCAGGCAAGACATTTTAGGCAACGCATTTCCAAGCAACTCCAGCCAAGGCAATTCCAGCCAGTTCGATGCAAGACAATTCCAGGAAAGCAAGTTACGAACAATTCCAGAGAACACAATTTCTGGCTAGGTCATTCCACGCATGACAAAATAAACAAATTTCTGGAAAGTCAACAGCAGGCAATTCCAGGCAAGGCAAATACAGGGAACACAATGTTATGCAATACAATTCTAGGCAATTTTCCTTGTTTAAGATTCAAGGCAATCTTAAACAAGGAAACTGTAGGAAATACAAGAAAAACCGATTCCAGGCTAGCTAATTTCAGGCAATTCAAGGCAAGGCAATTCCCGGCAGGCAACTCCAGATAATTATAGGCAAGGCAATTCCAGGGAAGGTAATTTCAAACAATTCCAGGCAAGACAACTCCTGGCAAGACAGATCCAGGCAAATTCAGACAAGGCAGTTTCAGGCAAGGCCATTCAAGCAATCTGTTGGCAAGGCACTTTCAGGTAGAGCAATTCCATAAAATTCCAAAAAAGGCCATTCCAGCAAGGCAATTACATAGAAGGCAATTCCAGGAAAGGCGCTTCTGGGCAATACCAGGGAATGGAATTTCAAGTGAGAAAATTCCAGGCAACTCGAGGCAAGGGTATTTTAGGCAAGGTAATTCCATGCAATTCAAGTCAATATAATTTTAGGTAAGACAATGCCAGTCAACTCCAGGACAGGCAATTTCATGCAAGGCAATTCCTGGCAAGGCAAATCCAGGGAATTCCAGGAAAAACAGATTTAGACAAGGCATTTCCAGGCATTTCTACGCAAGGCACTTCCGGGTATGGAAATTCCAGGAAAGGCAATTTCAGCAAGGCAATTATAAAAAAGGCAATTTCAGGAAAGGCAATTTCAGGCAATTACATGGAATGAAATTCCAGGAATGGTTATTTTAGGCAATAAAAGGCAAAGCAATTCCAGACATGGCAATTGCATGCAAATCCAGCCATGGCAATTCAAGGATATTCCAGGCAAGGCAATTTCAGGCAATTCCAGGCAAGGAGATTCGATATTAAAAAATTCCAGACAATTCCAGGCAAGAAATTTTAGGCAAGGCATTTGAAGCAACTCTGGCCAAGGCAATTTCAGACAGTTTGAGGCAAGACAATTCAAGGCAAAAAAGTTATGGGAAATTCCAAAGAAAACACTTCCTGGCTATGTCCTTTCACGCATGTCAAAATATGAAAATTTCTGGAAAGTCAACAGCAGGAAAATCCAGGCAAGGAAAATCCAGAAAACCCAATGTTTGGCAAAAAATTTCCAGGCAATTATAGAAAATGAAATTCCGAAAAAAAATATTTAGGCAATTTCAGGAAAGGCTATTACAGACAACACAACTACAGGAAATTCCAGGCAAAAATTTTGAGTCGGAAAACTTCCAGGAAATTTAAGGTAAGGAAACCCCAGGCAGGGCAATTATAGGCAACTGCAGCCAAGGCAATTTCAGGCAATTCCAATCAAGGCAATGTCAGGCAAGGCTTTTCCAGGCAATTTTAGTCACAGCAATTTTAAACAAGGAAACAAGAAAATTCCAGGCAGGGTGATCCCAGGCAAGGCAAATCAAGGCAATTTGAGACAAGGAATTCCAGAAGAGGCGATTTCATGGAATGTCAGGCAGGCAAATCCAGGCAATGCAACTTTAGGCATTTCCAGACAAGGCAATTCCAGGCAAGGCATATCCAGGCAAAACAATTCCAGGGAAGGCAATTCCAGGATACTCCAGGCAAGGCAATTCAAGGCAAAGCAATTCCACACAATTACAGGCAATGCAATCTCAGGTAAAAAAATTTCAGGCAATTCCAAACAAGGCAATTCCAGGTAAATCCACAAAAGGCCATTGCAGTCAAGAAAATTCAAGGAAATGCCAGGCAAGGCAATTCAAGATAAGGCCACTCCAGGAAATTCCTGGAAATAAAATTAGAATCAAGAACATTTCAGGGAATAACAGGCAAAAAATTTAGGTAGAGCACTTCCAGGCAACTCCAGCCAAGGCAATTCGAGCCAATACAACTTCAGGCAATTCCAGGCGAGGAAATTTTAGGCAAAGCTTTTCAAGACCATTTTAGTCAATGCAATTTTAAACAAGGAAACTCTAGGAAATACAAGGCAAGGCGATTCCAGGCAAAACAATGTCAGGCAATTCCAGGCAAAGAGATTCAATATAAGAAAATTCCAGACAATTCCAGGCAAGAAATTTTAGGCTAGGCATTTCGAAGCAACTCCATCCAAGGCAATTCCAGCAAGTTAGAGAAAATACAATTCCAGGCAAGGAAGTTACGGGCAATTCCAGAGAACACAATTCCTGGCTAGGCCAGGATTTGTGAAATGTAATGCATATCCAAATAAAAAATTTCTAAAATGTCTACATCAGGCAATTTCACCCCAGGCAAATCCAGGAAACACAATGTTAGGCAATTACAGGAAATAAAATTCCAAAAAAATTATTACAAAATTTAAGGAAAGGCAATTGCAGACTGCAATACTACAGGCAATTCCAGGCAAGAAAATTCAAGTCGAAAAACTGCCAGGAAATTACAGGTAAGGAAACTCCAGGCAGGGCGATCCCAGGCATCTCCAGCAAAGGCAGCTTCAGGAAATTCCAATCATCGCAATTTCAGGCAAGGCTTTTCCAGGCAATTTCAATCAAGGCAATTTTAAACAAAGAAAATAAGAAAATTTCAAAAAGGGCGATTTCAGGCAAGGCAATTTCAGAAGTGGGTATTTCATGAAATGTCAGGCAAACAAATTTAGGCAATGCAACTTTAGGCATTTCCAGGCAAGACAGTTCCAGGCAAGACATATCCAGGCAGAACAATTCCAGGAAAGGCAATTCCAGGATACTCCAGGCAAGGCAATTCAAGGCAAGCAACTCCACACAATTACAGGCAATGCAATCCCAGGTCAGAAAATTTCAGGCAATTCCAATCAAGGTATTTCCAGGCAATTCCAGAAAAGGCCATTGAAGTCAAGGAAATTGCAGGCAATTTTAGGCAAGGCAATTCCAGATAAGGCAACTCCAGGAAATTCCTGAAAATGGAACTAGAATATAGAACATTTCAGGGAGTAACAGAAAGAAAAGTTCATGCAGGGCAATTCCAGGCAACTCCAGCCAATGCAATTCGAGCCAATATAACTTCAGGCAATTCCAAGCGAGGAAATTTCAGGCAAGGCTTTTCAAAGCCATTTAAATCAAGGAAATTTAAAACAAGGTAACTTTAAGTAATATAAGGCAAGTCGACTCTAGGCAAGGAAATTTCAGGCAATTCCAGGCACGGCAATTCCAGGCAAGGCAACTCCAGAGAATTATAGGCAAGGCAATTCCAGATAAGGCAACTCCAGGAAATTCCTGAAAATGGAACTAGAATATAGAACATTTCAGGGAGTAACAGAAAGAAAAGTTCATGCAGGGCAATTCCAGGCAACTCCAGCCAATGCGATTCGAGCCAATATAACTTCAGGCAATTCCAAGCGAGGAAATTTCAGGCAAGGCTTTTCAAAGCCATTTAAATCAAGGCAATTTAAAACAAGGTAACTTTAAGTAATATAAGGCAAGTCGACTCTAGGCAAGGAAATTTCAGGCAATTCCAGGCACGGCAATTCCAGGCAAGGCAACTCCAGAGAATTATAGGCAAGGCAATTCCAGGCAAGGCAATTTCAAATAATTCCAGGGAAGACAATTCGTGGCAAGGCAAATCCAGGCAACTTCAGGCAAGGCAGTTTCAGGCAAGGCAATTCCATAAATTTCTAGGCAAGGCACTTTAAAGTAGAGCAATTCCAGGCAATTCCAGGAAAGGCCATTCCAGCAAGGCAATTATATAGAAGGCAATACCAGGCAAGGCAATTCCGGGCAATACCAAGCAAAAAAATTTCAGGTAAGAAAATTCCAGACAACTCGAGGCAAGGTAATTTTAGGAAAGGCAATTCCATGCAATTCAAGTCAAATAATTTTAGGTAAGGCAATGCCAGTCAACCCAGGACAGGCAAATTCATGCAAGAATATTTCTGGCAAGAAAAATCCAGGGAATTCCAAGAAAAGCAGATTTAGACAAGGCATTTCTAGGCATTCCTAAGCAAGGCACTTCCAGGTATGGCAATTCCAGGCAATTCCAAAAAAGGCAATTTCAGCAAGGCAATTATAAAATAGGCAATTCCAGGAAAGGCAATTTCAGGCATTTACAGGCAATGCAATTCCAGGAACGGGTATTTTAGGCAATCCAAGGCAAAGCAATTCCAGACATGGCAAATGAAGGCAATTCCACCAAAGAAATTTCTGAATATTCCAGGCAAGGCAATTTCAGGCAATTCCAGGCAAAGAGATTCGATATAAAAAAATTCTAGACAATTCCAGGCAAGAAATTTTAGGCAGAACATTTCCAAGAAACTCCAGCCGGGCAATTCCATCCAGTTCGAGGGAAGACAATTCCAGGAAAGGAAGTTACGGACTATTCCAGAAAACACAATTCCTGGCTAGGTCATTCCACGCGTGTCCAAATAAAAAAATTTCTGGAAAGTCAACAGCAGGCAATTCCAGCAAGGCAAATCCAGGAAACACAATGTTAGGCAAAACAATTTCAGGCAATTACAGGAAATGAAATCCCAGAAAATAATTTTTAGGCAATTTCAGAATAGGCAATTGCAGGCAATGCAACTACAGGAAATTACAGGCAAAAAAATTCGAGTCAAAAAACTTCCAGAAAATTCCAGGTAAGGAAACTTTAAGCAAGGCAATTCCAGGCAACTCCAGCCAAGGCACCTTCAGGCAATTCAAATCAAGACAATTTCAGGGAAGGCATTTTCACGCAATTTTAATCAATGCAATTTTCAACAAGGAAACAAGAATATTCCAGGCAGGGCGATCCCAGGCAAGGCAATTCAAGGCAATTTCAGACAAGGCAATTCCAGAAGAGGCTATTTCATGGGATGTCAGGCAGGCAAATCCAGGCAATGCAACTTTAGGCATTTCCAGGCAAGGCAATTCCAGGCAAGGCATATCCAGGCAAAACAATTCCTGGCTAGGCAAAACAATTCCTGGCTAGGCAATTCCAGGATACTCCAGGCAAAAAAATTCAAGGCAAAGCAACTCCACACAATTACAGGCAATGCAATCCCAGGTAAGGAAATTTCAGGCAATTTCAAACAAGAAAATACCAGGAAAGGCCATTGCAGTCAAGGCAATTTCAGGCAACATCACACAAGGCAATTCCAGATAAGGCAACTCCAGGAAATTCCTGGAAATAAAACTAGAATCAAGAACATTTCAGGGAATAACAGGCAAGGAAAGTTAAGGCAGGGTAATTCCAGAAAACTCCAGCCAAGGAAATTCGAGCCAGTACAACTTCAGGCAATTCCAAGCAAGGAAATTACAGGCAAGGCTTTTCAAGGCCATTTTAATCCATGCTACTTTAAACAAGGAAACTTTAGAAAACACAAGGCAAGGCGATTCCAGGCAAGGCAATTCCAGGCTATTCCAGGAAAGGCAATTTCAGCAAGGCAATTATAAACAAGGCAATTACAGGAAAGGGAGTTTCAGGCAATTACACGCAATGCAATTCCAGTAACGGTTATTTTAGGCAATACAAGGCAAAGCAATTCCAGATATGGCAATTGCATGCAAATCCAGCCATGGCAATTCAAGGATATTCCAGGCAAGGCAATTTAAGGCAATTCCAGGCAAAGAGATTCGATATTAGGAAATTCCAGACGATTCCAGGCCAGATATTTTAGGAAAGGCATTTCAAAGCAACTCCAGCCAAGGCAATTCCAGCCTTTTCGAGGCAAGAAAATTCAAGGCAAAGAAGTTATGAGCAATTCCAAAGAACAGACTTCCTGGCTAGGTCCTTCCACGCATTTCAAAATATGAAAATTTCTGGAAATTCAACAGCAGGCAAATCCAGGAAAGGAAAATCCAGGAAACACATTGTTAGGCAAAACAAATCCAGGCAATTGCAGGAACTGAAATTACGAAAAAAAATTATTACGAAATTTCAGAAAAGGCAATTACAGACCATGAAATGCAGGCAATTCCGGGCAAGAAAATTCGAGTCGAAAAACTTTCTGGAAATTCTAGGTAAAAAAACTCTAGGCAGGGCGATTTTAGGCATCTCCAGCCAAAGCAACTTCAGGAAATTCCAATCATGGCAATTTCAGGCCAGGCTTCTCCAGGCAATTTCAATCAAGGCAATTTTAAACAAGAAAATAAGAAAATTTCAGGAAGCGTGATTTCAGGCAAGGCAATTCAAGACTATTTCAAAACAGGCAATTCCAGAAGAGGCTATTTCCTGGAATGTCAGGCAGGCAAATCCAGGCAATGCAACTTTAGGCCTTTCTAGGCAAGACAATTCCAGGCAAGGCATATTCAGGCAGAACAATTCCAGGAAAGGCAATTCCAGGACACTCCAGGTAAGGCAATTCAAGGCAAAGCAACTCCACACAATTACAGGCAATGCAATCCCAGGTAAGGAAATTTCAGGTAATTCCAATCAAGGGATTTCCAGGCAATTCCAGAAAAGGCAATTGCAGTCAAGAAAATTGAAGGCAATATTAGGCAAGGCAATTCCAGATAGGCAACTTTAGGAAATTCCTGAAAATGGAACTAGAATATAGAATGTTTCAGGGAGTAACAGAAAGAAAAGTTTATGCAGGGCAATTCCAGGCAACTCCAGCCAATGCAATTCGAGCCAATATAACTTCAGGCCATTCCAAGTGAGGAAATTTCAGGCAAGGCTTTTCAAAGCCATTTAAATCAAGGCAATTTAAAGCAAGGTAACTTTTGGAAATAAAAGGCAAGGCGACTCTAGGAAAGGCAATTTCAGGCAAGTCCAGGCACGGCAATTCCAGGCAAGGCAACTCCAGAGAATTATAGGCAAGGCAATTCCAGGCAAGGCAATTTCAAACAATTCCAGGCAAGACAATTCCTGGCAAAACAAATCCAGGCAACTTCAGTCAAGGTAGTTTCAGGCAAGGCAATTCCGGCAATTTCTAGGCAAGGCACTTTCAGGTAGAGCAATTACAGGCAATTCCAGAAAAGGCCATTCCAGCAAAGCAATTATATAGAAGGCAATTCATGGCAAGACAATTCCAGGCAATACCAAGCAAAACAATTTTAGAATAGAAAATTTCAGGCAACTCGAGGCAAGGTAATTTTAGGCAAGGCAATTTTATGCAATTCAAGTCAAAATAATTTTAGGGAAGGCAATGCCAGTCAACTCCAGGACAGACAATTTCATGCAAGGCAATATTTGGCAAGGCAAATCCGGGCAATTTCAGGAAAAGCAGATTTAGACAAGGCATTTCCAGGCATTCCTAAGCAAGGCACTTCCAGGTATGGCAATTTCAAAAAGGCAATTTTAAAGAAGGCAATTCCAGGCAAGGCAATTTCAGGCAATTACAAGCAATGCAATTCCAGAAAAGGGTATTTTAGGCCATCCAATGCAAAGCAATTCCAGACATGGCAATTGCAGGCAATTCCAGCCAAGGCAATTCCAGGACATTTCAGGCAAGGCAATTTCAGACAAAGAGATTCGATATAAGGAAATTCCAGACAATTCAAGGCAAGGAATTTTAGGCAAGGCATTTCTAAGCAACTCAAGCCTAGGCAATTCCAGCTAGTTCGAGGCAACACAATTCCAGGGAAAGACATAACGGGCAATGTCAGAGAACAGAATTCCTGGCTAGGTCATTCCACGCATGTCCAAATAAAAAAATTTCAAGAAAATCAAAACCAGGCAATTCAAGGCAAGGCAAATCCACGAAACACAACGTAAGGCAAAACAGTTCCAGGCAATTGCAGTAATTGAAATTCCAAAAAAAAAAAATTAGGCAATTTCAGGAAAGGCCATTCCAGACAATGCATCTACAGGCTGTTCCTGGCAAGGAAATTTGATTCGAAATACTTCCAGGAAATTCCAGAAAAGAAAAACTCCAGGTAGGTCAATCCCAAGCATCTCCAGCCAAGGCAACTTCAGGCAATTCCAATCAAGGCAATTTCAGGCATTGCTTTTCCAGCCAATTTCTATCAAGGAAATTTTCAACAAAGAAACAGGAAAATTCCAGGCAGGGCAATCCCAGGCAAGGCAATTCAAGGCAATTTCAGACAAGTCTATTTCATGGAATGCTAGGCACGAAAATCCAGGCAATGCAACTTTAGGCATTTCCAGACAAGGCAAGTCCAGGCAAGGCATATTCAGGCAAAACAATTAAAGGCAAGGCAATTCAAGAATTCTCCAGGCAAGGAAATTCAAGGCAAAGCAACTCCATACAATTACAGGCAATGCAATCCCAGGTAAGGAAATTTCAGGCAATTCCAAACAAGGCAATTCGAGGCAATTTTAGAAAAGGCCATTGCAGTCAAGGAAATTCCAGGCAATATCTTGCAAGGCAATTCCAGATAAAATAACTCCAGGAAATTTCTGGAAATGGAACTAGAATCAAGAACATTTCAGGGAATAACAGGCAAGAAAAGTTTAGGCCAGGCAATTCCACGCAACTCCAGCCAAGGCAAGTGGAGCCAATACAACTTCAAGCAATTCCAAGCGAGAAAATTTCAGGCAAGGCTGTTCAAGGCTATTTAAATCAAGGCAATTTAAAACAAGGTAACTTTAGAAAATACAAGGCAAGGCGAATCTAGGCAAGGTAATTTCCGGCAATTCCAGGCACGGCAATTCCAAGCAAGGCAACTCCAGAAAATTATAGGCAAGGCAATTCCAGGCAAGGCAATTTCAAACCATTCCAGGAAAGACAATTCCTGGCAATGCAAATCCAGGCAACTTCAGGCAAGGCAGTTTCAGGCAAGGCAATTCAAGCAATTTCTAGGCAAGGTACTTTCAGGTAGAGAAATTCCAGGCAATTCCAGGAAAGGCCATTCCAGCAAGGCAATTATATAGAAGGCAATTCTAGGCAAGGCAATTCTGGGCAATACCAGGCAGAAAAATTTCAGGTAAGAAAATTCCAGGCAACTTGAGGCAAGGTAATATGAGACTAGGCAATTCCATGCAATTCAAGTCAAAATAATTTTAGGTAAGGCAATGCCAGTCAAATCCAGGACAGGCAAATTCATGCAAGGCAATCCCTGGCAAGGCAAAACCAGGGAATTCCAGGTAAAGCAGATTTAGACAAGGCATTTCCAGGCATTTCTAAGCAAGGTACTTCCAGGTATGGCAAGGTATGGCCAATCCAGGAAAAGCAAATCCAGGAAAGGCAAGGCAAGGCAAGAGAAATCCAGGAATAGTAAATCCAGGCACTGCAAGTAAAGGCAAGGCAAATCTAGGAAAGGCAAGTCAAATACAGGTAAGGCAAGGCAAATACAGGCTAGGACAAAACAGGCAAGGCAAGGCATATGCAGGCAAAGCATATTCAGGCAAGGTAAGGCAAGGCAAGGCAAATTCAGGCAAGGCAAGGCAATGCAAGGCAAATACAAGCAAGGCAAATCCAGACAAAGCAAGGCAAATCAAGGCAATGAAAATCCAGGCAATGCATAAATAGGCATGTGAAATCCAGGCAAGGCAAATCCAGGCAAGGCAAATCCATTCAAGGCAAATCCAGTCAAGGCTAGGCAAGGCAAAGAAATCCAGGCATGGCAAATCCAGGCAAGGCAAGGCAAATTCAGGTAAGGCAAGGCAAATCCAGTCAAGGCAAATCCAGGCAAGGCATATTCAGGAAAGGTAAGGCAAATTCTGGCAAGGCAAAGCAAGGTAAGGCAAATTCAGGCAAGGTAAATCCAGGCAAAACAAGGCAAGACAAATCCAGGTAAGGGAAATCCAGGCAAAGCAAATCTAGACAATTCAAATCCAGACAAGGCAAGGAAAGGCAAATCCAGACAAGGCAAATCCAGGCAAGTCGAGGCAAGTCAAATACAGGACAGAGAAAAAATGCAAATCCAAGCAAGGCAAATTTAGGCAAAACAATCCAAGGCAAATCCAGGTAAGGTAAGTCCAGAAAAAACAAGGCAAAACAAGACAAATCCAGGCAAGGCAAAGCCAGGCATAGCAGGGCAAGGCAAATCAATACAAGGTAAATCCAGGCAATGCAAAGTATTGCAAATTCAGGCATGGCAAATCAAGACAGGGCAAAGAAAGGAAAATCCAGGCAAGGCAAATCCAGGCTAGGCAAGGCAAATAAAGGGAAGGCAAATATAGGCAAGGCAAATACAGGCAAGGCATGGCAAGGCGAGGCAAGGCAAGGCAAATTCCTGCAATGCAAATCCAGGCAAGGCAAGGCAAATACAGGCAAGGCTAATTGAAGAAAGGCAAGGCAAGGCAAAGCAAATCCAGGCAAGGCATATCCACGCAAGGAAAGACAAGGCATATTTAGACAAGGAAAGGGAAGGCAAGGCAAATACAGGCAAGTTAAACCCTGGCAAGTCAAGGAAAGGAAAGGCAAGGCAAATCCAGGCAAGACAAATCCATGAAAGGCAAGGCAAAACAAAGCACACCTAGGCAAGGTAAATCTAGGCAAAGAAACGCAAGGAACACGTAGGCAAGGCAAATTCAGGCAAGGCAAATCCAGGATAGGCAAGAAAAAACACATCCAGTCAAGGCAAGTCAAGGCAAATTTAGGCAATGCAAGTCAAGACAAGACAAGGAAAGTCCGGGCAAAATAAATCCAGGCAACGCAAGAGAAGGCAAGGTAATTCAAGGCAAGACAAATCCAGGCAAGGCAAAAAAGGCAAATCCAGATAAAACAAGGCAAAATAAGGCAAATACAGGCAAGGCATGGCAAGGCAAGGCAAGGGAAGCTTAATCAAATCCAGGCCATGCAAATCCAGTCAAGTCAAGGAAAGGCAAAGCAAGGCAAATCCAGGCAAGAAAACTCCAGGAAAGGCAAGTCAGGGCAAGGCAAATCCAGGCAATGCAAATACAGGCAAGGCAATGCAAGGCAATTCGAGAGAAGAAAAATCCAGGCAAGAAAAGGACAGGCAAATCCCGGCAAGGCAAGGCAAGGCAAGGCAAATCCAAGGAAGGCATGGCAAAATAATGAAAATTCAGGCAATGCAAATTTAAGCAAGGCAATTCACGGCAATGCCAGAGAAGTCAAATTCAGGCAAGGAAACGAAATATACATCCAGGAAAGGTAAAGCAAGGCAAATCCAGTCAAGGCAAATCCAGACAGGGCAAGGAAAGGCAAATATTGGCAAGCCAAGGCAAGGCCAATCTAGGAAAGGCAAATCCACAAAAGACAAGGCAAGGCAAGAGAAATCCAGGCAAAACAAATCCAGACGCGGCAAAAAAGGCAAAGCAAATCCAGACTAGTCATTTCCAGGTAGGGCAAGGCAAGGTTAGGCAAATCTAGGCTAGGAAAAAACAGGCAAGGCAAGGCTTTTGCAGGCAAGCCAAATTCAGGCAAGGTAAGGCAAAACAAGTCAAATTCAGGCAAGGCAAAGCAAAACACTGCAAATCCATTCAAGGCAAATTCAGGTAATGCACGGAAAGGCAAGGGAAATTGTGGGAAGGCAAATCCAGGCAAGCCAAGAAATGGCAAATCCAGGCAAGGCAAATCCAAGCAAGACAAGGCAAGGCAAGGCAAATTCAGTTAAGGCAAAACAAAGCAAGGCAAATCCAGGCAAGGCAAGGCAAGACAAGGCAAACTCAGGTGAGGCAAAAGAAATTCAGGCAAGACAAGGTAAGGCAAGGCAAATCTAGTCAAGGAAAGGCAAGGCTAATCCAGGCAAGGCAAATTCAGGAAAGACAAGGCAAATTCAGCCAATTCAAAGCGAGTTAAGGCAAATCCAGGCAAGGTTAATCCAGGCACAACAAGGCAAGGCAAATTCAGGCAAGGCAAAGCAAGGTAAAGCAAATCCTGGCAAGGTAAATCGAGGCAAAACAAGGCAAGACAAATCCAGGTAGGGAAAATCCAGGCAAAACAAGGTAAGGCAAGGCAAATGCAGACAATGCAAGGAATTGCAAATTCAGGCAAGGCAAATCCAGGCAGGGCAAGAAAAGGAAAATCCAGGCAAGACAAATCCAGGCAAGGCAAGGCACGGTAAAACAAGGCAAATCCAGTAAGTTATGGCAAGGCGAGGCAAGGCAAGGCCAATTCAGGAGAAACAAATCCAGTCAAGGCAATGCAAGGCAAAGCAAGACAAATCCAAACAAGGCTAATTCAAACAAAACAATGCAAGGCAAGGCAAATCCAGGCAAGCCAAATTCAGTCGAGGCAAGGCAAGCAAGGCAAGGCAAACAAGTCAAGGCAAATCCTGGCAACACAAATCCAGGCAAGGCAAATTCAAGCCTGGCAAGGCAAGGCATATCAAAGCAAAGCAAATCCTGGCAAGGAAATGCCAGGCAAATCCAGGCAAGGAAAGGGAAGGCAAGGCATAACCTGGCAAGGCAAATCCAGGCAAGGCAAGGAGAGGGAAGGCAAAACCAGTCAAGACAATGCAAGGCATGGTAAATCAAGGCAAGGCAAGACAAGGCAAGGCAAATAAAGGCAAGGCAATTCAAGGCAAGGCAAATCAACTCAAGGCAAATACAGGCAAAACAAGGCAAAGCAAATTCAGGCAATGCAAATCCAGGCAAGGCAAATTCAGGCAAGTCAAGGCGAGGCAAATCTAGACAAGAAAACTCCATGTAAAGCAAGGCAAGGCAAATCCAGGCTAGAATAATTCATGCAATGCAAGGCATAGGCAGGCAACACAAAACCACGCAAGGCAAGGAAAGGCATGGAAAGGAAAGGCAAAATCAGGCAAGCAAAGCATGGCACGGCAAATCCAGACAAGGCAAATCCAGGCAAGCCAAATTCAGGCAAGGCAAGACAAATTTAGGCAAGGCAAAGCAAGGCAAGGAAAATCCAGGCAAGGTAAATCCAGGCAAAACAAGGCCAGGCAAATCCAGGTAAGGCAAATCCAGGCAAGGCATGTCAAGGCAAGGCAAATACGGACAATGCAAATCCAGACAAGGCAAAGCATGGCAAATCCAGACAAGGAAAATCCAGAAAAGGCAAATTCAGGCTAGGCAAGGAAAGGCAAATCAATGCAAGGCAAGGCAGGACAGATCCAGGCAAGGCAAGGCAAGGCAAGCAAAGCAAATCCAGGACAGAAAAATAAAAGGCAATCCAGGCAAGGCAAATTTTGGCTACACAATGCAAAGCAAATTCAGGTAAGGCAAGTCTAGGCAAAACAAGGCAAGTCCAGGCAAAACAAGGCAAGTCCAGGCAAATCCAGGCAAGGCAAATCCAGGCAAGGCAAATCCAGTAAGGCAAGGAAAGGCAAATCCAGGCAAGGCAAGGCAAGGCAAGGCAAAACCAGGCAAGGTAAGAAAAGGTAAATCAAGGCTAGGCAAGGAGAGGCAAATCCAAGCATGTCAAAACCAGGTAAGGCAATGCAAGGCAAATCCAGGCAAGGCAAGAAAAGGAAAATCAAGGCACGGCAAGGCAGGCAAGGCATATCTAGGCAAGGCAAGGAAAGGCAAGACAAATTCGGGCAAGGCAAACTTAGGCAAGACAATGCACGATAATTTCAGACAAGGCAAATTCAGGGAAGTCAAGAAAAGGCAAATTGAGGCAAGGCAACGCTAGGCGAATCCAGGCAAGACAAATCAAGGCAATGCAAAAAAAGGCAAATCTAGGCAAGGCAAATACAGAAAAGGGATAGAAAGTGAAGGAAAATTTAGACAATGCAAATCCATTCAAGGCAATGCAAGGTAATTCCAGACAAAACAAATTCAGGCAAGGCAAGAGAATGCAAATCCATGCAATGCAATGCAAGGCAAATCCAGGCAATGCAAACCCAGGCAAAGCAAAGGCACGTCAATGAAAAGCAAGGCAAATTTAGGAATTGCAAATCCAGGCAAGGCAAGGCAAGGAAGTCAAATCCAGGTAAGGGAAAATCAGGCAAGTGTAGGCAAGGCAAGGCAAATCAAGGCAATGCAAATTTAGGCAAAGTGAGGCATGTCAAGGCAAATCCAAGCAAGGCAAACTCAGGCAAAGAAAGGCAAAGCAAGTCAATTCCTGGCAAGGCAAGTCAAGGCAAATTCAGGCAAAGCAAATCCAGGAAATGAAAGGAAAGGTAAATCCAGGCAACGCAAATCCAGGCAAGGCAAGGCAAATTCAGGCAAGGCAAGGCAAATCCAGGATAAGCAAGGGAAGTAAAATCCAGGCAAGGCACATCCAGTCAAGGTAAGGAAAGGCAAGGCAAGGAATATTTAGGCAAGGCAAACTAAGGCAAGGCAAATCCAGGCAAGAAAAGGAAAGGCATATCTAGGCAAGGCAAATCCAGGAACGTCAAATCCAGGCAAGGCAAATCCAACAAAGTCAAATCCAGGCAAGGCAAGTCAAGGCAAATTCAGGAAAGGTAAATCCAGCCAAGGCAAGGCAAAATCAGGCAAAGCAAGGCGAGGCAAGGCAAATCCAGGCCAGACAAATTCAGGCAAGGCACGGCAAGATAAATCCAGACAAGGAAAATCCAAGCAAGGCAAAACAAGTCAAGGCAAATCCAGAAAAGGCATATCCAGGCAAGGTAAGGCAATGCAAGGCAAATCTATTTAAGACAAGGGAAGGCAAAACAAATCCAGGCAAGGCAAGGCAGGGTAAGGCAAGGTAAATCCAGGCAAGACAAATCCAGGAAAGTTAAGGAAAGGCAAGGCAAATTTAGGCAAGGCAAATTTAGGCAAGCCTAGGTAAGGGAATTCCAGACAACGCAAATCCAAGCAAGGCAAGGCAAGGCAAATCCAGGCGAGGCATATCTAGGCAAGGAAAGACAAGGCAAGGCAAGGTAAGGCAAACCTAGGCAAGGCAAGGGAAGGCAAGGAAAATCCAGGCAAGGAAAATCAAGGCAAGTCAAGGCAAGGCAAGGCAAGGCAAATCCAGGAAAACCAAATCCAGGAAAGGGCAGGCAAGGCAAGGCAAATCCAGGCAAGTCAAATCCCGGCAAAATTAAGTAAGGCAATGCAAATACAGGAACGGCAAATCTAGGCAAGGCACATGAAGGCAATGCAAATTCATGCAAGTCAAATCCCTGCAAGGAAAGAGAAGGCAAGGCAAATCTAGGCAAGGGAAGGGAATACAAGGCAAGGGAAATACATGCAAGTCAAGGAAAGTCAAATTCAGGTAGGTCTAATCCAGGAGAGCAAGGCAAGGCAAAACAAATCCCAACAAGTCACATTCAGGTAACGCAAGGTAAGGCAAATCGAGGCAAGGGAAAGAAATTCAAATCCATGCAATGCAAATCCAGGCAGGGCAAGACAATGCAAATCCAGGTAAGGCAAATCCCGGCAAAACAAGACAAAGCAGCACAAACCCAGGCAAGACAGGCAAAGCAAAATCAGACAAGGAAAATCCAAGCTAAGCAAGGAAAAGCAAATCCAGTCAAGCCAATCCAGGCAAGGAAAGGCAAGGCAAATTGAGGCAAGGCAAATTGAGGCAAGACAAATTTAGGCACCATAAGGCAAGGCAAATCCAGGCAAAGCAAGGAAATGAAAGGTAAATCAAGGCAAGGCAAATACAGGAAAGGCATGGCAAAACATGGCAAATCAAGGCAAGACAAAAAAGTCAAGGCAAATCCAGGCAAGGAAAAATCAGGCAAGGCCAGGCCATTCAATTCCAGGCAAGGCAGCTTCAAGGAAGGAATGGCAAGGCAAGGCAAATCCAGGCAATGCAAGTCAAGGCAAGGCAAATTCATGAAAGGATAATCCAGGCAGGGCCAGGTAAGGCAAATCCTGGCAAGACTGCTCAAAGCAAAGAATGACAAGGCAAGGCAAATCCAGTGAAGGCAAATTCAGGCAAGGAAAATCCACGCAAGTCCAGGAAAGGCAAATCCAGGCAAAGCAGCTCCAAGAAAATCATGACAAGGCAAGGCAAATCCAGGCAACGTAAGGCAAGGCAATTCCAGACAAGGCAAATTCAGGCAAAGCAAAAAAGTCAAATCCAGGCAAAGCAAATCCAGGAAACACAAGGCAAGGCAAGCCAAATTAAGGCAAGTCAAATCCAGGCTAGGCAAAGCAAGGGAAGGCAAATACAGGGAAGGCAAATCCGGGCAAGTCATGTGAAGGCAATACAAATTCAGGCAAGTTACCTCCATGCAAGGCAAGACAAGGTAACTAAAATCCAGGCAAGGCAAATATAGGTAAAACATGGCAAGGCAAGGCAAATACGGCCAAGGAAAGGCAAGGCAAGGCAAATGCAGGAAGGCCAATTTAGGTCATGCAAGGCAAAGCAATGCAAATTCAGTCAAGGCAAATCTAAGAAAAGCAAGGCAAGGCAAGGCCAGGAAAATTCAGGCAAGACAAATCCAGGCAACACAAGGAAAGGAAAGGCAAATCCAGACAACGCAAATGCAGGCAAGGCAAGGCAAGGGAAATCCAGGCAAGGAAAGAAAAGGCAAATCTAGGCAAGGCAAAGCAAAGCAAATCCAGGCAAGGCAAGGAAAATCAAGACAAGTCAAGGAAAAGCAAATCCAGGCAAGGCAAGGCAAATTCAGGTACAGCAAGGCAAGGCAAACCCAGGCAAGACAAATTCAGGAAAGGCATGGCAAGCAAGGCAAGGCAAGGCCAATCCAGGCAAGGATAATCCAGGAAATGCAAGGCAAGGCAAATCCAGGCAAAGCAAGGCAAGGCAAGACAAATCCAGGCCACGCAAATCCAGGCAAGGTAAGGCAAATCCAGGCAAGGCAAATTTAGGCAAGGCAAGCAAGGCAAGGAAAATCCATGCAAGGAAAATCCAGGAAAATCAAGTCAAGGCAAATTTAGACAAGGCAAATCTAGGCAAGTCAAGAAAAGCAAATCCAGGCAAGATAAATCCATGCAATGAAAGGCAAGGAAAATACAGGCCAGGCAAATCCTGGCAAGGCAAGGCAAGGCAAAGCAAGGCAAGGGAAAGTCTGGCAAGAAAAGGAAAGGCAATTCCAGGCAAAACAGGGAATGGTAAGGCAAATCCAAGCAAGGCAAAGCAAGGGCAAGGTAATCCAGGGAAGGCTAATAAAGGCAAGGCATGGCAAAGCAAGGCAAATCCAGCGAAGGGAAATCCAGCCAATGAAAAACAAGTCAAGGCAAGGCAATGCAAAAGCCGGCAAGGCATATCCAGGCAAGGCAAGGCAAAACAAGGAAACTCCAGTCAGGGCAATGCAAGCCAAGGCAAATGCAGGCAAAGCAGATCCAGGCAAGGCAAGGCAAGACAAGGCAAATCCAGTCAAGGAAAATCCAGGCAAGGCCAGGCAAGGCAAATCCAGGCAATCCAAATCCAGACAAATTAAGCCAACGCAATCCCAAAGAAGGCAAATCCAGGCAAGGCAAATCCAGGCAAGGCCAGGCAAGGCAAATCCAGGCAATCCAAATCCAGACAAAGTAAGCCAAGGCAATCCCAAAGAAGGCAAATCCAGGCAAGGCAAAAAAGTCAAATCCAGGCAAGGCAAATGCAGGCAAGGCAAACTCAGGCTAGGAAAGGCAAGGCAAGGAAAATCCAGGCCAGACAGGGAAAGGAAAATCCAGGCAAGTCAAATGAAGGCAAGGCAAGGCAAGGCAAGTCAAGGCAATTCGAGGTAAGGCAAATGCAGGCAAGTCATGTGAAGGCAATGCAAATTCAGGCAAGTCAAATCCATGCAAGGCAAGACAAGACAAGGCAAGGCAAGTACATGAAAGGCAAATCAAAGCAAGGCAAATACAGGCAAGGGAAATTCAGGGAAAGCAAGGCAAGGCAAAGCAAAGCACATTCAGGCAAGGAATATCCAGGCAAGCCATGGAAAAAAGGCAAATCCTGGCAATGCAAATCCAGGCAAGACCAGGCAAGGCACGATGAAACCAGGCGAGGCAAATCCGGGCCAGGCAAGACAAGGAAAGGCAAATTAAGGCAAAGTAATGCAATGTAATTCAAATCTATGCAAGGCAAATACAGAAAAAGCAAGGCAAATCAAATCCAGGCAAGGCAAGAAAAATTCAGACAAGGAAAATCCAGGAATGTCAAGGAAAGGCAAATCTAGACAAGGTAAATCTAGGCAAGTAAAATCTAGGCAAAGCAAAAAAAGGCTAATCCAGGCAAGAGAAATTCAGGCAATGCAAGGCAAGGCAAATGCAGGCGCAGCAAATCCAGGCAAGGCAAGGCAAAAGAAATCAGTCAAGGCATGGCAAGACAAAGCAAATTAAGGCAAGCCGAGGCAAGGCAAGGCTAATCAAGGCAAGGAAAATTCTGGCAAGGCAAGGCAAATCCAAGTAAGGCAAACCCAGGCAAGGAAAGGCAAGGCAAATCCAGGCAAGGGAAATTCAGGCAAGAAAAGGCAAATTCAGGCAAAGCAAGGCGAGGCAAATCCAGGCGAAGCAAATACTGGCAAGGCAATGCAAGGCAAATCCAGGCAAACAAGACAAGTCAAGGCAGATTAAGGCAAAGTAATGCAAGGCAATTCAATTCCACACAAGGCATATCCAGGAAAAGCAATGAAGGACAAATCAAATCCAGGCAAGGCAAATTCAGGCAAGGCAAGATAAGGCAAGTTTCAGCAAGGCAAATCCAGGCCAGGCATGGCAAGGCCAAAAAAAAATCCAGACAATGCAAATCCAGGCAAGGTAATGCAAGGCAATTCCAGACAAGGCAAGGAAAGGCAAATCCAGGCAAGGTAGGGCAACGAATATACAGGAAAAGCAATGCAAGGCTTGGAAAATTCAGGCAAGGGAAAGCAAGGCAAGGCATATTCATGAAAGGCAAATCCAGGCAAAGCAAAGCAATGTAAATCCAGATAAAGCAAATCCAGGAAAGGCAAGGCAAGGAAAGCCAGATCCAGGCAATGCAAATCCAGGCAACGAAAGGAAAGGCAAATCCAAACAATGCAAATCCAAACTAGGCAAAAGAAGGGAAATTCAGACAAGGCAGGGAAAAACAAATTCAGGCAAGGGAAGGCAAATACGGGCAAGACAAGGCAAGGCAAATCCAGACATGGCAAATCCAGGCAATGTAAGGAAATGCAAATCAAGGCAAGCCAAATCCAGGCAGGGCAAGAAAAGTCAATCCAGACAAGGCAAGGCAAGGTGAAGCAAGGCAAGGTAAATTCAGGCAAAACAAACGTAGGAAAGGCAAGGCAAGGCAAATTGAGGCAAGGCAAGGCAAAGCAAGGTAAATCCAGGAAAGCCAAATCCAGGCAAGGCAAGGCAAGGCAAATTCAGACAAGTCAAGGCTAGGCAAGGCAAATTTAGACAAGGCAAGGGAAGTCAAATCAAGGCAAGGCAAATACTGGCAAGGCAACGCAAGGCATATCCAGGCAAGGCAAAAGAAGGCAAGGCAAATCCAGGCAAGGCAAGGAAATGCAAATTTAGGTGATGCAAGGCAAGGCAAATCCATGCAAGACAAGGCAAGGCAAGGCAAATTGAGGCAAGGCAAATCCAGGCAAGGCAAATCAAGGCAAGGCAAAACAAGGTAAGGCAAGGCTAGAAAAAATTCAGGCAAGGCAAGGCAAATCAAGGCAAATCCAGACAAGGAAAATCCAGGCACGGCAAGGCACGGCAAATTCAGGCAATGCAAATTCAGCCAAGGCAAGGCAAATTCAGGTAAGGTAAGGCAAATTCAGGCAAGGAAATTTTAGGCAAAACAAGGCAAATCAAATACATGCAATGCAAGTCCATGTAAGGCAAATCCAGGCTAGTCAAGGGAAGGCAAATTTAAACAAGGTAAATCCAGATAAAGAAAGAGAAGGCACATTCAGGTTATGCAAAGCAAGGCAAATACAAGCAAGGCAAATTTTGGCAAGTCAAGGCAAGCCAAATCCAGGCAAGGCAAGCCAAATCCAGGCAAGGCAAGAAAAGGCAAATCCAGGCAATGCATATGCAGTCAAATCAAGGCAAGGTAAGGCAAATTCAGGCAAGGTAAAGCAAGGCTAAGCAAATCCAAGGAAGTTAATTCCAGGCAAGGCATTGCAAGACAAGGCAAATCCAGGGAAAAGAAATCCAGGCAAGGCAAGGCAAATCTAGGCAATGCAAATCTAGGCCAGACAGGGCAAGCCAAAAGAAATCCAGGCAAGAAAATGAAAGGCAATTCCATACAAGGCAAATCCAGGAAAGGCAAGGCAAATTCAGGCAAGGCAAGAAAAGCAAGGCAAATCTAGGCCAGGCAAATCTAGACAAGGTAAGGTAAGGCAAGGAAAACCCAAGCAAGACAAATCCAGCAACGCAACCCAAGGAAAGACAAATCCAGGTAATGCAAATCTAGGCATGGCAAGGCAAGACAAGTCAAATCCAGTTAAGGCAAATCCAGGCAAGGCAAGGCAAGGCAAGGCAAGGCACACCAGGCAACGCAAATCTAGGCAAGGTGAGGCAAGGCAAGGCAAATCCAGGCCAGGAAAATTGAGGCAAGGCAAGGAAAGCATGGCAAATCCAGAAAAGGCAAATCCAGGGCAAAACAAAGCAAGGCAAATCCAGGCAAGGGAAATTCAGGGAAGGCAAGGCAAGGCAAGGCAAATTCAGGCAATGCCAATCCAGGCAAGACAACTCAAGGAAAGGAAAGGCAAATTCAGGCAAGGGCAGGCATGGCAAGGCAAATCCAGGCAACGCAATTTCAGGCAAGGAAGGCAAAATACATCCAGGCAAGGAAAACCCAAGCAAAGCAAGGCAAGGGAAATCCAAGCAAGGCATATCCAGGCAAGGCAAATATAGGCAAGCAAATCCAAGCAAGTCAAGGAAAGTCAAGGCAAGGTCAATCCAGGGAAGACAAGGCAAGGCAAGGCAAGGCAAATCCAGGTAAGGCAACGCAAATACAGGCAAGGCAAGGGAAGTCCAATCCAGGCAACGCAAATCTAGGCAAGGCGAAAAAAGGCAAGGCAAAGCAAGGCACGACAAATACAGGCAAAACAAGGCAAGGCAATGCAAATCCAGGCCATGCAAATGCAAGCAAAGTAAGGCAAGGCAAGGTAAGATAAATCCAGGCAAGGTATATCCATGCATGTCAAAGATAGGCAAGAAAATTCAGGCAAGGAAAATCAAGGCAAGGCAAATTTAGACAAGTCAAATCTAGGCAAGGCAAGAACAGGAAAATCCAGGCAAGGCAAATTCATGCAATGCAAGGCAAGGCAATTACAGACAAGGCAAATTTAGGCAAGGCAAGAAAAATGCAGGAAAGAAAAAAAGGCAAACACAGGCAAGGCAATTTCAGGCAAAACAAGGAAAGGTATGGCAAATCCAGGCAAGGCAATGCAAGAAAAGGGTAATCCAAGGAAGGCTAATCCAGGCAATACATGTCAATACAAGGCAAATCCATGGAAGGGAAATACAGGCAAGGCAAGACAAGCCAAGGCAAGGATAGGCAAGACAAATGCAAGGCAAATTCAGGAAAGCCAAATTCCGGCAAGGCAAGGCAAGGCAAATCAAGGGAAGTGAAATCCAGGAAAGACCAGGCAGTGCAAATCCAGGCAAGGCAACTCCAGGCAAGGCATGGCAAGGCAAGGCAAATCCAGGCAAGGCAAGGCAAGGCAAGGCAAATTTAGACAAGGCAAATCTAGGCAAGGCAACAAAAGGCAAATCCAGGCAAGGCAAATCCATGCAATGCAATGCAAGGCAAATAGAGGCAATGCAAATCTAGGCCAGGAAAGGCAAGGAAAGGAAAATCCAGGCAAGGAAAGGAAAGGCAAATTTGGGTAAGGCAATTCCAGGCAAAACAAGGAAAGGTAAGGCAAATCCAGACAAGGCAAAGCAAGAAAAGGGTAATCCAGGGAAGGCTAATCCAGGCAAGGCATGGCAATGCAAGGCAAATCCATGGAAGGAAAATCCAGGCAAGGAAAGGCAAGACAAATCCATCCAAGGCAAATCTAGGCAAGCCAATTTTCGGCAAAGCAAGGCAAGGAAAATCCATGCAAAGCAGGAAAAGGCAAATCTAGGCAAGGCAAATCCACGTAAGCCAAGGCAGGGCAAGGCAGGGCAAGTCCATGCAAGTCAAATCCAGGCAAGATAATGCAAGGCAATGAAAATTCAGGGAAGGCAAATCTAGGCAAAGCATGTGAAGGCAATGCAAATTCAGGCAAGTCAAATCCGTGCAAAGCACGACAAGGCAAAGCAAATGCAGGCAAGGGAAATCCAGGCAAAGCAAGGAAAGGCAAGGTAACACAAATTCAGTCAAGACATTTCCAGACAAAACATGGCAAGGCAAGGCAAGGCAAATCCTGGCATCACAAATCCAGGGAAGGCAAAGAAACGCAAGGCAAACTAAGGCTAGGCAAGGCAAATTTAGTCAAGGCATGGCAAGGCAAGGCAAGGCAAATCCAGGTAAGGAAATGCAAATTAAGACAAGGTAAGGCAAGCAAGAAAAATCCAGGCAAGGCAAATCCAGGAAAGGAAAGGCAAATTCAGGCAAGGCAATGCACGTCAGGACATATTCAGGCAAGGCAAATTCAGGAAAAGCAAGGTAAGGCAAATCCAGCAAGGCAAATTCTGGCAAGGCAAGGCAAGAGAAATCCAGGCATGACCAGGGAAGGCAAGGCACATCTAGGCATGACAAATGCAGGCAAGGCAAAGGCAGACAAAATCAATACAGGCAAGGAATTGCAAATTATGGCAAGGCAATGCAAGGCAAGGCAAATCCACGCAAAACAAGGCAAATCAAATACATGCAAAGCAAACCCAGACCAGGCAAGGCATGGCAAGGGAAATCAAGGCAAGACACGGCAAAGCAAGGCAAATCTAAAGAAGACGAGGCAAGGCAAGGAAAATTCAGGCAAGGCAAGGCAAATTCAGACAAGGCAAATCCAGACAAGGCAAATCCAGGCAAGTCAAGGAAAGGCAAATCCAGGCAAGGCAAATGCAGGCAAGGCAAGGTCAGGCAAATTCAGGCAACGCAAATCCAGGCAAGGCTAGGCAATGCAAGGCAAACTAAGGCAAAGAAAATCCAGGCAAGGCAAGGCACATCCAGATAAGGCAAATCCTTTCAAGGCAAGGCAAATCCAGGCAAGGTAAGGCAAGGCCAGGCAAATCCAGGCCACCCAAATCCAGGGTAGGTAAGGCAAGGCAAGGTAAGGAAAATCCAGTCAAGACAATTCCAGGCAAGGTAAGGCAAGACAAGGAAAATCCAGGCAAGAAAAATCCAGAAATGCCAAGGGAAGGCAAATTTAGACAAGGCAAATCTAGGCAAAGCAAGAAAAGGCAAATCCATGCAATGCAAGGCAAGGCAAGGCAAATACAGGAACAGCAAATCCAGGCAACGCAAGCAAGGCAAGGGAAAATTAGGCAAGACAAGCAAGACAAGGCAAATACAGGCAAGGTAAATACGGGCAAAGTGAGGCAAGGCAAGGCAAATTAAGGCAAGTGAAATTTAGGCAAGGCAAGGCAAAACAAAGCAAGGCAAATCCAGACAAGGCAAATCCACGCATGGCAAATCCAGGCAAGGAAAATCCAGGCAACGCAAATAAAGGCAAGACAAATTCAGGTAAGGCAAGGAAAATTCAGGAAAGGCAAGGCAAGGCAACTCAAGTTCACACAAGGCAAATCCAGGCAAGGCAAGTCAAATCTAAGCAAGGCAAGGCAACGCAAGGCAAATCCAGACAAGGCAAATCCATGCAAGGTAAGACAAGGCTAGGCAAACCTAGGCATGGCAAATTCAGTCAAGCAAGGAAAGTCAAGGCAAGGCAAATCAAGGCAAGTCAAAGAAAAACAAATCCAGGCAAGGCAAATCCAGGAGATCATTGCGAGGCAAATCCAGGCAATGCAAGTCCGGGCAAGGCAGAGCAAGGCAAGGAAAATCCAGGTGAGGCAAATCCAGGCAAGGCAAGGAAATGCAAACCCAGGCAAGGAAAATCCAGTCAGGGCAAGGCAAGGCAAATCCAGGTAAGGCAAATCCAGGGAAGGCAAGGCAAGGCAAGGTAAAACAAATCCAGAGAAGACAAAGAAAGGCAAAATCAGACAAGGCAAATCCAAACAAGGCAAGGAAATGCAAATCCACGCAAGGCAAATCCAGGTAGGGCAAGGTAAGGCAAATCCCCGCCAGGCAAATCCAGGCAAGGTAAGGCAAGGCAAGGCAAATACAGGGAAATCAAGAAAATGCAAGGTAAATCAAGGCAAGGCAAATATGGGCAACGCCAGTCAAGGCATAGCAAATCCAGGCAAGGCAAATCCAGGAAAAACAAGGCAAGGCAAGGCAATTCCAGGCCAGGCAAATCCAGGCAAAGAATGACAAGGCAATTCCAGGCCAGGCAAATCCAGGCAAGGAATGGCAAGGCAAGGCAAATACAGGCAAAACAAATCCAGCAAGGCAACAAAAGGCAGGACAAATCCAGGCAATGCATATTCAGGCATGACAAGGCAAGGCAAGGCAACTTCAGCCAAGGCAAATCCAGGCAAGGCAAGGCAAGGCAAGGCAAGGCAAGGAAAACTCAGGCAAGGTAAGGCAAAGCAAGTCAAATCCAGGCAAGGCAAATCCAGGGAAAACATGGCAAGGCAAATCCAGGCAAGGAAAATTCAGAAAAGGCAAGGCAAGGCAAATCCAGGCAGCGCAGATCTAGGAAAGGTAAGGCAAGGCAAGGCAAATTCAGGCTAGGCAACGAAAATTCAGGCAAGGGCCGGCAAGGCAAAGCAAATCCAGGCAACACAAATCCAGTCAAGGCAAGGCAAAATAAATTCAAGCAAGGCAAGGCAAGGCACGGCAAATCCCAGCAAATCGTATCCTGGCAAGGCAAGGCAAGGCAACTACAGGGAAGGCAAGACAAGGCAAGGAAAATCCAGGGAAGGCAAATCCAGGCAAATCAAGGCAAGACAAACCCAGGCAAGGCAAGGCAAGGCAAGGCTAATTCAGACAAGGAAAATTCAGGCAAGGCAAGGCAAGGCGAAACCAGGCAAGGCAAGGCAACGCAAATCCAGGCAAGGCAAATTCATGCAAGGTATGGAAATTCAAGGCAAAGCAAATCAAGGCAAGTCAAGGCAAGGCAAATCCTGGCAAGGCAAACCCAGGAGAGCACGGTAAGGCAAATCCAGGCAAGGCAAGTACAGGCCAGGCAGGGCAGGGCAGGGCAAGGCAAGGCAAATCTAGGCAAGGCAAATTCAGGTAAGGGAAGGAAAGGCAAATCCAGGCAAAACAAATCCAGGCAGAGCAAGGCAAGGCAAATACAGGTAAGGTAAATCCAGGTAAGGCAAGACAAAGAAAGGCAAATTCAGGCAAGA
This sequence comes from Callithrix jacchus, assembly GCF_049354715.1. Taxonomy (NCBI): domain Eukaryota; kingdom Metazoa; phylum Chordata; class Mammalia; order Primates; family Cebidae; genus Callithrix; species Callithrix jacchus. Next base: position 4,232,855 of record NC_133515.1, read on the forward strand.
CAAAGAAAGGCAAAATCAGAGAAGACATATCCAAACAACGCAAGGAAATGCAAAACCACGCATGGCAAATCCGGGCAATGCAATGAAAGGCAATTTCTTTTTTTTTTTTTTTTTAAATTTTTTATTGGATTATAGGTTTTGGGGTACATGAGCAGAGCATGCAAGACAGTTGCGTAGGTACACACATGGCAGTGTGCATTGCTTTTCTTCTCCCCTTCACCCACATTTGGCATTTCTCCCCAGGCTATCCCTCCCCACCTCCCCCTCCCACTGGCCCTCCCCTTTTCCCCCCAATAGACCCCACTGTTTGGTACTCCCATTTCTGTGTCCATGCGTTCTCATTTTTCGTCACCCACCTATGAGTGAGAATATGCGGTGTTTCATTTTCTGTTCTTGTGTCAGTTTGCTGAGGATGATGTTCTCCAGATTCATCCATGTCCCTACAAACGACACGAACTCATCATTTCTGATTGCTGCATAATATTCCATGGGGTATATGTGCCACATTTTTCCAATCCAGTCTATTATCAATGGGCATTTGGGTTGATTCCAGGTCTTTGCTATCGTAAACAGTGCTGCAATGAACATTCGTGTACATGTGTCCTCATAGTAGAACGATTTACAGTCTTTTGGATATATACCCAGTAATGGGATTGCTGGGTCAAATGGAATTTCTATTTCTAAGGCCTTGAGGAATCGCCACACTGTCTTCCACAATGGTTGAACTAATTTACACTCCCACCAACAGTGTAAAAGTGTTCCTTTTTCTCCACATCCTCTCCAGCATCTGTTGTCTCCAGATTTTTTAATGATCGCCATTCTAACTGGCGTGAGATGGTATCTCAATGTGGTTTTGATTTGCATATCTCTGATGACCAGTGACGATGAGCATTTTTTCATGATTGTTGGCCTCATATATGTCTTCTTTCATAAAGTATCTGTTCATATCCTTTACCCACTTTTGAATGGGCTTGTTTGTTTTTTTCCTGTAAATCTGCTTGAGTTCTTTGTAAATTCTGGATATCAGCCCTTTGTCAGATGGGTAGACTGCGAAAATTTTTTCCCATTCTGTTGGTTGCCGATCCACTCTAGTGACTGTTTCTTTTGCCGTGCAGAAGCTGTGGAGTTACATTAGGTCCCATTTGTCTATTTTGGCTTTTGTTGCCAATGCTTTTGGTGTTTTGTTCATGAAGTCCTAGCCTACTCCTATGTCCTGGATAGTTTTGCCTAGATTTCCTTCCAGGGTTTTTATGGTGCCAGGTCTTATGTTTAAGTCTTTAATCCATCTGGAGTTAATTTTAGTGTAAGGTGTCAGGAAGGGGTCCAGTTTCTGCTTTCTGCACATGGCTAGCCAGTTTTCCCAACACCATTTGTTAAACATGGAATCCTTGCCCCATTGCTTGTTTTTGTAAGGTTTATCAAAGATTGTATAGTTGTATGTATGTTGTGTTGCCTCCGGTGCCTCTGTTTTGTTCCATTGGTCTATATCTCTGTTTTGGTACCAGTACCATGCTGTTTTGATTACTGTAGCCTTGTAGTATAGTTTGAAATCCGGTAGTGTGATGCCCCCCGCTGTGTTCTTTTTGCTTAGAATTGACTTGGCTATGCGTGCTCTCTTTTGTTTCCATATGAAGTTCATGGTGGCTTTTTCCAGTTCTGTGAAGAAAGTCAATGGTAGCTTGATGGGGATAGCGTTGATTCTGTAAATTACTTTGGGCAGTATAGCCATTTTCACGATATTAATTCTTCCTAACCATGAACATGGAATGTTTCTCCATCTGTTTGTGTCCTCTCTGATTTCGTTGAGCAGTGGTTTGTAGTTCTCCTTGAAGAGGTCCCTTACGTTCCTTGTGAGTTGTATTCCAAGGTATTTTATTCTTTTTGTAGCAATTGCGAATGGCAGTTCGCTCTTGATTTGGCTTTCTTTAAGTCTGTTATTGGTGTAGAGGAATGCTTGTGATTTTTGCACATTGATTTTATATCCTGAGACTTTGCTGAAGTTGCTTATCAGTTTCAGGAGTTTTTGGGCTGAGGCAATGGGGTCTTCTAGGTATACTATCATGTCGTCTGCAAATAGAGACAATTTGGCTTCCACCTTTCCTATTTGAATACCCTTTATTTCTTTTTCTTGCCTGATTGCTCTGGCTAGAACTTCCAGTACTATATTGAATAGGAGTGGTGAGAGAGGGCATCCTTGTCTAGTGCCAGATTTCAAAGGGAATGCTTCCAGTTTTTGCCCATTCAGTATGATATTGGCTGTTGGTTTGTCATAAATAGCTTTTATTACTTTGAGATACGTTCCATCGATACCGAGTTTATTGAGGGTTTTTAGCATAAAGGGCTGTTGAATTTTGTCAAATGCCTTCTCTGCGTCAATTGAGATAATCATGTGGTTTTTGTTTTTGGTTCTGTTTATGTGGTGAATTACGTTGATAGACTTGCGTATGTTGAACCAGCCTTGCATCCCCGGGATGAATCCTACTTGATCATGATGAATAAGTTTTTGATTTGCTGTTGCAGTCGGCTTGCCAATATTTTATTGAAGATTTTTGCATCTATGTTCATCATGGATATTGGCCTGAAGTTTTCTTTTCTCGTTGGGTCTCTGCCGGGTTTTGGTATCAGGATGATGTTGGTCTCATAAAATGATTTGGGAAGGATTCCCTCTTTTTGGATTGTTTGAAATAGTTTTAGAAGGAATGGTACCAGCTCCTCCTTGTGTGTCTGGTAGAATTCGGCTGTGAACCCATCTGGACCTGGGCTTTTTTTGTGTGGTAGGCTCTTAATTGCTGCCTCGACTTCTGCCCTTGTTATTGGTCTATTCATAGTTTCAGCTTCCTCCTGGTTTAGGCTTGGGAGGACACAGGAGTCCAGGAATTTATCCACTTCTTCAAGGTTTACTAGTTTATGTGCATAGAGTTGTTTGTAATATTCTCTGATGATGGTTTGAATTTCTGTGGAATCTGTGGTGATTTCCCCTTTATCATTTTTTATTGCAGGTATTTCGTTGTTCTCTGTTTTCTTTTTAATCAATCTGGCTAGTGGTCTGTCTATTTTGTTGATCTTTTCAAAAAACCAGCTCTTGGATTTATTGATTTTTTGAAGGGTTTTTCGTGTCTCAATCTCCTTCAGTTCAGCTCTGATCTTAGTTATTTCTTGTCTTCTGCTGGGTTTTGAGTTTTGTTGATCTTGCTCCTCTAGCTCTTTCAATTTTGATGATAGGGTTTCAATTTTGGATCTCTCCATTCTCCTTATATGGGCACTTATTGCTATATACTTTCCTCTAGAGACTGCTTTAAATGTGTCCCAGAGATTCTGGCATGTTGTGTCTTCGTTCTCATTGGTTTCGAAGAACTTCTTTATTTCTGCCTTTATTTCGTTGTTTATCCAGTCAACATTCAAGAGCCAGTTGTTCAGTTTCCATGAAGCTGTGCGGTTCTGGGTCTGTTTCTGAATTCTGAGTTCTAACTTAATTGCACTATGATCTGAGAGGCTGTTTGTTATGATTTCAGTTGTTTTGCATTTGCTGAGCAGTGCTTTACTTCCAATTATGTGGTCAATTTTAGAGTAGGTGTGATGTGATGCTGAGAAGAATGTATATTCTGTGGCTTTGGGGTGGAGAGTTCTGTAAATGTCTATCAGGTTTGCTTGCTCCAGGTCTGAGTTCAAGCCCTGGATATCCTCGTTGATTTTCTGTCTGGTTGATCTGTCTAATATTGACAGTGGAGTGTTAAAGTCTCCCGCTATTATTGTGTGGGAGTCTAAGTCTCTTTGTAAGTTGTTAAGAACTTGCCTTATATATCTGGGTGCTCCTGTATTGGGTCCATATATGTTTAGGATCGTTAGCTCTTCTTGTTGTATCGATCCTTTTATTATTATGTAATGGCCTTCTTTGTCTCTTTTGATCTTTGTTGCTGTAATGTCTATTTTATCAGAGATGAGAATTGCAACTCCTGCTTTCTATTGCTCTCCATTTGCTTGGTAAATCTTCCTCCATCCCTTTATTTTGAGCCTTTGTGTATTCTTGCATGTGAGATGGGTTTCCTGGATACAGCACACTGCTGGGTTTTGGCTTTTTATCCAATTTACCAGTCTGTGTCTTTTGATTGGTGCGTTTAGTCCAATTACATTTAGGGTTAGTATGGTTATGTGTGAATTTGACACTGCCATTTTGATGCTAGCTGGCTGTTTTGCCCGTTAGTTGTTGTAGATTCTTCATTATGTTGATGCTCTTTAGCATTTAGGAGAGGAGCGAGCGACCAAAGGAACCATAACTGATTTAATGAGCCATTCGCAGTTTCACTGTACCGGCCGTGCATACTTAGACATGCATGGCTTAATCTTTGAGACAAGCATATGCTACTGGCAGGATCAACCAGGTATCTTCTGTTCTTTAAGGGCAGTCTTACTGCTATTTTGCATAACACAGGATTTTGCTCGAAATATCAGTTTTGAGATTCTACACACAAAGTGTTTGCAAACTGGTGCATACAGAAAGCCGTGTATATCTTTAAGTTTAATGCACACATTGACAATCTTTTTCCCAGATAGATTTCTTTGAGTTTTTATGGTGAGAGATTATTCATTACACCACATGCCCACTATTTTTTGAAATGAACAAAACTAGCTTCGGTAAAAAAGTTGTTTCTAACTCGCTGAATCAAAACATGGATGCAACTCTCTTAGTTGAACACACACACACCAGAGCCATTTCACAGATATGTTTTTCTGTGTTTTACCAGCAGTCTTAGTCCTATTTTGTATAACACATAGTTTTGCTGGAAATTTCAGTTTTTAGATTTTTGACAGATATTATTTTCAAACTGCTGCATACACATGGCAGTGTAACTCTGCATGTGGAATGCACAGTTGACAACTTTTCTCCCGAATAGCTTCCTTTGAGTTTTTAAAATGAGAGACTTCTCATTACAGCATATGATCACTTTTTGCCTGGAATAAACAGATCTGGCTTCTGTAAGAAAATTGTTTCTAACTAGCTGAATTGAAACATGGATGTAACTCTCTCAGTTGAATGGACACACACCAGGGGAGTTTCACAGATACGTTTCTTCTGTGTTTTACATGCAATCTTACTGCTATTTTGTATAACAAAAAATTTTGCTGGAAATGTCAGTTTTGAGATTCTCCACAGAAAATTTTTGAAAAACTGCTGCATACACACAGCAGTGTAACTCGGTAAGTTGAATGCACACATTAACACTATTTCTTCTGGATAGCTTTTTTTGATTTTTTAGGTGAGTGATTTCTCATTACAGCATTCGTCCACTTTCCATCCTGAATCAAAAAATTTAGCTTCTGTTAAAAAATGTTTCTAGGCTGGGCGTGACTTCTCACACCTGTAATCCCAGCAGTTTGGGAGGTCAAGACGGGTGGATCACGAGGTCAAGAGTTCAAGACCATCCTGTTCAACATGGTGAAACCCCGTCTTTATTAAAATTACAAAAAATTCGCTGTGCACGGTGGCGCATGCCTGTAATCCCAGCTACTCAGGAGGCTGAGGCACAAGAATTGCCTGAACCCAGGAGGCAGAGATTGCGGTGAGCCAAGATCGCCCCATTGCACTCCAGCCTGGGCAACAAGAGCGAAACTCCATCTCAAAAAAAATGTTTCTAAACTTCTGTATGAAAACACAAATGCAACTCTCTTAGGTGAAGGCACACACACACCAGAGTAGTTTCACAGATACGTTTCTTTTTGGTTTAACAGGGAGTCTTATTGCCATTTTGTATAATAGGGCATTTTGCTAAAAATGTCAGTTCTGAGATTCTCCACAGAAAGCATTTGCAAACTGCTGCATACCCACAGCAGTGTAACTCTGTATGTGGAATGCAAACATTAACAAACTTCTCCCGGATAGTTTTCTTTAAGTTTTTAAGGTGAGAGATTTCTCATTACAGCACATTTCCACTTTCTGTCTGGAATGAACAAATCTAGCTTCTGGAAGAAAAGTGTTTCTATCCAGCTGAATTGATCCATGGATGCAGGTCTCTCAGTTGAATGGACAAACACCAAACGAGTTTCACAGGTATGTTTCTGCTCTGTTTTACATGCAGTCTTAGTGCTATTTAGTATAACATGGGATTTTGCTGAAAATGTCAGTATTGAGATTCTCCACAGAAAATATTTGAAATCTACTGCATACACACAGCAGTTTAACTCTGTAAGTTGAATGCACATCTTTACAATTTTGTCCCAGATAGCTTCTTTTGAGTTGTTAAGGTGAGAGATTTCTCATTACAGCATGTGCCAACTTTCTTGCTGGAATTAACAAATCTAGCTTCTGGAAGAAAAGTGTTTCTAACCAGCTGAATCAAAACATAGATGCAACTCTCTTAGTTGAACGCATGCACACCAGAGCAGTTTTACAGATACGTTTGTTCTGTGTTTTACAGGCAGTCTTACTGATATTTTGTATAACATGGTATTTTACTGGAAATGTCAGTTTTGAGATTCTCCACAGAAAGTGTTTGCAAACTGCTGCATACACACAGCAATGTAACTCTGTAAGTTGAATGCAC